>NC_073691.1:155088816-155688816 GCF_029784155.1 Uranotaenia lowii | reverse complement strand
ACGGTTGGTGGGCCCCATATGAACTTCGAGTTAACCCAACCTTCAATTCAACCGAGCAATAGCAGTATGGTATCAAATATGATATCATATGCTAACGCCTCGATATAATTGTCAGAAGGGTTCACTATCTTACCGTAGTTGAATTTTCCCTACCTGTCATCTACCTTACTCGTTTCCATAAATTTGGATTCTTCCTAGTTTGATTTAGAAATAATCATAGATTTGCTAAGTAAAAAATATATTCAAGTGATTGATTCTACGCGACTACATGGTTATTCGATAACTCAATTGGGATATCATAAAAACAGAATCTAGAAAAGGTGTCTCTTAAACTCATCAACAATGAACTATAAGCTTAAATAGCAATAGATTTATTAATATCATCAACTTATCAACGGAACAGGAAAATAACAGTGCTGTTCTTTAAAACCTTATCACTAATTGTGGTCAACTTCTCAAACAAACTTTAATACTCAATCTACACGATAGAGGTTCAATTCAAATAAACCGTGTGCCTGTTTTTAAATGCCCGAAATAAATGATCTGAACTATCTACTCATACTTGCTTATCGAAATCATATTTTCTATTTTAAACTTCGATTTATGAATTTCAATACTAACCGAAAAATGTATAAATCTACCAAAAGTAAATAAATAAATAAAAACAAATGTTGAAAGTGTATTACAAACTGAAATATCATATTTGTCAAAACAGCTTTACCGTCCAATGAGCCCCTAGTTCTTGTAAAATGCTTGATTTAAGAATAAGCCAACGAAATTCATAAACCGCAAATGCACACTTTCTAGAGCATTGGGGAGGCGAATACCATTACCTATACCTAACCTAGCAATACTTGAAACATCCTTATTCTATGAAACTAAACTAGCTAACTACCTTACCAAACAGATTATGCCCTATTGAAAAGTATCACTTTATGTCGGTAAAATGTGATATTTTCACTACAAAATTTTCCCATTGTTCAACGGAAGGGAGGGCAAGTGTTTCAACTCCCATTCATCTTATCAGCATGGATCATGAAAAATTGGGACACCATTGAGCCTACCGCTAATTTGATTTAAATAAAGGTGTCCAGCACGCCTTCTAATTTGAGTCATATTATGATCCATGCTTGACAAGATGTGTGCAACGACCCTCTCAGGACAATGATAGTAAACCATCATTATCACAAGCATGCACACCGCCGCCGTGACCCATGGGAACCCAGGGTTTGTTTTTATCATTAAATTATTTTGAAAGAAGTTTTTCTGGGAGAAGGGGGTTTGGGAACACTAATCATGATCTTTTTGTTCTTCTAAAGTTTCTTTTCAAGAGCTAGCAAAGGCGCTCAATGCGGCGGTCAATGACCAGAAATGATAGTGCATCGAAATCCTAAACTCCAAATTGCTACTATTAAATGCTATTCACGGTATTACTCAGATTGTAGTTTAAAAATAATAATAGTTAAACGGAATAAAATAAGGAAATTGAAAGAAAATATTACCTTACAAATGGGGTTTTGGATTTCTGTGCAGAAAAACATCATTTCCATCCATAGAAGGACGAATCCACACGGACTATCATCAAGGAGCACATAAAATTTAGCATATGTGCTTCCAACGTTAAATCTTAGTTATAACCATGGAAACGTATGGTACTGTTGTCCACGTTTCTTCCTCCCTGTGTTCCAGTTGTCTCTGCGTTCAAGACTGCACAGTGGGCCCGGCCATGTTAAGATGAGTAGTAAATGTACTTTGACTACTCACCGGGATGCTGACAAGATCTGGCTGTGTATGTATCATAAGCATAAGCATAAGCATAAGCAAGAATTTCAATAAAACGTATCAAATTATGACGATTGGTGTCAAAAAGTGAAAGTCGTCGAAATGTCACATGTGACAATTATGCGTCCAACGGCAGTAAATGTCACACAAGGATTTTCATTGAAAAAACAGTTCATTTTCGAAAAATTTGATCGAGGCTCATATGATAGGAGTATGCTTTAGAGATCTACGGCATTGAAGTCAACAAAAATTGCGAATCTGTGCGATAACAGCAAAGTGTTTTTGTGAAACTTTGATTGGGTTTTTCTCGCTTTGCCTTTTTGTAACATGTGACAGTTATGCTTCCAATGGCATTTTAGAGATCGTAATATATATACTCTTCATATTACTAGAGGAACCAATGTTTACAAAAATATATTTTTGATGTTACTGCTAAAAACCTCGATTTCTAAAAATTGATTAAAAAACCGTCCAATCTTGGTTTCTGGAGGGTTAATTGATAAAACATCAGAGAGGTGCAATTTCAAATTCCTAAAATAAAAACCCTGCAGGATCAACTCAATTTTAATGTGTTTGGCGAACGGTAAGCAAACTGGATTTAGCCACTCAAAGCCATTATAGATAAGATACGAGATAACATACGAGCTTTATGAACGATAAAAAAAAGAATTGGTATTCGGTGCCATTTGTGGCTCGGTTCGATAAACTTTATTATTCCAACCACAACACAACGTTTGATTAAACTCATAAAAAGGTAAACAATGTTGCTTTACACATTCCAGACGTTGATTAACATGGAATTCATCCGTAGAGGAAAAAAAGCATTCGAATACAACATAGGTATTAAAATTTTTATACTCACTTCATCAAGTTCAGGTAGATGGAGGCGACCCAGAATACTGAATTTATCGTGTCCCACTTGCTGGGATTTTCCACTTTGAGCAGGTTGTACTCGATCATCCAACAGATTTTGTCCACCGGATAGTACACATGGTCGATGATGTTGGTCACGAAACCGATCATTCCCATGATCCGGTCGGGCTCCTAAAAGACGTCGATGATGAAACATAATTTATTTAAAATTCGGTTTTTTTAATCATAGCTTTGTTTATTAAGGCATTTTACTTATAAAGTTTAATTTTGCCGCGTGTACCTATCACTTTATCAATCTATGTTAGTAGAAGGGAAAGCCGTAAATGTCGCAGCCACTCAACTGCTTTAGCTTTTATTCTAATTTGTGAGAGGGAAAGATTCGGTTTTGTGCGATGTTACTATTTGTCTTAAACTTCAAGTGATACAGCTTATAACTTTGCATCTTCGTTTGATATTTAAATGAAGAAATATTTAAAGTTCTATCATTTTTCTAAGAAAGTTCATATGTTTAGTATACTGCTCATACATGCTGATTCAGGAATCCTAAAAAGTGATGAAACGAGGTTCTTAAAAAAAACTTCATAAGGTAAGGCACCTGAACATTTGTTCGCACTCGTCCAGATATACTTCACTAAAAATAAAGTGGTAGTTATAGCCTGTTCGAGTATCTCAATCATTCTGTTGTTAAATTTACTTCTGAGACAGTATAATCAATAATGTGCACATCATATTTGCTCTACTAACAAAAAAAAAACATCTGGCACCTTAAAAGTAGTTATTAGCTTCAATAGATTTTCAAGTTTTAAATTGTTCTTGTTATTAGATATTTGTTTTCTTACGTTACGGTAAGACATAAAAAGTAAGCACCCTTTTATTCGGTCAATATTGAATTTGAAACCAAACAAACCGGTAACTTCATACTGCCTTAAGGCGTCTGTTAGCTTAATGATCAAGTCGCAAGTTCTCTCGAATCGAATTGCAACAACAAACGAGGCAAAAAGATAGCGTTGAGTTTGAATTCAGTTAAAAAAAAACTATATGAATAAAACATCCTAAGCGCATCATCCACTTATGAACGAATGAACTTCCAACAACAACCAAAATCACAATGCTTACCTTACTACCGATACCGTAGCTTAGCGAGTAGTTCAGCATGGGCAAATCGTCGAACAGCCTCAAGGTCGCGCGGGTTTGCGACATTTTGGAGCTGAAGATGGCCAGCTTCTTGGCAAAGTCCGGGTCCCGGTTGGCGTACAAGCCCGAGGCCAACTTGGTGGTGTAGCATAGTGTACGGACGATCTGCGAATTGCATTATTTAAATGAGACGAAATTTAGATATTTCAAGTAGTTAGATAGGTACACCCTTTGATTTAAAAATAAACTACTCTGTGAGTACAATTCTAAAGGTTAAGCGGAAAACGAAACGCAAAACCGGTAAGTTTACATATTTGCAAATGTCTTTTGTTTACCTGCACCCCGCGGGCGCGAACATGAACTTGATCCTAATGATCTGATTTGATTTTGCCGAGTGGACACAAGCGGTTTTGTTTCATTAATGTGATTAATGTATACAAAAAATGTTCCGCCCTGGCTGAGTGCCCGTATATGAGGAAACGTATTGGTGAAAGTAGTTCTTGTGGATCAACTACGTGGAACTTGGTGCTACCAATTTGCTTGCATACCTTGTCTCGACCCGTGTACGTATCTAGCATATCACATACTTCGTTCAGCACTTTGCTCATGTTGCTTATATTAGAATAATTCTTGTTAACAGTTGAGCTTCGAACTAAGTTAAGCCGATGAAACGTGACACTTTCAATTATTCAAACAAAACAATCATTAACAAATAAAGAAAAAAAAACTTTAAACAAATGTGAGGGGAGCAACAGGTCACGTTAGCGTAACACCGCGTAGCATAAATGCACTATCAGTTTTGCGCGGATCCGGGAGGACCGTTTTAGAAAAACCACTAATCTAATCGATGGTCATGAAATTTTAATTTAAGATAACATTACTCGAGTATCGGTAAACAATTATTGAACGATCCATCGACTGCGCTGCACATAACACGACTGATTGCGGAAGGGCGACATTCACGAGTCACGAGCTTTTTTGTTTTGCCATCACATTTCGGTGCTGTTGGCTTCTGTCAAACACTCAAACCACCCCCGACGTCGTCAGCTGTGTATGGGCGACGCCGACGCCTGTTTTGGGGCGTTAACAGTGTGTGTCAAATATTCAAACATGGGGTAAAATAGAGAATTTCGACAGGAGACTTTTAATCACAAAATGTGTCTTCGGATTCATTCTTCATGAATCACTCATGTTGTTGACTACATATGTTACTTTAAAAAAATATCGGTAGATTTTGGTTTGTGAAGAATGAAGATTTTCTAAATACGCATCAAAAGAAGACCTCGCCGGCCCCGTCGGCTCGAACACGTGCTTTGCCTCATCGGCCAAAATTGTGTGAAAGAATTCTTGGCATCACTGATGTCATAACCGGAACGCGCCGCCGGCAGCTTGTGTAAATATTTACGTTTTCCGAAATTGTTTCAATTTAATTCAATTTAATTTTCTCAAAATATTTACCGTTATTTAGATGTAAAAATCCGTGTTCAACTTTCCATCATCATGAAAGAAATACTACTTTCCAATAGTGAGAAAACGTTTGTGCAAAAGGCGATCCTCGAGTCAACGGTTCTCATCCTATTCGATTCCCTGAAGAAGTTTTCCATGCTTATTCCCATTAATCTGTTTCAGCGAGTTGATGGCCGTAACTTGGACGAATTCCGAAAGCTTCGGATTAATTTCGGAGCCGAATGGGGCAGCGTTCACGTTTCTCTGGGAGAAACTAGGGTTCTGGCCCAGGTGAGCTGTGAGGTGGTGCCCCCAAGAGCAACCCGGCCGAATGAGGGAACTCTTTTCATCAACGTTGAATTGGGACCGATGGCAGCAGCCCATTTTGAACCCGGGCGAATGTCGGAAGCGGGAGTACAAATCAACAGAATTCTGGAACGGGCTATCAAAGATTCGGGCTGTGTGGACTTGGAATCGTTGTGCCTCGTGGCCGATGAAAAGGTATGGAATCTGCGGGTGGATGTAAACGTATTGAATCACGAGGGGAACATTATTGATTGTGCTTCCATCGCTGCTCTTACTGCACTGGCTCATTTCAAAAGACCAGATATTAGTCTGAATGGGGAGGATGTGGTCATTCATACGATCTACGAAAAAGATCCCATTCCGATCGGTATCAATCATTTTCCGATTTGTGTAAGCTACGGAATTTTCAATAAGGGTAAAATTACCGTTGCCGATCCCACCTATCTAGAAGAGCGAGTTGCGGAGGCCAAAATTGTCTTCGGCATGAATTCCTACGGGGAGCTGTGCGGAATACATCTGGGAGGTATTACGCTAACAAGTTCGGATCTGTTGCTGAAAACTGCCATGAAAGCTGCAAACCGAGCAAGAACGATTGTCCAGAAAATGAAAGACATTATCCAGGAAGATAGCGAAAAAAGGAAGAAGAACATTCCGATTGGTTTCAGTGAATGTATTCGACAAAACGAAATATCCGCTTTAGCTCAGGACCGTTTGCAAATCCGTTTGAAAAGATTCAAGTTGGATAAAACCCAGCAAGACGACGAAGAAGGTGAAGACGATGAATATGACCAAAATCTTGATAAACCAGATGAACAAAAAAAGGATTTAGACGAAGAAACTACAGGCACTGTACATGATGAACAAATGGAAATCGAAGATTCCATTGAAGAGATAGCAGAAAATGCTGCTGTCCTGATGCCAAAAGCCGCGACCGAGAAAGATCGATGGATACCGGAAGACAACGTGATCGAGTTGGACCAATCGGTGCAGGAGAAAAAGTCGACAAAAAAGAAAAATAAAAAGAAGAAAAAGTCTAAAGAAGCCCGGGCTAGGATGAACGACATCGAGGACATGAGCAGCAGTGAAGAGGAAACTGTCATTCTCAAATCAGAAGATATAAATAATTAAAGACTTAACATTAGTCGCGAAATAAATGGGAAACGAAACTAAAAAATGCGATCTTTTGACATTACACTATATCGATCATCTCCTTGACCTGATTGTAATGTATTTTTACAAAAAGGTTATCGTCACAGGAACAATTACAAACTGCAATTGATTCACGCTTGCAAACATCTGATTGATTTGTACATATGTCATAATCACAAGTTTTTGAAAGTGCGTCCTCGAAATGTTATCACATGTGTTGAAGTCAAGTAGGAGCTACCAAGCATATTTTCATATGTAAAATAGAGTCAAAAAATGTTGTTGGGGCATTGTTTTTGGATCTCAAAAAAGCTTTCGACACTCTAAATCATGACATATTATTGTCCAAATTGCATAAATACGGGATAAGAGGAACAGCAAATAATATCCTTCGTAGCTACCTAGAAGATCGCAAGCAGTTTGTGGCTATTGAAAATACAAGAAGCGAATTAAGAAATATTGATATCGGTGTACCACAAGGGAGTAATATCGGGCCATTACTTTTCCTCTTATATGTAAATGATTTATGTAACCTTCAACTTAAAGGCACAGCACGTTTATTTGCCGATGATACAGCAATTTTTTATTCAGAAACTTCACCTGATATTATAATTCAGCACATTGAAGACGACCTAAAACTGCTTTCAAAATATTTCAATTCAAACCTACTTTCACTTAATTATACAAAAACCAAATACATGTTGTTTCGTTCTTCACATAAAAAACTGCCTCGTACTAATGACCCAGCTATGAATGGTAATACGATTGAGAGAGTTAGTTGTTTCAAATACTTAGGAATTTACTTAGATGAAACTCTTTCATGGAATCGTCAAATTGAACACCTGGAAAAAAAAATTACTCCTCTTTGCGGTGTTCTTTGGAAACTGAGAAATTTTGTTCCCCAACATGTTCTCTTTAAATTTTATTTTGCGTTTATTCACTCTCATTTGAACTACCTTGTTATGATATGGGGAAGAGCTTCTTTGTCTCACTTACAGAAACTTCAAACGCTCCAGAATATTTTTTTTTTTATTTTTAACAAGTAGTTTTATTAAGGCATTTAACTCATAAAGTTTTTTTGTGCCGAGTATTGATTTCACTTTTGTGTGATGTTAGTAAGAGGGGGGCCGTAATCGTCGCGGCTACTCAACTGTTAATTAATTTAACTAGAGGAAAGGAAAGAGGATTGTGTAGGGTCACTCTCGAGTACAGATTTCCGTCTTGGGTTGGTGGTGGCTTCCTGTAGCGTGGTTTCGTTAGCTACCTCAGGTATTGTCTTCCTGGCCAGCCTTCTTTCCGGTGTTATCGAACCGGTCGGACGAGAGGTTGTTCTAATGAATAGACGAAAAGAGCATTAGATAGAGTAAAGACAGAGGGGAAGAGGACTAAACGACCAAGTCAGACATTTTAAGATATTTGTATATAGGGTACAAATATTCAAGATCTAAGTTTGCCAAGATGTCTCGAATTGGAACACCAGGTAGTTTACTTCGGGCCCTAAGGGTATCCAGTAGCCAAGCCCTCGATCGATCAAACCGTTCACACGTCCACACAACATGATCAATGTCGTGGTAGCCATCCCCACAAACACAAACATTGCTTGTAACTAGTTGTATACGAAACAAATGCGCGTCAAGCCGGCAGTGATTTGACATGAGCCGAGAAACCACGCGAATGAAATCGCGACTCATGTTAAAATGCTTAAACCATGCCTTCGTCGGAACCTTAGGGATAATCGTATGGAACCAACGTCCCTTTGTGCCATTATCCCAGCTAGACTGCCAAGCGTTAATCGCTAAAGTGCGAGGTATTGAAAAATATTCATTGTAAGTTATTATCCTCTCAAAAATTTCACCTTGTAACGCGCCCACCTTAGCCAATGAGTCCGCATTCTCATTGCCTTGAATAAGACAATGAGACGGGATCCAAGCTAAGGTAATCCTGTACGAATTTTCGATCAAAGCGCCCAATATCCCTGAAATTTCCAGCAAAAAATGGGAAGAGCGCTTCATCAGTTTCATCGATCGAATCGCCTCAACGGAGCTGAGACTATCCGAATAGATGAAATAGTGGTCTACGGGCAGTGTGCGAATGTGTTCCAAGCTACAATAAATTGCGGCTAATTCAGCAACGTAAACGGAGCATGGCTCTCGAAGCTTGAACGAAGCTTCAAAGCGCTCATTGTACACTGCGAAACCAGTCGCGCCGTCGATTCTGGAACCATCAGTAAAGAACATTTTTGTAGGGTCAATTTCACGTACTTTTGATGCAAAGATTGAAGGAATGACGTTGGGTCGGACGTGATCTGGTATTCCACGGATGTCAGCGGTCATGGACAGATCGAATTTTATTAAGGAACTACTGATCGGGTAAAAGTGACTCGTGTCCGAATTTAACAAAGAAGGGTTTATTTCTAACTGTCTAAAAGTTTTATAATTGTTTACATATTTTACATGCGGATTAATATTCATAAGCCTTTCCAAATTTTCTATCACCAAAGGATTCATAGTTACACTTCGAATTAGGAAACGTAGCGATAAATCGAAGAACCGATTTTTCAACGGCATTATTCCCGCCAGTACTTCGAGACACATCGTATGTGTTGATTGCATACAACCCATGGCAATACGCAAACAACGATACTGTATTCGTTCTAGTTTAATCAAATGGGTTTTCGCGGCGGACCCAAAGCAAAAGCTTCCGTATTCTATGACCGACAGTATCGTTGTTTGGTATAACCTGATGAGGTCCTGTGGATGAGTACCCCACCAGGTTCCAGTAATCGTTCGAAGAAAATTGATTCTCTTTTGGCATTTTTGTGTCAAGTACCTAATATGTTTTCCCCAGAGGCATTTAGAGTCGAACCAGACACCCAAATATTTAAAACTAAGAGATTGAGTTAGAGTTCTACCCATCATAAGGAGCTCTATTTGAGGAGGGGAATGCTTCCTTGAAAAAACTACTAACTCGGTTTTACTAGGCGAAAACTCGATGCCTAGATTCCTGGCCCAATGTGATAAATTATTTAGAGTTTCTTGTAACGGAGGTTTAATTTGAGTGCCTTTTTTACCTGTGATATGAACAACACAGTCATCCGCAAGCTGTCTTAGCGTGCAATTTTGTGCCATACAAGCATCGATTTCTCGGACATAAAAGTTGTATAGCAGGGGGCTTAAACACGAGCCTTGGGGTAGACCCATGTAACTAATTCGTTCAACTTTGGTTTCTCCATGACTAAAATGCATGATTTTTTCAGACAAC
The DNA here is from genome assembly GCF_029784155.1 of Uranotaenia lowii. Classification (NCBI taxonomy): domain Eukaryota; kingdom Metazoa; phylum Arthropoda; class Insecta; order Diptera; family Culicidae; genus Uranotaenia; species Uranotaenia lowii. The sequence continues at coordinate 155,678,868 of NC_073691.1, read as the reverse complement.
AGGTTATAAAGAAAATTATTCAAAATTGGTGAAAGTCCGCAAGAGTTAAGTTGACTAGATAGCACTTCTATGGACACCGAATCGAATGCCCCTTTGATGTCCAGAAATACTGCCCCCATCTGCTCTTTTTGGGCAAACGCCAATTGAATGTCTGATGAAAGTAATGCTAGACAGTCGTTCGTACCCTTGCCTCTACGAAATCCATATTGTGTACTTGACAAGAGATTGTTTGATTCAACCCATTTATCCAGCCGAAAGAGAATCATTTTTTCGAGCAGTTTCCGGAGACACGAGAGCATTGCGATCGGCCTATACGAATTGTAATCAGAAACTGGTTTTCCCGGTTTTTGGATGGCGATAACTTTCACCTGTCTCCATTCATGCGGCACAATGTTCATCTCTAAACACTTATTGAATAAATTCAACAAGCGTTTTTTAGCGGTATCTGGCAGATTCTTCAACAAGTTGAATTTGATTCTGTCCAGTCCGGGAGCTGAATTGTTACATGACCAGAGCGCAAGTGAAAGTTCGACCATCGAGAATTGATCCTCCGTTTCGGAACTATTCTCTGTATCCCGATAGTTTTTCTGAGCTGGTACTGCGTCCGGACAGACCTTTTTCGCGAACTGTGTCAGCCAACGACTCGAGCTTTCTTCACTTTCGTTCGAAGGTGTGTAATTTCGCATGTTTCGAGCTGTTTTCCAAAGCGTGTGCAGAGACGTTTCTCGAGATAACCCATCCACGAATCGACTCCAGTACCCACGTTTCTTGCCCCTGATCAAGTTCTTAAACTTGCGTTCCAAGGACAAGTAACGTTGGAACTTCTCTGGCAATCCAGTTCTGCGAAACTCAACAAACGCCTTGCACTTTTCTCCTCGCGCACGTGAGCAGTCTCCATCCCACCATGGAGTGGGAGGTCGTTTTTGTATCGTCGAATTGTCATTCCGTCTGACCTGTGCCCCGATTGCACAGTCCACAATTGTTCCGGACATAAAACTGTACTCTGCCTCCGGAGGCAGTTCTTCCGTTGAGTCGATGGCTTCAATGACACCTGATGCATACTTTTTCCAATCTATATTCTTTGTGAGGTCATAAGGAATATTGATCTCTTCAGGTGGACTACGACCACTGGTGATAGAAATATTGATAGGCAGATGATCGCTTCCCTGAGGGTCTTGGATTACCTTCCACGTACAATCCAAGCTCAGAGAGGAAGAAGCTAAAGAAAGGTCTAAAATACTATGCTGTGATTGGGATCCATTAATTCGAGTCACTTCCCCATTGTTTAAGACAGTCATGTTGAAGTCGTCGCACAGCTCATAAATAATGTTAGCACGATCATCATCACGTGAGCTACCCCAGCCCACGCCATGGGAATTGAAATCTCCCAGAACTAACCGGGGTTCTGGGAGAAGTGAAATAATATTCGCCAATTGGTTCCGGTTCACGCTTGAATTTGGCGGAATATATACCGAGGCTAGGCAAAGGTCTTGGCCTTTAATTCTAGCTTGGCAACTGACGACTTCAATACCCGGAGATGGTTGTAATGGAATACGATAGAAAGAGTGGCATTTCTTGATCCCCAAAAGAACACCACCCCCTCTTTGCCCATCTCGATCCAGGCGAATAATATTGTGGCTATGGAAGTTGAAATCAGTGTTTGGAGAGAGCCAAGTTTCGCATAAGGCGAACACATCACAATTCAAATTGTGTACCAATACTTTAAAGGAGTCTAATTTTGGTAAAATACTTCTGCAGTTCCATTGCAATACAGAAACAATTTCTCTTACCTCAGTGGACGAGTTATTCATCAAAAGAAATTGCTTCTGCGATGAGGGTCATAGTACAAGCTTTCTTTTTCAAGACTTCTCTCAAAAGAGGTACAAACATATTAATCATAGTCCTCCAACCTGCTGGTACACTGAAAAAGTCCAAGATGAACGAAACAATTTCCGAAAATTTCATCTTACCATCAGACGAAAAGCTGGGCAAACTGTTCGACGATGGATCAGATGCAGTTTCTCTGGGAATTGTTACATCCTTGTTAGTTACTGATGGTCCTGAATTCTGAAGGGAAGTCTGGGGTTTTGACTTCCTCGAAAGTGGGGGGAAGTCCTTCGGGGAGGGATTTAAACCCGGAGGTTTCTGAATAGGAGGGGTAGAATTACTATTCCCACTTTGAGGATTTTTAGTTTTATTAACTTTGCTGGCAGCTAATCTGGGTTGTGTGTTAGTTGTGCGTTTCCTTTTTGGAGCCTGTGAAACATTTTTTTTAACAAATGGCCCAGCTGATGTTCCTTCGCATGGATCCTCCCCTTCGGATTCATAGTCGCTTAGAAGGCCAAACTGGTTCTCTGAGACGATTGGCAAAGACTTCATCAGCATGTCTCTATATGATTTTTTAGAGCGAGTTTTCAAAGAAGTCTTGATTTTTTCCCGGCGCGATATGTACTTCGGACACGCCGAGAGAGCATGAGATTCCTCGCCTGTGCAATACAAACACTTGCTTACTGCTTGTATTTCACACGAAGCTTCCGCATGCTTCTCCCCGCACTTAGAGCAGCGTGCCTGATTGCAACAGTAAGCGGCCGTATGATCCAACTGCTTGCAATTCTGGCAGAACATGACCGAAGGCACATAAAGTCTCACAGGTAGACGAACCTTCCCGATCGCAACGTAATCAGGAAGTGCAGTGCCGGAAAAGGTAACGCGATAGGAGTTCGACAGGGAAAATGTTCGTTCTTCCCCCTCGCCTGATGCTGATTTCAACTGACGCGCGTCCAGCACCTTGACCGTGGGAAGACCAGGGTCTTTGAATCGGCCAACCCCGGAGTTCACAAGATCATCGACGGTCAAACCCTCTTCGGTTACCACTCCGTCGATTTCCACGTCACGAGCGGGAACGTATACGCGGTATTCGATCGTAAACTTCGGGTCACAAGCAATGGCATTTGCTTCCTTCAGGCTACCAACAACAATGCGCATCTTGTGCGGTCTCATCGGCTGGTAGCTGATTACGGAAGGGTAAGATCTGTCGAGGTCTCGGGCGATGGAAATCACATTAGGTGATTTCCCGTTCATTTTGGACCGGATATAAACTACCCAGGGCCCCGTCGATTCAGGTTGGTAAACCCGACGGCGAGGGGGCGGTTTAGGCAGCTCTTTAACTTCTTGAGGGGCTGGTGATGGTGGGGAGTTGCCAAACACAAAGGGAACTTGAGGGTAAGGGGTCTGTGGGAGGGGGGAAGGAGTATCTTCCGTGTCCGAGAGGTACATCGGTTGAATGATGATATTTTGGGAAGACTGTTGTTCCAAAAGATATTCTTCGGAGAGATCGTCCTCTCTAAAAGGAGGATGCATGCCTTCCTCGTCGCCGTCATCCGTTAGTCGGTTGCTTTCCGACATAACGGGCAAGAGTGGAGAGTCAAAACCTTTATAAAAAAAAACTCAAACAAAATTTTGTTTGAGAAAAAAGAATAAAAAAAACTAATATAAAATATAGTAGGAACAAAAGAAAAGGAAAATATAAATAAAAGATATAAATAAAACCAAAAAGAAAAAAAAACTTTTTTGGAAAAAAGTATAAAAACCAAAAAAAAAATATTTCGAGCCACCCTAGTTGGTCGAACCACTCTAACACAACTGGTTTCGAACGAACAACGTGGTTTCCTATCGGTCTATTATGACGATTGACCTTGCTGGCTGGCAATCGTATACAACAGCGGGGCCTTTTGTTTTCGGCTGATGATGGTCTTCTGCGATGCCGCGCACAAAACTTTATCACTTTCGGGTATATCTGATAACAGAGTGCCCTAACGGAACACACATCCGGATGATCAGGGCAAAATTCTTCACACACTATGCTATTTACGGAACACTAGCAGGAGCAACGAAACACTACCGCTTGTGGCGAGTGATGTGGAACGAATCCGCTCCAGAATAGATGCTTGGAAAACATCTTAAAACTCCCTTTGTTATTCCCTACCTTTCAGCTATACTCTTTAAGAACGCATAACGTTCTTCCAATATCTGAACTCTGTGATTTGCAAACTGTTATATATATCTATGATAATCTACACTCAACTGAAAATATTCAAAACCTCCATTTTACTACGGGGTTGCGAACTCATAACACTCGCCAGTCAGATTTCTTGCAACGAAGCCGATCCACAACATCATTAGGGCAAAAAAGAATTTCGTTTATTGGACCTACTAAATACAACACCTTACCAACTGATATTAAAAACATAACCAATCGTTCCATGTTCAAAACCAAAGTGATACAGCTTTTGAAAGAAAAATTGAACCATTAAAACAGTCGATCATCAACCAGTCTTTGTTTTGCTTACCTTTTGCATATTTGTAGCGTTAATTTCTAATATTATTATTCTTTAAAAAATTGTAGTTTGTATTTTTATCTTATTAAATTATTGAACATAACTTGATAAAATTAGTAAATATAATTAGTGTAATAGTAAATATAGTATAATGAATCTCTTCAAAGGAAATTATTTTCCATTGAGATTCATATTGTTGTCAATTTAGTTAAATAATACATTTCCTCGCACGACATTAAACAATTTTGTGTTCTCAGCATGATTAAAATTTGCTCGCGTTAACTTTTATTATTCATTGCTGCCAGACATGCTGAGAACAGTAGCGTCCATTACCAGGGGGCTCAATTGAGCCTTTTGGTGTGGGGGAGTGTGGTGGGCCGCTACAAAATTTCACTAAAAAAAAAAGCATGATTTTCGTGCCAGAGGGTTCGTTTGTATAGGGGAACATGCTCTATTATGCCCCACCTAAGCGAATAGCTGGTTTGCTATGTATTCCACTTACATTTGTAACTCGCGGTTGCTCAGCGGGTGGGTGGTTTGTATATTTTGAGATTTGTGGGTGGAATTGGTGGAACTCAGGGTCGTCATGGATGGATAGCACGAGCTACTTCCTCCGGAGTCTTCCGATATTCGGGGAAACTCCATTAGGGATGCCTATGATGCGGGATAATTGACCATAGTCACATCGAGTGTTACCTCGCATGTTACCAACCGGGTCGAACTGTTACTATTTAAAAAAGCAAAGATCTGAAAGGGACCAACTTTGGAGCGAAGAGTGTGGGTGGGCCCTTTTGACCACTAGCGTAATCACGAACAAAAGTGATGTAAACGGATTAAATTTACCAAATATACACAGAATGGGTTCAAGTTAACAACATATCTAAAGGGGTTTTATTCATATGTACATAGTTTTCCCTATTGACGTCACATGATTTTTCTTATACTTGCGGTTAGTCTGAATGTTTTGTGTGCATAGCGGCGTAATTCAAGGCCGCAGATACCGATGTACGGCAGATTTTGGCTACCATTTCGGAGACCTACGATGAACCGTCTACGATGCGATGCGAAGAAGTCGATTTATCACAGGCTCTATTCCGGCGTCCCGGAAGAGCCCACGAACGGCAGTTGGAGTGGAGGTTAACCGTCAATTTCCGAGGATACTTTTCGTCGGTAAACCTTTTACCGTCGGACCGGATGTAGTTGCCTTTTCTGTCTGGATTAGGAATTCAGAGGCGCCGTGTTCTGGTCGAAAAGCCAAATATAACAAAAAAGGCCCTTTTGGACCTGCCAAAGGTGTTATGATTTTTGTGACATCATAGCTTGCACGTGTTTTACAATATTTGTTTTGTACCATAAAAATTTACCTTTTTTTGTATTGTCTTTTGTCACGTCCTTTTTTAACAGACTTTTTTTTCGTTTGTTCAAGACTTTTTATATAGTAAACTGTACAAATGAATATAATTTTAACACATAAAATATAAATTTAGTTTTATCCTTGTTGTTATTGTACATTTTCTTTTCACTAACCGTACTATTTGTGTTTGAGATTGATCACTTTGTAACTTTTTTTTTTTTTTGTTAATTCTTTATTTGAAACGGCTCATACCTTTAGGCTTTAAGGAGCCAAACTCTTTTTGTTTTTTTTTACAATAGTTTGCTTACTTCTAGTTCACTTTTTTTTAAAGAAAAGAAAATAGATAGGGAAATATGAAAATAAAAAGAATTATAGACGAAGATCAATAGCTTTAAGGAAAAGATATATTTCGAACATGTAGTCCAAGTCTATCACTGCCAGCACATCTCTCACTGGAACATAGGGTGGTTTTCCTCGGGCCCGAAGGGAGTCTATGAAATTCGTTCTAGCGACAAGATGGACCTCGCACGACCAAACAATATGCTCGATGTCGTGGTAACCTTGGCCGCAACTACACAAATTGCTGCCAGCAATATCAAAACGATAGAGTACCGCGTCTAAGGAACAATGATTGGACATGAGACGGGAAAATATACGAATAAAATCCCGACTCAGGTCCAATCTATTAAACCATGGTTTAAGGCTTACCCTTGGGATAATCGAGTGCAGCCACCGACCATCCTCATCCTCGTCCCATTTGCGTTGCCAGTTGACAAGAGAGTTTCTTCGAACTGAAAAGTAAAATTCGTTGAAGGCGATTTCACGCTGATACGTGTCACCTTCCATCGCCCCCACCTTTGCCAGAGAGTCTGCCTTCTCATTACCCTCTATCGAACAATGGGAGGGAACCCAAACAAAGGTGATGGTAAAGCGACGTTTTGATAAAGCACTCAAACTATCCCGTATCTTCTCGAAGAAGTATGGCGAGTGCTTTCCCGGTTTTATTGAGTGAATTGCTTGAACAGAACTCAGACTATCCGTTACAATAAAGTAGTGCCCGACTGGCCTTGAAGCGATACTGTCCAAAGCCCAATGAATTGCTGCTAACTCTGCTATATACACAGAGCATGGTGACTCGAGGCTGTAAGAGGCGCTAGATATTTCGTTGAACACTCCAAATCCTGTTGATTCCTCTATAAGTGATCCATCAGTAAAGTACATTTTATCAGCATCGACGTGTCTATATTTAGCTTCGAAAATTCTTGGAATCAGAAGTGGACGATGCGGATCCGGGATTCCACGAATTTCCTGCTGCATAGACAAATCAAACTGAACAGAAGAATTATCGTAGTCTGGGCTACAAACACGAGCAGGAGAATACGAAGAAGGGTTTACCTGCATTGACATGAGGACATGGTATATAGACATAAATCTTGTATGAAAATTTTGCTCAAGTAACCTTTCAAAATTAACGATCACTAATGGGTTCATGACCTCACACCTGATGAGGAACCGAAGTGATAGTAGATTGAATCGATCTTTCAAAGGGAGTATTCCTGCCAAAACTTCAAGACTCATGTTGTGCGTTGAGGGCATACAGCCCAAAGCGATGCGAAGACAACGGTATTGGATACGCTCGAGTTTTATGAGGTGAGTTTTGGCAGCCGACTGGAAACAGAAGCTACCATATTCCATAACTGAGAGGATAGTTGTTCGATACAATTTTAAAAGATCTTCTGGATGGGCTCCCCACCAGGTGCCAGTGATTGATCGGAGAAAATTGATTCTCTGTTGGCATTTTCCTTTCAGATACTCAATGTGTGCTCTCCAGGTACATTTGGAATCAAACCAAACCCCAAGATACTTAAAACACCTCGATTGAGTGATCGTCCTGCCAAGAAGTTGGAGCTGTGGTTGAGCTGGTCTATGCTTTTTAGAGAAAACCACCAACTCCGTTTTCTCTGGAGAGAACTCGATTCCAAGCCCCAAAGCCCAGGATGACAATCTGTTTAAAGTATCTTGTAAAGGTCTGTGCAGATGTGACTCAGTATTACCTGTTACAGATACTACGCCATCATCTGCAAGCTGTCTTAAAGTGCAGCCTTCAGAGAGACAACTGTCGATGTCACTTACGTAAAAGTTGTACAAAAGTGGGCTTAAACATGAACCCTGCGGGAGACCCATGTAGGAGGTTCTTCTAATTGCAATATCTCCGTGAGCAAAGTTCAGATGTTTCTCACAAAGCAAGCTGTATAAGATGTTGTTCAATAGAGGAGGCAGACCCCGGGAGTGCAACTTGTCTGACAAAACCTCTATTGAGACTGCATCAAAAGCTCCCTTTATGTCTAGAAACACCGAAGCCATTTGCTCACGTTTTGCGTACGCCATTTGTATCTCTGAAGACAGCAAAGCAAGACAATCGTTTGTCCCTTTGCCCCTTCGAAACCCAAATTGAGTATCTGAAAGGAGACCATTTGCTTCTACCCATTTATCCAAACGAAACAAAATCATTTTCTCCATCAACTTGCGTATACAAGACAACATCGCTATAGGACGGTACGAATTCGCATCGGATGCTGGTTTTCCGGGCTTTTGGATAGCGATGACTTTCACTTGTCTCCACTCTTGGGGAACAATGTTGTTCTCCAAGAATTGATTAAATAAATTTAACAAGCGAAATTTTGCTGCGTCCGGAAGGTTTTTCAACAAGTTAAATTTGATTTGATCAATTCCCGGAGCTGAATTGTTACAAGAGAGGAGCGCAAGTGAAAATTCGACCATCGAAAAGCTGGAATCCAGACCACACCTATCAGAAGGCACGTTCCGGATTATTTTTTGCACAGGTGTAGAATCTGGACAGACTTTCCGTGCGAAGTTGGATATCCATCTATGTGTATATTCTTCACTTTCATTTGTAGATGATCGATTACGCATGCTTCGTGCAACTTTCCATAAGGTACTCAAGGATGTTTCCCTTGATAAACCACCCACAAAATTTCTCCAATACGCCTTTTTCTTCCCTTTGATCAATTTTTTGAACTGATTTTCAAGGGAAACGTATGATTCAAAAAGGACGAGGGTTCCATGTTTTCGAAAATCTTTGAATGCTTTTGATTTGTCCTTATAAAGCTTGGAACACTGCTGATCCCACCATGGATTTGGGGGCCTTCGAAGAACAGTTGAATCTGGGATGGGTTTTGTTTGGGCGCAAAGTGCACTTTCATGGATCAAACGTGAAAGGAAGTGATACTCTTCCAAAGGAGGTAAAACATTCATAGAATCAATGGCATCTGTTATTTCGTCCGAGTACTTTTTCCAGTCGATGTGTCTTGTAAGGTCATATGCCATATTTGTTGAATTTGAAGTGCTGGCCCCATTGGTGATTGTAATTTTGATTGGCAAGTGATCACTACCATTGGGATCAGGAATTACCTTCCACTGGCAATCCAATGATAGTGAATTTGAGCAGAGTGAGAGGTCAATTGCACTTGGTCTTGCAGGAGGTTTAGGTACTCGTGTTTTTTCACCCGTGTTCAAAATTGTTAAATTGAATCTGTCACAAATGTCATAAATAAGAGTAGAACGACAATCGTCAGTTTGTTCTCCCCAGACAGTTCCATGTGAATTGAAGTCACCCAGGATCAACCTTGGCTCAGGAAGCACTGAGCACAGGTCCTCTAGGTGATTTCGATCCACTGCAACTCTATGAGGCCAGTACAAACTGACAACGCATAAGTCCTTACCTCTTATAGTTGTATGACATGCAACAGCTTCAATTCCTCCTGATAAAGGGAGGTGGATTCTATAAAAGGAGTGGCGCTTATTGATCCCCAAAAGCACCCCTCCATAAGAATCGTTGCGATCCAGACGGATGATGTTAAAGTCGTGGAAGGAGATGTTTGATTCAGAAGAAAGCCATGTTTCAGAAAGGGCAAAAATATCGCAACTAGTTTCATGAAGAAGAAATTTGAACGGATCCAGTTTAGGGATAATACTACGACAATTCCACTGTAACACAGTGATATCTCCGACCTCTCGGCGTAAATTAGCCATCGAGAGAGATAAACACTGAAATGAGGGGCCAAGTTTGCATCAATTGCTTCAAAAATGTCTTTAATACAGGAAGCATTGTTGTTACAATGCTTCTGATGGATTCAGAAACGTTGAAAAACGAAAACATTCCATTTAGAATGTCAGCCAACTTAAACAATCCCGGCTGGGAAGTGGATTCTGACAAAACTGCATTTTTCATGGGGGCCTTTGAGGTCCCTGCTGGAGTTGGATTATTCTGTGGTGAAAATATCGTGCGGAATCCAGGAGGATTTAGTTTCTGTTGTTCTGCAGCATTCGGCTTTTTAGGGACACTGATTGGAGGGCTCATTGTAGGGATTTTCTTGGGTATTTTGGGTGTCTTGGGAGTTGTTTTAGCACGTTTCCGGGAGTTCGCAACGAAAACAAAAGGGTTCTCCTCGTCAGTCGCCTCTTCGTTGTCAACTGGCAACACAGAAAAGATGTTACTCGAATGAGGTTGGGCCAGTGGAGAAGCGCTCTTTAAGATAGAGGCATAAGAACGTCTCGATCGTTCTTTTAAAGAGCGCTTCTGTTTATCCCAGCAACTCTTGAATGCTTCGCACGAAGAGATTTCATGGGGTGAGCCCCCGCAATAGACACATTTCTGCTCTATTGCTGAGCATGCTCCAGCCCCATGATTCTCCCCGCATTGGGGACAGCGTGGCTTATTGCAACAGTGCGACGCTGTGTGCCCCAATTTGATGCAATTTTGACAATGCATGGGTCGAGGCACGAAGAGTCGCACAGGAAGCCTTAAAACTCCGTCAATCAAGACGTAGTGAGGGAGGGCGGTACCCGCGAAGGTCACACGAAATGAAGCTGAAGGCGAGTACTTTGTAACTCCATTTACGACGTTGGCAGTATTGAGTTGACGGCAATCCACGATTTCGACAGAAGTCGAATCGAGGCTCTTGAACTTACCAACGCCGTTGGATTTAACGTATTTCGCGTCCAGACTCATTTCTGTGATCACGCCCTCAATCTCTACGTCTCGAAACGGGATGTAAACGTGATACTCTAAATTCAGAAAATTGCTGGCTACAATCTCGTTAGCAGCTTTCGAGTTACCCACAACAACGCGCAGCTTGTTTGCACGCAACTTTGTAACACTGGTTACAGAGGTCCACCTCGCCAGATCTTTGGTGATCTGTACCACATTGAGAGGCTTGCCGTTCTTTTTGGGCCGGATAAAAACCACCCAAGATCCAGAAGAAGATGAACCTTCCGCATATTTTCGGAGCCGGGTTGTTCTACTCTCAACTGATGATGAGGAATTACTGTCCGTCTGAGAAATGTGAGCATTTGAGGGACCAGCAGCATCTGGATCCTCCAGATGCTCCTCATTCTCGTAGGTCATATTCTCATCATTATCAGTTGAGGGGTTTAACCCCCCGCCTTCGTTCATATTTTTTCAACGGAGACACTAATGTCTCCGTTTTTAAAAATATGAGCGAAGCACTTAATTGTTAAAATATTAAAAAGGGAAAAAAAGTTAGAGTAGAAACAGTGAAAAAATAAAAGAAATTACAAACTTGTTTGATTTTTTCGTTCTTCACGACTATTCGGCCAATTTCCAAGTCGTATATATGGTCCAGTGTCTAACGATGGCTCCAACCACGTGGTCTTCCTTCGTTGATTGAAGATGGCTGCCACGAATCTCAACGAGCGGGACAACCAGACTGATGAAGATTATCAGGCCGTTTGTCAAACAATGACGACGACCTTCACCCGCCTGGTAGGGGAAACACTTCCAGAGGGGCCACTTCACTTTCACGGGGAACAACTGCAGGCAGAAAAAAAACTGCTGGCCTCCAGCACTCGAAAGGCCAAGTTTCGGGAAAGCCCTTTACTTTGCTAGCGAGGGCACTTTTCTGCTTCGGTAGCTAGCAGGAATTTGATTGTCTTCTGTGTCACCATACGGCAAAAAACACCGGATTGAACGCGGTAACTGTCTCCTATCAACCGAACAAAGGATACTTTTTTCACACACGAGGCTGCACAAAAACACGACCGTGTTCACTGACTGATGGGAGACGAATGACTTTGTAACTTTGTCGATCAATGTTTTAACTTTTCTGTTGTTTTCAATTTTTAATCTGTAAATATTTTAGGATAAATTTTAAAACTCTTACACCACATGTTTTTTTTACAATCACAACGTACTTTACACGACGCGCACTTCCGTTCTCCAGAACGGTCCCAGACAGAAAGAACGGCAATGCAAAACCGTTTTCTGAAGAACGTTAAGAGACTTTCGACCGACACACATACAACGGTAAATTTACGCGGATGTGCCGCTCTCCGGGTAATAACACTTCCTCGCGGTGACACAGGAGATCATCCGACGCCCATGAGCATCTCTCGCGAGAGAAGTGGCTGCGTGCTTGGTTCAGGAATTCGGTGTAAAGGGAGGAATCCCTGAGAGCCCGTGTGAGTGTCAATGGCTTTGACATTTCTAAAGCCTAGTCCACACTCGGCAACTTGAACTGCGATTGCGGTTGCTGAGACTTGTTTATGTTTACATCTTGGTTGCTGAATGTCTCCCATACTTGTCGGGAGACTTGAGACGAGCATCTCATCAAATGTAAACAAAAACAAGTCTCAGCAACCAAAATCGCAGTCCAAGTTGCCTAGTGTGGACTAGGCGTAAGTCAGCATTTAGGTCATAATTTGTCAATGTGTCGAAGACACATTTCGGATAGGTAACGAACGGTTACATTACCCCATCGTCCCTTCTGAAAATGAATGAAACGTCATTCATTTTATTACTAGAGAGATGAATGCAACACAATTCTATTAGTAATTTTTTTCATTTTGAATTATCAAAATTAAAATTCGACTTTTAAGTCTATAATACTCACGCACTGCCTATTTCGCAATCATCAAGTGATCGGAACAGCATCGTGTAACTCAGTGTAACTCACTGTAGTATCTCTTTTGGTGACGACCACTCACGGGAAACGTCAACATAAAATGTAAACAATGTTTGTTTATTAATTGCAATCCATGGATTCAAAGTTTTGTATTTATTTTTTCATTTAATTATCACCGGTGTTCAAAGTTGGTGCATTTTCAAGGTAAGTTTTCAAGCTTATTTTCGCAACATTGATCCTCTAGAGCTCAATTTGCAGATTTCAGTTTCCTTCTAATGTTTTTATTTCTCTTGTCGGTTTCAGCTAAAACTGCGGTGAGGAAAAATCCGGAAAGGCCGAAATTGCTTCCCCAAAAATCACCAGGTAAGTATCGTTTTGATTGTGTTAGCCTTCCGCTAAAACACATCCGAAAATCAGCTTTTCATCAGCTGTTAAAGTGATTTTTTTTTCTGTGTTTTTTTTTCCTAGATTTCACACCTGGACTGAACTAAGCAGTTGAAGTGGAAGAAAATAAACAGCAGATAATCTTAAGGGTAAGTTTTATGTATCGTTCAACTATTGGACCGATACTTATATTGATTCTGGCTTTTTTTTTCTATTTTCAGGTTTCGAGTCAGCCACGGATAGGGCACCGATGACACTCATCAGCGGCCATGGACTGGTGAAAAAGACAGAAACCATTAAAGGACCGTTCTAACGACTTCGCCACCCATAGGGAGGTGTAAGCTCGTAATTTTTATGTTTTTCGTTATAATGTTTGTTGTTTTTATATTTTTAGTCGACGTGAATGAATTCTACTTTTATTCAACTATGAATTAGTTCACTGGAATCCGAAATTCCTTCAAAATCTTGAACTATTCTTCACATTTCGTTCTGGATCCGCCTGATTTTTTCAGGAGGATTTGTTAGATATTATGTGAACCGTTAGCTCTTTCAGCATAAAACGAGAAAGGCGAAGATTCAATGATTTTCTACTAGGAGTAGCTATCACACTCAATATCCCGATCGGAGTAATGAAGATCCGGGAATTATTCAGGTATTCATATTCATTCATGATTTGTAAACGGCTCATCTTTAAGTCTATTTAATGTTCTTGAGGAGGTGTCAAAGGATATCATGATCTTGTCAAAAGAATTATCAATGTTTCGTTATTTGCTCGTTTAATTTACATAATTTATAAAAGTCTTAATCGGTGTTTAGTTCTGTTTGGTTTCAAGGACCAAATGAACTGAAAAGTTAGGACGAGATAGGGTTTAATTTACTACTCATGCCAAACAAATTTTAATTTTTACATTCGATAGATTTCAATTTGATGTTGTGAAAACACCCGGCTACAAAAGCATAGTCTTGAAACCTACAATTGTGGCTTTAAGCTAGGATAATGAGACGGAAAACAGGATTAGATCGATTCTTCCCCATTTCCGTTTTTCTTGTCTACATTTGCATCAAAGTATCACGATATTTCCGGTTTCTTTTCAGTACGAATAAACTAGCTTAAACACGTAACAGCGGTAGGCTTCTTTTCCTAAAAGATTATCGCGCTTTTCCGGCTCCTAAAATACGAAAACTAGTATGAACTTTCGATATTGAAAGCGGGTCGCGGTTAAACTTTTGAAGTTGTTTCGGTGTTCCATCTCAAAATTTCGAAATATTTCCATCAAACGAGGGTTTCTAGCTATCGCGCGCGAGTAGCTAGCATGACTGATTTCGGGGCAGGAAAAATAGGTTTTCGTTTCGCGGGTTATCTGTTTTCGGGAGGTAAATTTTCCGTGTTGGATTCCGACATAAGTCTCATCATAACCACAATAATGGGCGAAAGCTAACCGGAATTTATCTCGAGACGGAATCTCGAAGTTTGCAGTGTATTTTTCTTCGCGTCGGAATGCAGCAAACTCGGGTATTTTCTTGTTAACGTGGGTGGAAAATTTGTTTTTGAAAATAACTCGAACATCGCTCGAACGTTGGGATTCGTCATTTCTATCCCCTTCGCGGCGTTGGCTGTAGTCCGAAATCGATTGTAATTCACTATAGCTAACCGAACTATTAAGAGGAGTCGTTGCTCTGGGAAAATTCTTTTCACGCGGGAAAAGCCTACGAATCAATTTGTAATTTTTCGAATCACCTAAATTTTTACGCGATGGATTTCGACGGACGCGACGTGAAGGAACTTTACACTCCTCTATCTCAGGGATAACGCGACACGCGCCTTCTACGGGATTACCTTCTACCTTTTCAGTTTCTATCCTACACACGTTCATTTTAGTATTTTTGGTTTTCGGTTGTTTTAGCCGTTGTTGTTCGAAAACTCGCTCATATTAGCTTCGAGCAGATGTACTTATAAAGTGCCACTTAACAATGAGAGACGAAGAGTAATCGGGTCTCGAATTGCCAATTGCAACCGGCCTGATTCACTCTAGTCCTCTTCCGGATAGGCTACTTCCAGATACTTTCAGCCTCGACCAAAAAGCAAGCTATTCTTGATGTTAATGATTCCGTTTTCTTATAAGATGTTCGTTAATCCATTTGTTAAAATTTTGGCTTGAAAACATAGATTTCCCAGAATCGCTGGACCACTACTTTGTGGTTTTTCCACGGCAGTTCTAGAATCACCTGCAGTGTTGCTTCTGAAATGAAAAATAGGAGATAAGTTTCCAATCTAAACGATCGTTTGAAGAACGATTTAAACATAAAACGGCACTGTTTTTTCGTCCCTCCTCGGGGAACTTGAGGAAATCTTGTCGTGCTGATGTTTACTTTTTATGCGGGCGCCAAATTGTAACTCGCGGTTGCTCAGCGGGTGGGTGGTTTGTATATTTTGAGATTTGTGGGTGGAATTGGTGGAACTCAGGGTCGTCATGGATGGATAGCACGAGCTACTTCCTCCGGAGTCTTCCGATATTCGGGGAAACTCCATTAGGGATGCCTATGATGCGGGATAATTGACCATAGTCACATCGAGTGTTACCTCGCATGTTACCAACCGGGTCGAACTGTTACTATTTAAAAAAGCAAAGATCTGAAAGGGACCAACTTTGGAGCGAAGAGTGTGGGTGGGCCCTTTTGACCACTAGCGTAATCACGAACAAAAGTGATGTAAACGGATTAAATTTACCAAATATACACAGAATGGGTTCAAGTTAACAACATATCTAAAGGGGTTTTATTCATATGTACATAGTTTTCCCTATTGACGTCACATGATTTTTCTTATACTTGCGGTTAGTCTGAATGTTTTGTGTGCATAGCGGCGTAATTCAAGGCCGCAGATACCGATGTACGGCAGATTTTGGCTACCATTTCGGAGACCTACGATGAACCGTCTACGATGCGATGCGAAGAAGTCGATTTATCACAGGCTCTATTCCGGCGTCCCGGAAGAGCCCACGAACGGCAGTTGGAGTGGAGGTTAACCGTCAATTTCCGAGGATACTTTTCGTCGGTAAACCTTTTACCGTCGGACCGGATGTAGTTGCCTTTTCTGTCTGGATTAGGAATTCAGAGGCGCCGTGTTCTGGTCGAAAAGCCAAATATAACAAAAAAGGCCCTTTTGGACCTGTCAAAGGTGTTATGATTTTTGTGACATCATAGCTTGCACGTGTTTTACAATATTTGTTTTGTACCATAAAAATTTACCTTTTTTTGTATTGTCTTTTGTCACGTCCTTTTTTAACAGACTTTTTTTTCGTTTGTTCAAGACTTTTTATATAGTAAACTGTACAAATGAATATAATTTTAACACATAAAATATAAATTAAGTTTTATCCTTGTTGTTATTGTACATTTTCTTTTCACTAACCGTACTATTTGTGTTTGAGATTGATCACTTTGTAACTTTGTCGATCAATGTTTTAACTTTTCTGTTGTTTTCAATTTTTAATCTGTAAATATTTTAGGATAAATTTTAAAACTCTTACACCACATGTTTTTTTTACAATCACAACGTACTTTACACGACGCGCACTTCCGTTCTCCAGAACGGTCCCAGACAGAAAGAACGGCAATGCAAAACCGTTTTCTGAAGAACGTTAAGAGACTTTCGACCGACACACATACAACGGTAAATTTACGCGGATGTGCCGCTCTCCGGGTAATAACACTTCCTCGCGGTGACACAGGAGATCATCCGACGCCCATGAGCATCTCTCGCGAGAGAAGTGGCTGCGTGCTTGGTTCAGGAATTCGGTGTAAAGGGAGGAATCCCTGAGAGCCCGTGTGAGTGTCAATGGCTTTGACATTTCTAAGTCAGCATTTAGGTCATAATTTGTCAATGTGTCGAAGACACATTTCGGATAGGTAACGAACGGTTACACATTTTGTGTAAAAAACAATTGTACTCGTTGAAGAAAATTGTTATCTATGCGCCGCTGTATACTCAATACGCGTCTAGCATGCGAACACTTAATAAAAATTTAAATAACAATGAAAAGCAAATTTTTTTTGGCTGAAGTAACGCTAAAAAATATTTTTCACCTTTTTATTCATTTTTGTCTGCTTTGTGACACCTTTCCGAAAGTGTTTTAAAATTTACATCGAAATGAAGAAAAACCTGAAAAATTTTCACGACACAGGGGTACGTTAAGGAAAAATTCATACTTGCCATGGCCAATCACAACATTTAAAACAAATTGATTATATTTTACAGGCTTGAAATGTTACAGATTTTTCAAAACACGAATGACGCGTTTCAACCGCATGGGGCGTTATATGAATTTCCCCCACGGTACTTTTCTCCAATTACAGTGCAGTGGTTAGTACCGGTATTAACCTGTTGAAAATGATTACCATGAGATGTCACTACTGTATTTAGCGAGAGAGCGAAGTTTTAGGAAAACGAGAAAAACGTTATATTTCTCCGTTCTCCCAAGCCTCAATTAATCATTCTGACAACTGCCTGAAGAGGTCACCCCGATTGTTGAAGAAACATTTGTATGAAGAATATCTGCATAAGAAAGAATATTTTTGAGCAAAGATTTAGTAGGAGGGAGCTTAAGGGTCGATTCAAAAAGTATAAGGTGTC
Organism: Uranotaenia lowii; assembly: GCF_029784155.1. Classification (NCBI taxonomy): domain Eukaryota; kingdom Metazoa; phylum Arthropoda; class Insecta; order Diptera; family Culicidae; genus Uranotaenia; species Uranotaenia lowii. Next base: position 155,661,216 of record NC_073691.1, on the reverse strand, counting down.
TATTTATATCTATTTAATTTATTTTTGGAAGCACACAGCAAAGCACACTGGGTCAGCTAGTCTATCTATCTATATACAGTACTGGACAAAATAAAGTTCGAACCCTTAATAACCCATAGCTGTAAGTTGCTGGGTTTTCTCAAGATTATCTTAAAACACTTGCTTCAACTTTAAGATCCAAATCGAAAGAGACCGGATCATTTATTTATGATACTTTTTATGATTTTTACAAATCTTTAATGTTGGTATACATCCATAACAGCTGATTGCTTGCACGCTCATTTTTCAGTTTTCATTTATGCATTACACTTACAATAGCTATTCCTCTGCTTGTAAATTTGTTCCATCTTCTTATAAGTTAAAAAAAATTAATTTCATGTAAAATAGTTCAGAGCTAAGAGTTATTATCTGTTTATTTGTTATTTGTTTATATTCTTTAGGACGGAATTGAATCCGATAAGATGATGAAAAAGCAAGTTTTCGTAGATATTTGTAAACTTTAAGTCAAGAACCGTCAGGAAGGTTTTTTTTCAAAGCAAAATAACTTGGAAGTACGTTAAAAATTAACCAGGAGCTCGAATTATAGGCAAAAGCCCAAGAACCGTTGAGGTTCAGCAAGACAGACCAAACAGCAATATCTGTCAAACTTTTAGAGAAATGGCTAAAAATCTATGATTTTACCATCTGGATGATTCCTAAAAATATTGATTACAACGATTTTGAATATTTTGTGGACAAAAAGTAACAAAACTTTTAGTAATAAAATAGATTTGGTCCACGAAGAGCACAGGTTCGATTTGTCAACAGATTTGACTACTTTGCATGCAGCATACAATTTCGGCTGATGGTCATATCAAACGCACCTAACTCCTCAAACTCGCTCAAAATAATGGACAATCTTTTATAACTCGACAAACAGATAAGCTGAGCTGAAGCCATCAAAGTAAATTTGAGCTTTTAGTGAGAAAAATGTTCGGATAAAGAACAACCAAAACACGCTCAAGCACCCAATAAGCAATATCATGATGTGGGGCCCTTAGCATATAGACTCGAAAAACACTGAATACTGATCCATGAGAAATTTGGTGTTTGGGGTTGGAAACGGCTTCTATAATCCTTTCAAACCGCTTCGACTTAAAGGAGGAAGAGATTTCATATAAAATTGATATAAGATATGCCTCAACACATAATTTTTAAAAATTTTCATAAAATTTTCTACAAAAACAAATGTGTCCATCTTGAATCTTCTCATGATGGAAGTTGGATGGATGGAATTATATTCTTGGACCAATGTTTACACATTCAGATGATTTATTGTATTGAAATCCGCTCATTTTTCCGTAATATTGACAATGTACGATTCCGTCTACTCTCTGGAGCCACTCTTTTGAACCACTTAAAACTGAATATTGGAAGTAACAGCCTTGGCCAATACTCCCAGCTAGCTCAGACGATACTTACAGTGTTCTCTCAGGATCGTTACGTCGTTTTAAGGAGAATGGGAACAACCAATCGTATCTGACAATCTCTGGCGGACAAGACAATATCATATGGCTCGACAAATTTGAATATTAACAAATGAAATTACAAAAATTATTGGTTTTATTGACTTGCCGTTTTATTGTCAGTCCTCGGAGGCAGCAGGGTTGTCCTTTAATATTTACCGGACACTTCACCACGTTGAATGGGTTCCAGGGGTGTCGTTCGGATCCTCTTTAGAGCAATTCCAGCGGGTGCGGCCGAAACAAATCTATCCGACGGAGCGTTGGAAAGCAACATGACGCTCCTCGGAACCGGCGGGAAGAATCGGGGCACAGGCTGTCGGATCTGGTGCAGCGATGATTGCGACAGCACCTCACGGGTTACCGCCAGACTTGTCTGATCGATACGGAACGGGGAACCGGGAAACTTAACAACCACCGATTTCCTTTCCAATTTGGGCTCTTTTGGCCCCACTGCGCACGCTAGATTCGAACAACGGAAATCGTGGGATTTTTTTAGGAACTTTTCACTTTCCTGGTCTCGAACTAAGTGAGCGAGGCTCAGCCTTCAGCAGCCCCAAGACCTCATTCTTTTCCGCCGCGTCTAACCTCATTTTTTTCGTTTGGTTCCTTTTTGCCTAGAACTTGGATATCCGGTTTATACAGGACTGGCATTAGGTCAACTGTCAATTGACGGTAGACCCCAAATAGGACAACAGTCGGCTAGTACATTTACAACAAAAATTTAAATTTAAATTGACTTCAACGGATCGAGCCATAATAACAAGGAAAATTAACGCGAACAAAACAACAAAAATATTTGTGTCATCCGTAGGATTTGTTGCCGACTTTGATCACCAGATTGAAGATTATAAAGTCTGCTTCATTTAATATTGGAACAAATTCTTTTGCTCATTGTGGCGCTCCTAGTGGACGGATTTGGAAACTTTTTTCACCCACGTGTCGGGAAATTCATTACCTTTCACCATGTATTTATGTCATAACACCAAACGATAGCATTTTGTAAACAACCGCCATGGAAGCCGAACGGAGAGATCAAATTGTGCACAGTTTTCTTACGAGTACGAGTACGAGAATTTCTTCGAAACAGCAATGAATAATTTTTTTAATTTTTTTTTTATGAAAGAGTAAAGAAAATGCTACATTTGTATGAAAAACAAATTATGAATTCGTTAATAAATGACTGAACTACACGCAATTGTTTGTGTTCCAATATTAAATGAAGCAGACTTTACATCCGTCGAACTTGGTCAGCACTTGGTCGTACAGCTTTCGAGCACGGATTCTGGCCACATTGTTCTGCTTCAGCGTCCGATTTGGCTGTTTGCTGGCTCGGAATGACCTTATTCCTTCCCGGAGACGAATTCGTCGCACCGTACTGTGAGCGGCCTGGAACTTATTGGCCAAATCGCGGTCTGAAAGATTGGGATTTCTCTTGACGGCCTTGATGACTTTCCCACGCAGTTTCCGGTCGACAGTTCCACTCCGACGCTTCGAATGCGGCTTCCGAGCCGTCATCAATGTTTCCTTGTACTGCTTGATAACACGCCATATGGTATTTCTGGGCATTTTAAGCTGTTTAGCTAGCTTCGATGCCGACAACAATGGATTTTCAAGAAAACTGTGCACAATTTGATCTCTCCGTTCGGCTTCCATGGCGGTTGTTTACAAAATGCTATTGTTTGGTGTTATGACATAAATACATGGTGAAAGGTAATGAATTTCCCGACACGTGGGTGAAAAAAGTTTCCAAATCCGTCCACTACGAGCGCCACAATGAGCAAAAGAATTTGTTCCAATATTAAATGAAGCAGACTTTATTGTATCAACATTTAAGAACGTAAAAACGTATTTACGGGGTCTGTACTTTGAAAATTTTGTTCTTGTATATTGTTCGCAAATTTTCGAAAAACCGAATCGATTCGAGCGATCGATCGATTTTTTTCCCATGATTCGTGCGTCGGATAGGGGAGAGTCTCCTCTATTCCGAGGCAAACTTTCAGAGATGCCTATCTTTTTCTTGAAGTTGTTCTAAAAATGACACCATGACGAACGTTCTACGTATTGCTTCAAATTCTAGAGAATCAAATGTTATCAAATAAAACAGTTAACCATACATTCAAGTGGAAAACTGTCTTTCCTTAAATATCTGAGCTACGGTTGCCAAATAACCGTGTGATCATTAGTAGGTTTAGGTATTAAAACCCCGTCAGTATCTCAAATAGTGCTTTGCTACTCCGAACGACACCATAATTCATCTGCGGTGAAATCAATCAGGAGTGATGAACAACCAAACCGAAGTGATGAAAAATAACATATTTTGAATTTATTCATTATCCTCCATTCATTGAAGAAACTACGATTTTACCGAAAGCTTTAATAAATCGAATTCAAAAATTTTGAGAAATTTAAAAGATAACCTGATAACTTCTTTCGATATCACTTAAGAAAGTCTTCTAGTTTTTGGTTCTAAAAACATTGATTGATTTAACAACTTTGTTGAAGACTACCAAACGATTTAAGTTATGCTTGAAAAAATATCAAAGATAAAAAAAAATTCTCGGGAGTCAAAACTACTCACAATCTTCGAGAAAGTTCTTATAGTTTTGCCAAAAAGTGTAGAGATTTTTCAAATGAATTTTTACCTGTTTTCAAAAGTCGTCTCGAAAACAAGAACATAATTAAAATAAGCTCTTAGGTTCTTGCACTTCGGAAAATGAGAATTTTGTAGCCTTGTTTTTTTAAATTCCATTTCTTACTCGATTGAAATCTCATTTCTCGATCTTTTAATATTTTCATTAATTTGGCAGAACTGAGATCGGGGTTTCGGGATAAGCTATCTTTTGAATTTGATTCTTTTATCTACAAACTTGAATTTTCAATGTGTTCATTAAAAGGATAAATTTGTTGATTAAAATGCTTATTTCAAACTTGGTCTTGATCAATGGGTTTCCCATTTTTCAAAAATATTTTAATTTTGGAAACAGCGCCTCGTTTACATTACTCTAAATATGCAAATCCACGGCTGAGCGATGCTGCAAACGAATTTATTTATGTGTTTAAGTTTCAAACCTTCACAATTCTCTGCTGGCTGGCTGAAGTCGGGTGTGTGCATTCAATCTGTACGGTGCGGTACGTCTAGAAGCCGTATCGTCAGAGATATATTTAAATTTAGAAATCCCGCACTAACTGTTGGACCGGCGAACGAACGCACTATGGGAGATCTGGTGGACAAAGTTCGAAAGAGTGATTACCAATATTTTTTTCCATATTTTTTATGGAATGTAGGTCGACACTTTGACAATAGTTCAAAAAATTTTGGAGCTGTAGGAAGTACAATACTAAAGATATTTAGGCCGGAACAAATATCTAATTCTTCTTTTGTTTTTAGACAATCCCGAAGGAAGATGAAAATAAAATTTGAGGTATTTTATTGAAAATATGTGATTTAAAAAAAAATCCAACAGTTGAAAAAGTGAAAATCAAACTGTAGAAGATGGGTGTTCGAGATTTTCTCATATTTTTACTAAATAATAACTTATTTTTTTCATTTTGTGCAATGTGAATTGAATGTTATTTTATATTTACATGCAAACTTTTGTAATTTTATTTACCCTTCCCCCACCCATTTCTACTTGAAGTGACAAAAGAAAAATTTCATATTTGTTCCGGTTTATTTAAAAAAATTGGAAAACACCCGAAAAACGATATTTGTTCTAACAAGTTCTGGAAAATTTAGCTGCAACCACTTGCGACGCAAAGATTTGAAGCGTTGTGCTGTTTTCAATTTTATGATCTTTTCACCATTTTACCATGGAAGGTAGGTATTCTTAAAAAGAAGCAAACCGAGCTTCTATTGAAATTTAATCGTAATGTCCGTAAACAATATGTAGATAAGTCAAAAAATTATCTAAGCCAAAAAGTTTCGACCGCAACGAGAAGAAATAGGAATAGAAAGAATCGTCAAATTGTTGAAAAAAGGTTGAAAACATTTTTGTCCCCATGCTTAAATGAAAATTTCCCATAGTTGCAACGCTTAGTCAGTGCAAAGGAATGAGACTTTTCGGTCGATTTTTATTACAATCACACAAAACCACACACACACACACAACACAGTCAGCCTATTTGGAAAACAACAAAAAGCCAAATTCGTTTTTCATTTTCAATAGAAGTTTTTTTCAGCTGAGAACAATTTTCGCCACACCTGATTTGCAGAAATTTGTAAATGTTGGTGTTACACTTTCAGCGTTTGAGCTCAATGGAGGGATTTCAGTCAACGTGAGTAAAGATTTGAAACCAGACAGATTTCTGAAAAACGATACTTATTGTTACTTCAATTATGAATCTTTTACATAGAAAGAGTTGAACTTTGTTTGTTTTTTTTTAGGTTTTTGGATTTAAGGAAAATTTTAGTTATAGTTTTTTTTTCCTATTTTAGGTTGTTTTACAACTTCAAGCCTTGGGCATTAAAAGCAACCATACAGAGTTCACGTGTACCTGATCTGGCTAACAGTTAAATTTTACTGATTTAAAAACAAACTTCGTTATTTTCTCAGTAAGCAGAGCTATATTTTTGAATAGAACAAAATGCTTGAAAAAAAATCGGAACCAAAATTTGTATAATAAGTTCCATGAAATATGTTCCGATTTTTAAAACAGAATTGCTAACTTTTTTAAGTTTTTAAACTTTTCAATATTGTTCATAAAAAAAGTGTTCAAATTCATAACGACTGTGACATCCTGTTAGTTCGGTCCTCGATAACCGTAGAAGGCAGTAAATTGTAATTCTTGTGCATGAATAAATTGATCTTCAAATATAGTTTTCTGAAACAAGACAAAATTTCAACCAAGTTCCTTTATCATCTTAAGGTCTTAAAGAACTTGGTTGAAATTTATTATTTATTAATTAATATTAATTTATTCATGCACATTTATGAATATGTTATAAAGTTGTAGTCAAAATATAATTGTTTTTCTCTTACTTTATCAGCGAAAAGTACCACCTTTTCATCACCAATATCTATCGTTAGGTTTTAATTTAAAATTTATAGCTCGATTCATTCACATTTTCAGAATTGAAATCATCAAGAAAACAAACATCCATTTGAGTAACTTAACGAAATTTTACATAGGTACATATTTAACATTGATTTAAATTAGTTTATGGAATCCAGTTGTGATTTTTCCATTTCATACTCTCTGGAGCCACTCTTTTACAATTTTTTATATAACTCGAGAGCCGATCTAGTAAATGGAAAAAAATGGCATGAGGGGGTATTTGAGTACAAGATAGATTTATATGATGATTTTGATTACTTATTTGAAAGAAAATTGGCATGTGCAGGTTATTGGATACGAAATGTTCCTAGGACTGTTTGATACCCCTCATTACTTATAGTGGGAGGTTGAGAAAAAAGAGGTGTGGTATCTTGACATAAGTTGTCTTTGCGCTCCCACCATACAGACCATATATGAGAGCCAAACTCAACCAACGATGTTTAGCAATCGCTAGCACAACTCACAACTGACCTTTGCAGACTCTGCAATGCAGAGTTTAGCAAGCAATCAAGTCAGTTACGCGGCAGTGGTTGGAAAGAATTACAGCTTGCTGTAAAATTCCTTTGAAAAAAATTGCGTGGAAGTTTAGATTTTGATTTTTCCTTGAGAAAAAAAAACAGATTTTGATCTCAATATGTTCTAGACCCGGGACTCCACAGGAGGGAAGGGGGGGGGTTCAAATCCTTTTTTATAAGGATATCTGTACCTTATTAAGCAAAAGAACTCTAATTTTTCATGAGACAGTATTAGAGTATGAGAAATATTTCTATGATGATTCGAGGCCCCTCCATCCATATAGAGACGAAAAAGAAAGGAAAAAAAGCTCTCATACAATTTCTTTTATATTCATGCAAGGCATATGCACATACACGGCAAATAAATATCTAACCCTTCTGTCAGGGGTTAGACGAGAGGAAGAGGGAAGCTTTTAATATGTTAATTTGCAAATAAACTGAAATTATGAATGCGAAAAATGTAGCAATGTTTATTCGAAACCTGCTCTAAATTAGACGAGGAAGAGGAGAGGAATTCCATACAAGTAAAATACTAATTTGAGATTTTAAACTATGATTGAAAAAAAAAAACAAATTTTGGATTAAAGTTTTGAAAACAGAAAAAAATGATTCAAGAAAATTAGAATTCATCTTAGTATTGCAGTTCAAAGCTGAAGTTGCATCTACCATTTAAAGAAGAATTTTGAAATTTGAATTTTACGTACATACTAATAAGTGCATATGCACTTAGGTAAGTAGGAAGGTAGGTATAAGTGTTTTTTTTTTTCATATTTCAAACTATATTTGGTGTTTTTTCAGAGTTTTAAAAATTTGTTTACTTTTATTTTATGTTCGAGAGAAAAATACAGATTTGCGAAAAAAATATGAGGTATGAAAAATGGCCAAACACAAAAACTTTAAGCGCGTTTTTATCCAAATTAGCCCTTTTGCACTAAAACCCCTTTGGCTTCAAGCAAAGAGTGATGAAAAAGAGAAAAAACTATGTCAAAATTACAACAAAATAAATCAAATCATTACAGAAACGTAACACATATGACAGAAATATGACAAAATTATGACAAAAACTTGAGGGTAAAACGACAAACATCTGACCAATCGCTGAAAAAATATGACAAATATGACAAGAATCTGATAAAATCTGTTCTGTCAGATTTTTTTCAAAGTATTTTTGTTAAAGTTCGGTCAGACCTTTTTTTGTGTCATAATTTTGTATAATAATTTGTCATAATAATTTGCCATAATTTTGTCATACTTCCGTCATTGCTCAGCCAGACTTTTAACATAGGAAGATTCTGTTCATTATCTGAAAATTGGGGGTCATAAAATTTTTCACCAAATTTTAAATTCGTTCATTTTTCCGTTTAAATTTTCAAATTCCCATACTTTTGTCATTCTTCAACGGAATTCATTGAATAGGGAATACCTCATCAAAACCTACTGAAATTTATTTTATCAGCTTTTGGAAAAAGATTAAAAAATAGTGGTAAAATTGTATAACATTCAAAAATTGTAAAAGTTCAGTCTGCATTGCCAAATATTCTGAAAAAAAAACCACAACAAAATTCACATTTCCCACGGTGCTTAAAATTTAAAAACTTATTTGAAATAACTTGGGGCGCTGATTCCAAACATGCTGTTAGTAGTTTTTCCACAGACCAAGTTTTTCTATCGGCTCGAGATTTCGATTTCGATTTATAAAAATAAAGGTTTTAGTCTACCTTCTCAGAAACCGCGAGTAATTTTGAATTCTGAGAAAAAGTTGTAATAGTTGTCTTTTTGTCATTTTTTTCCCAGTTCTGCAAAATACGCGAATTTTGAAGATATTTTGAATAAAATATTTAGATAAAATAACTCGGTTTTGCCTGGCCCTGATTAGTTTTACGATGATATTAGAGAATGTCACATTACTTAAGGAAAATAATATTAAACGATATTACTGAACCAATTTTGACATATTCCAAACAACTAAACACAAAACTATGAAATATTTCAGTACATCTTAATAGTAATCCACGTATCTTATCAGTATAAAGCAAACTTAAAATTATAAAATATTTTAAATAAAATGTTAAGAATGTATTAAGTTAGTTTAAGAATTGAATTGTATCTATTTTGTGATTTCATAAAAATTTCATCATTGAAAAGAAACAATTGAAAAATGAGGAAACGTTAGAAAAATCCCCCTTCTTCTTCCTATGCTTAGATACTTAAAAACTAAATAAAATTTTGGATACAAAAATGGTTAACTTTGTAGAACTGAAACTAAAAATATGATCCAACACTCAGTATCAGAAATCAGAAACAGGTTTTGATTCAATAACATTTTCAAACACAAGGAAAGAAATGAAAAATTTTAGTCTCAAGAAAATGTGAACCAATATCCAAACCAAAGAGAGAGTTTCAAACCAAATATCCTTACTAAGAAAAAAAAAATGATAAATAATATGTACTAATACTAATACTAATAATACTACTAAACATTCATTGGTTAACACTCAAATGTTACAGATCATGAAAAATGATTAAGATTTGTGAAGAAAACTTATGTGTTTCATTTCTTATTTTTTTATCATCCAAATGAAAATCAAATAAGTGAATCAACGTTAAATAATAGATACATATTCCTAAAGCCAAATTTTGAACATTGACGAGAAATAGCAAACAAATTCAGATCAATTTTTTTTCAATTTCGAACATAATTTCTTATTCCATTATCAATGAAGAAACAAAGTGATTTTAAATTGCAAAGAATTTTGATTCGGAACTTTAAAAAATATTCAGTTTATTTCAGAAATTCTCTGAGAGAAAATTAAAAAAGAATTCAAGAAAAACATCGAAGTTCCCAAATTTATTTACAGACTCTGAAACGCGTGTTTAATTTAAAAAAAAAGTTAGAGGGAGAAATAAAATCCTATTATTTATTCTCTACATAAATTGAGAGTTTTCAATGCTCTTTTGTTGAAAATAGATTTCCTAACACTATGATTCTAAGCCGCTGAGAATCAGAATCGGATGAATATTTTAAATGTTCTTATTTTCTTTTTTCGAAAAAAACATGCTTATACATTTTGACAAATATTATAAAATTTAAATTGAGAAGATGAAGCGTTGTTGTATTTATAAAACTGAAATTTCTAGTTTAATGAAGGATAATAAAAAGACTCAAAATCTGATTTTAGTTTTCATGTTTATTTAATGTTTTATCAGTTATCATCTATTTTACTCAAAACATCTATTTTATTAAAAACTGATAAATTTACAAGTTTCAACGTGATCAGTCTGACTAGTCGACTGAAATTGGAGAGAGTGACGCGAGAGTACCGCACTGAGAGAGCAAGACAGCTGCTCTCGCTGAAAATGCTGAAAACAGCGTTGCCAGATTGAAAACCGCTCAAGTCCGTAGATTTCGCCAAAATCGAAAAAAATACTGATTTTGGGAAAATTAAACTTGATGACTTTTTTTTTTGGTCGTCAGGTAGAATTTTCATTTATCCGCAGAATTCCTTGAATTTATTGGATAATCCGTAGAAAATCCGTAGGAAATGCTGCAAACCCGTAGATTTCGAGCATCGATCCGTAGCTCCGTAGAAATACTTAAAATCCGTAGAACTACGGAGAAATTCGTAGATCTGGCAAGGCTGGCTGAAAACTAAAAAGTTCTAGGCGGTTCAATCTGGCTCTAGCACGTGCTTGTATGCTTGGTCGACTGCCTATTTAAGAGTGCAATCCACGATGCGCCTGAAGTCAGGTATAATCAAACCGCCAAACCGTCAAGACGGGACAGTATTGTAAATCCGAGCGACAAAAGAAGGTTCCCACGCCTTGTTCCTGGATCCAGCTGCCACAATCGGCTTTTCTCAGAGCCCCCTCCCCCCTTCCCATCCGAAACAGTTTGGATCTCGGTCAACCAGGCGATCGAGATCCCCCGAGCCTTGGCCGCCAGGCAGCGTCAGAAGGACCTGCCTTCGCGGTTGAGACAATCAAGCGTTGTTGTCTCTTTAGTTCACATCGCTCCGGCCTTGGAATCCAGGCAGACAGTGCCCTACAGTCCTATGGCTTTTCATGGCCACAAAACCACACGCTATATCACCGAAATCAGAGGTGCATCAGCACTTCAAAATCTTCCAAAATCAATAAGGCCGGGACAAATTTGAAATCTTTCTTTTGTCACTTTGAGTTGAAACCCTACGAGAAGTTGGAGTTTAATAAAAATTAATCCAAATTTTCAATAAATTGGAACAAAATGGACAAAAACTTGCACGCAACATACTTGCATACAATCTACATTGCACGAAATTTTGAAAAATTGAGTTTTTTTAGATTGCAAAGTTGAAACAATCTTGAATTATCAAAAGCTTATACAATTCCTGTCCTGAATAGTTTGTCTTTAGATTTTTCAACTGTTTCCATTTTTGAAGAATTTTTAGAATTTTTCAATGAAATACATCAAGTTTATGTATTTCATTTATTTTCAGTATTTTCGTAGATGACGGGAAGAATTGAAGAAACATAAGCTATCAAAGAACGAAAAAACATAAGCCGTAAATATCATGAATTTTTCGAAAAAGATACAACGGCTCACCGGCAGGACTTGAACCTGCAATCTCCGCTTCAGTACAACGGCGCGTTAGCCAATTTCACCACAGTGAACGTGATGAAACCGACGAACCGGAGCAATCGAGCTCTGCCGATCAACTGCTGGACCTTCTTTCAGTAAAAGTTAAGGAGTAGGGATAAAAGAATTTGATATTTGTTCCCATGTTATCATAGAATTTTTTTTACTGCAATAAGCAATAATAAAAAGGCATTTTTCATTTCCCGTTTATATCTCATTGTCTTTTTCGGTACTTGTCTGACTCAAAGCAGCAACCATAGCCCCTCAAAAATGTGTGTCCTATTTTTGCTACTTAATCGAGAGCTATCACTCAGTTTCATGCCGTTTTTATTATAAGCATTGCGTGCTTTACTAAAATCATTTCTTTGAAGCTTAAGGGTTTTCAGGACAGTATCTTTGTGATTTATAGAGCTCTTACACAATTCTTCAGCTCTTACTCAATTCAACAAAATTAAAATTTGAGCATTTGTTAAACCTGTTATTCAATAATTATAAGGCTAACTGCATTAAATACAGTGAAAACACAATTAAGCCGGATGGCTAATTTGGTTTAATTGAAGCTTCCAATTTCCATATCCCTAAAGCTGAGTACAATGCAATAGTTACGTTTTAGTTCATGATGCTGAACTATTTGTATTTTTTTTTCTACAGAAAGGTCAAATTTGTTTATTGTTTTTACCCGATTGCACCTGGGTATAAAATACTTTTGTATTTTAATCGACGAATCAAATATCTTGATCCCCCAACTGTTAGATAATGATGTCACTAATCGATTAGTTCAACTGAAACTTTTTCGCCTATGCTCAAACAAACAACGAAAATGTTTTTTTTCTTAAATCGTGTAATTATTTTTAGATCTTGATCTGCCACCAGCTTTAACGCCCACACCAAGAAAATTCGAAGATGCGTACAGTGCACGGCCACCATACACCTTTGAGTTGTTTCTATTTTTCTCTCTCATGTCTGAAAGCGGCGCTAAATTCGGTGACCAAATTTTTCGTCCGTCGGAGGAAAAAGGGAAAACCTGCGACCCTAGCTTCTGCTTTTCGATGCTACGAAATGTGCGGAGGTGTGACGGTCGAAATACAATCGGTTGATCTTAAGTATTCGGAGATTATTCTTCATGTGTGAATTTCTCGGAACCTCACCTAAAGTGTGTAACGGGTTGCCCACCATGGTATTCAACAGCATCCCCGAAACATCCAAGTATCGCGTGCGATATTTTTAAACCCAAGCGAGTAGAAAATGGCCCCCACCACATGTCCGAATGAGGTGGTTGCAGAAACAAGCTCCATCAAGACATTTATGAATGTTTCTCTTACCCCAATTTTTTTCTTGTAAGGTACCAAAATATCCAATACACGACAGAAAGTGGGAAGACAATTTAGCAAACCATGCTATCTAAGTACGGATCAGCATTGAACTAGATGCTTATATTTAAGAATCAATTTATTATTTTTTTTTTTTGCAACAAGGTGGAACCCATCGAATATATTAGTCATCAGAGTTGATAAGAAAGTAAATAGGAACCTAAGCAAGTAGTTGAGCGTGAGTGTGCCATCAAAATGAGATTGGGTCATGTTACATTTGTGGAGACAACAGCTGTTTGGCTCGAACTGTAGAATTTTGTTTGTTTTCATAAAAAAAAACAAAATAATTTTTTTCTTTACTGAAACAAAATACGGAATGTTTTCAATGGAAAATAAACGCAGTTTTTATAGCTCAATAAAGCTATTTCCACTTAAAATTCGAAATAATAAATCATCTGTATGTCGAAGACGAATTGACGAATATGGTTATTACATCAAAACAAAGATAATTAACAAAGCTATATAAAAAATATCAACACCAATCAATTTTCTTCGTATCATGTGATAATTTGCTCTTTCTTCTAATTCCTTCCAACAAAAGCTGCACACTTCCGGAGTCAACTTCCTTGGCATATTTGTGCCACTTCCGTTTGATTATTGCCCAAAATCTCTCGATGGACCGGAAATGCGGGCAGTTGGATAGGTGTATAGTATTATCGCTGGAATATACGTTATTATAGCGATACCACTGGATGACTTCCCGAGTGTGGATGCAACTCTTTAAATCTGGCTAAAACTTCACGGACCTATATGAGTTTTAATAAAAGATAGTACGCGATGTTTGAGGCATTTTTTCTTGTACAGCTTTGACTCCATCGTCTTATGCGTCACAGTCACGAACACTCAGGTCTTTGCTTCGCCGCACCGCTGGATATCCCTTGCCAAATCATCAGTTTTTCGCAAATTTGTCCATAAAAGCAAACTTCAACTTCGCAGGATCATCTTTTCTTGTCGAGCCCGGAAGCTATCCAAAATGCATCTTGACTCAAAACCTTTAAAACGAGATAAAAGAAGTAGCTCATTTCTTTTATTTACATGGTTTTCTGACATGATGAACAATTTTGCTAGAATTCACTCGGTCCATGGCAACCGTTTTTCAATTCCCGGGCACTTGTGCGAGGGCTAAATAAGTCTTCTCGATCCTCAGGCTAGCGTATAAGGCTTATAATCCTTCCTGCTTCACGTTTCAGTTTGCAGAAATCCTTACACAGCACTGCGTTCCATCCATCGTTATCTTAAACAGTCTTGTCAGTTTCCCGGAAAAGCCGTTCTCGTCCATGATTCTCCATAGCTCATCACGGTCGATCGTGTCATATACGGCTTTGAAGTCGATGAGTAGATGGTGCGTAGACCGTCCCTCCGTGAAGCCGACCTGATGACTTCCCACGAATCTGTTTGCTTGTGGCGTTAAGCGGCGGAGTAGGATTCGGGACAACACTTTGTAGGCGGCGATGCCTGCGTAGCTGCGATGCCATCCTTCCCAGCCGATTTGTTCCATTTTTTTCCACAATCTCTTCATCTCTGTTCCATCCAGAGTCGTACTACCATTCTTCTTCATCTTCTGCTTGACAATTACCCAACATTTTTAGATAGGGCGAAATTGAGGGCAGTTTTTTTCGACACAATCCACCCGTTGACGCGATACCACTGTAGTACCTCTTAGCTGTAGTGGCAGCTTGCCAAATCTGGCGAAAACTTAACTGGTCCTTTGTGAGATCTAATGTACGAAAAAAAAAGTTTTTCAGGCATTCCTCCTTGTACATTTCGGAGTCCATGGTCTTGTTTTTCACAAAAATCGGAGTTTTTCGTCCGCAGCTGCAAGTACCTTGCCAGATCAAACACTTTCTTGCAAACTTATCAGCAAAAACGAATTCGAACTTGTCGGGGACATCACCATGGCCAGTGCAGTGCACCGCTGCAGTGGCTTTATAAAATTTTTGGCCAGGAAGCTGCCCAAAATCCATCTTCACGTACGTTTCGTAATCCATGAGGATGCATCCGTCGAACTTCGTTGGAATCTTCTTGTATAACTTTCGCGCACGTCCTTTGGCTACTAAATTCTGCTTCAATGTCCGGTTTGGTTGCTTACTGGTTCGATAGGATCGTATTCCTTCGCGTAGACGAATCCTTCTGACGGTGCACCGGTCGGCGTTGAATTTCTTGGCTATGTCGTAGTCCGACTACCTTGTGTTTGCCTTGATCGTTCTCAACACCTTCAAATGCAGTTTCCGATCCTTAACTCCACTATGACGCTTGGTATGAACCTGCCGATCGATATTATGCATCTCACGGAAACGTTCGAGAACGCTGCACATGGTTGATTTGACCATTTTTAACAATTTCGCGATTTTTTAATTCGACCACGGGTTTTTGACTTGAGTGTCCTAAATTAATTTTCGTCTCGCGGCTTCCATCACGTGTAACTTTTTTGGAACAAAACGAATCGTAATGAAATTTGCACTGACAGAGGAAACATTTCCGAACAAAGTACTGCCAAAAAATTATAGATCCAACAACTAGGAGCGCTATGGTATAATAAACAGTGCGTCCAGATTTGTAGTGATCCATGCTTTAAAAGGTTTCTAACACTTATGAATTTATAATTCATAATTTATTATCATTTCCTGTCATACTATGCAGGAACATTTTGAATCTTCGTAGTTTCTTAGAAAACTTTATGTCCTGACCTAAAAGTCTTAAATTGTCTGGAAGATATGTTAAAAGTTTGGTAGTCTGGAAACCAGAAAAAAAATCTCTGGCAGATGTTCAAAAAGTCTGGAAGATCCAGAAAAAATCTGGAAGGTTGACATCACTGTTTAAATTTTGATTTTTTTATTTTCTTTGTCAAAAAATTCGTGTCGAAACTCAAAAGTCTGGAAATGTCTGGAAGAAATGACAAAAGTCTGAAAGTCTGGAAACCTAAAAAAATGTCTGACAAAAGTCCAAAAAGTCTGGAAGATCCAGACAAAATCTGGAAGGTTGGCATCACTGTTAAGAATTCGCAGAACTGTACGTTCGTTTTGCTGATGTGTCCTTTGATTGCAGTAAACTCGACCGAGTTTATCCGAAGCTCAGTCAATCGGCAGTCGTCCGAGAGATTCCCTAAACAATCCCTACACAGAAAAAAAATCTGAATCCTTAACAACACTGAAATTGAAAACCTGTATCATTACATGACGTGGAACTCGATTTATTGATGTAAATTTACAAATTAAAAAAAGTTGAATCCTTAACAGCACTGAATTCATATGACACAAATATTACTTGACACGGAACGCGATTATTTGATGTAAATTTACATCACATATGATGTAAATAGAAAGAAGCATCACATACGACGGAATTTTCAGTGCGAATTAAATATTACACGTCTTTAATATTTTACATGTCTTTAAATTTTACACGTCTTTTGAAGTTTACAGACGTGGAATATTCAACTCGCACTGAAAATCCCATCATATGTGATGCTTCGTTTTCGTTACATCATATGTGATGTAATGGAAATAGAAATTTCTTAAAATTACACGACATGGAATGTGATGAGGACATTGAATTTCAATTTAATAGGATCAGACAAATTTAAACAAAGTGTCAAGTCAAAGTCGTGCACCAAAAAGTATTTTTTAAGCAGTTTTCCCGCGATTAAAATTCCCAGAGATCTTCGTGAAGCAGGAAGCGGTGTTGGAAGCAGCTCCAAGTTATTCAACTTTGGATCCGGTCTTCGAGAAAAAATATAAGTGTGAATGTGACTCCTAATATAAAAAATTGTGAGATTAAAAAAATCATTGTCACCAAATGAAATAAACTAAATTAATAACAAAAAGGTTTTATTTTTATTATGACATGAGATAATTCCATTATTGAATCATAAATACCAATAAATAAAACAAAACAGATTCCAATTGGAAAGTTTTTCCTCCAATATTCAGTGGTTTTATAATTTACATCATTTTTATTTTACATGTTGCCATATTTTACATCATTTTTTATTTTACACGTTGCAACATTTCACTGGCGTGTAATTTCCAACTAGCACTGAAAACTCCGTCATATATGATGCTTCTTTTTATTTACATCACATGTGATGTGATTTTACAGATTTTTTTCGTTGTGTGTAGGGTCGGCAAAAAACTCCACCATCTAGCTTAACCCATCATTTATTGAGTTGCACAATCCAAGCTTGGTTTTTCGCCCACCATTTTTCTCACTTGACAAAATATTGTATCTGACCTTTTTTCTGCTACCATCTGAATCCACTCCTCGTTGCGGTTCAACCTTGGGTTCGAAGAGGTCGGAGCCTTGTGCCGACGCGGCGATTTGGTAATGGCGTCCTCGGTGAAACGACTCTTGTAGAGGCATAGCGATCGTACGATGAGTTGTGTACCTGGCCCCACCTGGAGTGCTGAACCAGGCACGGAGTTGTTGTTGGCCTGATCCGAAGTTCGCCGGTGGGAATTCAACCCAAACCAGCGACGGATGCAATGCTGCAAGTCAACGGTAAAGCCCTAAAATAAAAGTGCGGCAGACTGAATTTCTCACCGATTTGGCAGCACTGAAAAAGCTTCTGTAATCTTTCAACACTGCCAAAAACGTAAACATTCGCATGACTTCTTTGTTGATGTGTTTTGAAGTTGATTTTCGTTTTGTGAACATTTTAAAATAAAAATGAAGTGCATCTTCCCGTTTTGCTCCAATCGGTCTACGCGACATTTCAAAAACATTAGTTTTTTCCGATTTCCCGTCGATGAAAATCTTCGCCGAAAATGGCTCGAGTTTTGCGGACTTCCGAAGGATTTTGCTGTAACCCAAACAACTCGCCTGTGTAGTGTAAGTTTTATTTTAATAAAAATTTCATAACCACAGATGAACCTTACATCTTACATCTTAACATTTTCAGTTTCATTTTCACCATGACGACCTCTATTTTGCGTCGGCTAACGGAAAAGTTTTAAAAACAACCAGTGCCGTTCCTGTTCACAAATTGGTGGTGCAGGTGGTCGCCGATAAAGGGTACGTTCAAAATCAAAGTGCTACGGAAACGGATGGTGGTCATTTTGATGACACAGACGCTGGAGAAGCAAGCTTCCGGAACGCAGCTGAAACGGATGACAGCAACGTCGACATCGCTGAACCGAATTCGGATCCTGAAGAGATTATGCCTATCGACGCTGACATCGCTGAACCGGATTATACATGGAGTGACATGGAACCTACTGCCGATCCGGAAGAGGCACGAGCTGGAGCCAACGTCAATGAATCCAAGCCAACTGGAAAATCTGTTGAGAAACTCTTGAGGTATGTAGTGAATTGGGTTTTGTATTGGTTGCGTGTAGTAGGGAAAAGTTTTTAAGCAACAACTTCAAAAATAGATTTTTGTAAATATTGGTTCCTTTTCTGATTTGAAGAGTATCAATATTATGATCACTAAACTATATTAAAAAAAAATTTATTTACAACATATTCATGTGGTAAGAGAAATCATTTAATGTTAGTTTTCACTCATTTCCAAAAGTGATGTCTACGAACGCTACGAATTACATCACCAAAGTTGTCCCAAAAACGTAAAAATGACGTAAAAAACGTAGAAAAATGACTTAAATCACTTGCTTAGATCTTGTGAGTACGTGTTTTCCAACACTGAACATTCTATGAAGCCATTCATAAAAGTTTTTTTGACAAACCAGAATGAAACATTTGTTTCGAAAAAAAAACTAGAGTAAAATTGTCTATGACCGGACAGCAAAATTTAAAGTTTCTCAGAGGACCAAAAAAGTTTCGTTATGGAATCCTTATCATCAGCTAACCATTTGAGGGTGCTATTAGAGATGAACAAATAAAAGTTTCAAGTTGAAGTCATCTATAATTTTGAATATTTTCTTGTCCGACATAGAAAACAATATGGTGTCCGGTCATTGTCAAATTGCATTTTTTGGAATTTCCTAATATTTTGTTTGAACTTCCGTTTTGTTATCTTACATCTACTGTAGTCGAAAGATAACCAACCATCGATGACGTTTATGTGCAATTCACATTTGACAAGCCGTAAAAACTGTCCACAATATACAGTGAGGGGCAAAATTAAGTGTCCAAACTATTTTTTTATCATTTCTTTCATTTTTTCTGGTTGAAATTCACCGAAAACACATCGTAATCATTTTTAAAATATTGTTTATTATGTTCTTTTTAATTTTTGTTAATGTTGCGCTGGTAAAAAAAGAAAGTTTTTCTGATAGAAAAAAAAACAAATAATATTCCAAAAAAAAATGGGCAAAATAAAGTGTCCAACTCAAAAATGTATATAATTTCGATAAGTTTCCATCGCGAGGCCCTTCGAATTTGTTTGTTTTGTGTATTTTGACGTTGCATAAACAACTGGCTTGGCTCTGGAGTATTCAAACAGGTGTCTACATTCGAATAAGTTGAAAAATATGGAGAACACATAAATTTCTGGTTCCATTCCGTTGTCCATCCGGAAACTGGTTGTTCGTGATGTGAATAACGGTCAAACGCACCGGGAAGTGGCCAAGAACTACGAAATCAGCAAGACAGCGGTATCAAAAATCATGAAGAAGATGAAAACGTTCGGATCGGAGATGGATCGCTCAGGAAGAGGATTGAAGCCCAAGACAGATGCCAGAACGGACAAGAAAATCATTCTTGAAGTGAAGAAAAAAGCAATAATAACGATCCGGCAGATACAGGAAGAGCTCCAATTTTCGGTATTGCGTTGTACTATCCGTCGCCGCATCCATGCAAAGGAGTACCATAGAAAGATCGCAGTGAGAAGGCCTTTCATCAGCCAGGTGAATAAGGCTAAGCGGCTCAAATTCGTCAAGGAACACACCGATAAACGGCTCGAGTACTGGAAAACATTGTTGTGGCCGACGAATCCAAATACGAGCTATTCAACCGGAAGAAGCGGGATCATATGTGGCGCAAGTCGGGTGAGGAGCTCCAAGATCGCCATATCCAAAGAACAGTCAAGCACGGAGGAGGTAACGTGATGGTGTGGGGGTGCTTTGCTCGGGGTGGGGTGGGCAATTTGGTAAAAATTGACGGAATCATGACAGCTGAGTCATATTCCAATATCCTGCGGGAAAACCTCGGGGTACCCCTCATCAAGACGGGCCTCGAAGAGCGCTTCGTTTTACAGCAGAATAACGATCCGAAGCATACGGCCAATCTAATGAAGTCATTTTCCCGTTCCTGCCGCATAAAAGCCCTTGAATGGCCCCCACAAAGTCCTGATCTGAACCCCATCGAAAATCTGTGGGCCATCCTCGATGCTCTGATTGATAAGACTGGTGTGACAAATTAACACTGGACACTTTATTTTGCCCCTGTTTTTTTGGAATATTAACTGTTTTTTTTTTCTATCAGAAAAACTTTTTTTTTTAACAGCGCAACATTAACAAAAATTGAAAATAACATAATAAACAATATTTTAAAAATGATTACGATGCGTTTTCGTTGAATTTTAACCAGAAAAATGAAAGAAATTGAAAAAAATAGTTTGGACACTTTATTTTGCCCCTCACTGTAAATGTAAAGTTTGGGCGATCCTTTTCGAATTACTAGGCAAAAGCTTTCGATGCCTATCATTGGTTTAACTTTTCAAATTGGACTACCATATTTCTAACACCATATCAGGCTACTATTTACTTTACTTTAATGGTGTTAAAACATTATTAGGATATTGCATTTTCGAAAAATCAATGTTGTCCGGCCATAGACGACTTCCCCCTATAGTATATATACCTTTCTTTCACAGTGCCTTACAATCCAAATCCGTCGTAATCAACAAGTTGTGAAACGAGAATAAGGCTTTGAAAACTCAAATCGAACGAATGGTTCACCGCGTGAATAAGCGTCCGGAAGTTGAAGCCGGCCTGCAGCGCATGTTCAACGAGGATCAAATAAAAGTAGCCACCGGTGAGATTGCCAGACCCAAAAAGTGGTCCACGGAAACTATCGTAAATGCAATAAAAACAAAATTTGCTTGCGGATCGCGGGGTTATGAGCACCAAAGAGAAATATTTCCACTACCATCTCAAAGGACGATTCGTTCGCGCCTAGAAGGCATTCATTTTGATGCAGGCATTTTGGATGAAGTGTTTGACCTTCTAAAAGCATCCGTGGCAAATATGCCAGATGAGGAAAAAGACTCTATCTTGATGCAAGACGAAATGTCCATAGAAAAGTTCAGGTCATTTTGCTCTAATAATCGGAAAATGTATGGCGACGTAACCCTTCCGCCGTCTCCAGCCACGTTGGCAACGCATGCTTTGGTATATATGATTTCGGGCGTGAGAAAGCGTTGGAAGCAAGTTGTGGCGTATTTCTTTACGGGTAATAAAATAATTCTGGAGTCTTTTGAATAGGTCGTGTGCTGTTATACTTTTATTATACTGCACATGTCTTATTTAAAAAGAACTCCAATTGTTTTCCAAAGATTTTGAAAGTCATCGCTTAATATACTTACTTCTTCACAGGTGACAGCATAGAACCAGGGATACTAAAATCTGTAACGATGGATATATTACAGAAAGTAGAATCCGTAGGTTTAAAAGTTCATGCCGTCACGACAGATTGCAGCGGCGGAAACAAGCGAATGTGGAACGACTTACAACTACTTCATAAGAAGAAAAATGTGCTAAAAAACGAATCCCTAGTTCACCCATGCGATCCCACCAGGAAGTTGGAGATAGTTCCGGATGCCGTGCACATTTTCAAGAGTTCTGTCCAGGGTTGGATAACAAACAAATATGTCTTAATACCTGAGGAAATCGTGAAGCAGCAGAACCTTTCGTTCGCGTTTGCGAACATAAATCATTTGCGCGAGCTAGTTCTTTATGAGGATGGACATCAATTGCTTTTGGCATCAGGATTAACTAAAAGCGATGTTGATTTTAACACATAATTTAGATAAAATGAAAGTATTCAATTCCTTCAAATACGTCAACCTTCAAGTTGTTGCTGCACTGCGTCTGTTCGCTCAGGAAACAAATAGGCGTGATGTACTTACAACTGCTTTCTTTATTGAACAACTCGCCTTTTGGTTCGAATACATGACTTCGCGACATAGCAGCATGGGTCTCAGCAAAGGTATCATATCTCCATTTTTTCTTTCTTTAAATTTCACGTCTTTTTGTCTGTGCTTTTTTTTTTTTTTTCAATAATATCTTTCTTTATTATCTACATTAAATCTTAAATACTAATTAAAATTTTACAAATTTATATGTCATTTATTACAAAATCTAATTCATGTAAATTTTGAATTGATGCCATTAACTAATATTGATTATTGTTACAAAATCCTTCTTAGGAACATGTTATTTTTCCACCATATTTCTCTAATTCTCTTGATTTCATATTTGAATTATAATGTTCATTTCAAAGAGTGCTGAGTTCTACACAACAACAAAGACGAAAAGGATGATAATATGTAGGTACTAATTTATTTTTCAGGTGGAACGAATCGAGTTATCGAGTATTCTTTTGAGAAACCAAGAATCATAATGATCCTACTTACTAAGTGAGCGACTTACAACAGTAGATTTGCCTTTAGGTGCTGTTGCAATCACAGCTAGGGTATTTTTCTTCGCTCTACGCGTACGCCGGGAGGTCTGTTGCGAGAAACCGTCTTCATCCGTTGCTGTTTCCGAGGGCGGGGATCGATGCCGTTTCACAGCGCTCTGTGTTTTAGCCTCTTCATACTCCATTCTCTCCTGCTCCGCAAATTCGCAAAGAGTCTTGGTGAACCTACTCTCTTTGTCTCCAACATCAGTTTGCCGGTTGACCGCTTGTTTTGATGATGTCAAGGTTGTCATCTTCAGTTGCAGCTCCGGTGGCGAGTGCACGGGCACCAGGTTTTGGACCACTCCTGAGTAGCTCGATTGCGTCTCAACTCTGCTATCAGAGATAACAGAGAGAGCCGAGCGCGTTCCGTCGAGTTGGTGACTGTTTCCTCCATCTTGTGAGTTCCTGTTTTTGTTTTGCGGGCAGTTAGATTTGAGGTGGCCCTCCTGCTTACAAAGGAAGCATTTCTGCTTGATTCCCTCGTAGTAAATACGTCCTCTCCTATTCAGGAAAAACAACGAACTTGGAATCTCCTTCTTCACCTCAATATATACACCTCTCACTCCGGTGTACAAGTCGAGTTCTAATTCTGCCGGGAATTTCTCCTTTACCATCCTCCTTATGCTACCGTACTTGCCCAGCACAGCTGCTATGTTTGCGTCGGTAATTTCCGGGGGCAGGTCAAAGATGCGAACGTATCTTGTTAAATTACTCGCAATAGCCATAGTAACCTCCACTGTTTTCCCATTGGAATACAAAAACGAAAGTTTTTCCTCATTCTGAGCCACTGCATCTTTCAATGCATCGTTGTTTTGAAATTTAATAAAAAGAGATTTCTCTTCAGCAACCTTGTAGGAGGTCTCCATTAGAGACTTGTCCGCGTCGAGATTCTTTACAAATCTAGCCATCTCGATCAACGATGGACTGGGAGCCCCATCCGGAAATCTGAAGGCCAGCGTGTTCTTTATGAGTTCATCCGCCATTGTTGAAAACTAAACACAGCACTGCTGCAAAATTTTGGTTGAAAACTTGAGTAGCTTGGGATCTAAACACATCCGTACACAATGAGGTCTGATCGTCAACTGCTTTAGTGTGTTTTTTTTATTAATATTTATTGAAAAGAAAAAGAAAGTTTTATTGTAAATCCTTTTTTGTGTTTCTAGGAAATCCTGTGGTGTACTCTCGGATTATCGATTTTTTTAAACAATTCCGATATTTAGCTTATGGGCTCAAGGTAGGAGAGAAAGCATCGTGGAAACCATGGCAAGCTGCGCTTATTTTATGTAGCGATGCTGTATATTACAACTGGTACCCTAAAATACATCTGCGTACCCCCGATGGTCAAGACGATGATGAAGGCATGAGAGAGAAGAGCGTACACGATCGACACCGAGAGATGGGCAACAACATGGCGAGAGATGGTCTCCGAGCGATGGGATACGAGAGACGGGCAGCGAGAGAACCAACACCAGGCATTACCACCACAGCAGAAACCGATGGCAACAACAATACCACCCCCTACCCCCGGGAAACCACCCCAATAACACCCTAATCCGACGGCGATCGGATCAACCCGGCCTGCTCGATAGTTCAATTTGAGCTGGCCCTCCAGTACTTATCGGAAGGCACCAAGCAACCAACCAATCGATGTTCGAACCCCTATAGTTTATATTGTTTAGTTCGTTAAATATAATTATGTAGTTTAGTCGAATAAATGTCTTATCACTAGCGTCGCGTTTTTATGAAAAAGTATGTCCAGTTAATGTGCGTCCGGAACGTCCAACCTAGGGAACAGTAGGAAGTTGAGAACGCGGCCTACAACATCCAAATCCATCCTACAACGGAGTCAACCCCAAGGAACCAAGGCGTAGCCCACACCCAACATTGGTCACCCAGGCAAGGCGTCCGACACCATACAGTCCACTCCAATCACCGGATATCGAAGCAAGGTACTTACCCAACATTTTGGTCACTTCACACCGGATTCCGACCAGGCAAACCCAGAATTCGACGCCATCGCGCCAATTAGTTGGCTGGCTAGCACAAATCGCTCGACGCCATCGTTAAATTCGGCACTACATCACAGCACAAGTCACCTGCTCACCATTGCGGTCATCATCAAACCATCAGTCATCTCACAAAGAAAGTCAGCTATCGTCATTTGGGCACACTCTAAATTGAACGTTTAGCAGCAACTCACTTTGTGGAGGATTCCTTTTGCCACCATCCCAAAAACAACCGGCGGTAAACATCCTGCGACCCGAAACGTATCTACACTAGTGACGAGCGAAGCTTCTGGTTCTTCCAGGTAATTAACACTAGAATAGTATACGTCTAGCCGTTGCTTGGACTATTGTAGCTTCTACACAAAACTTTTCCCTTCCCGATGTAAACAAACCCAATGAATGCCTGTGAGAGTCGTCGTGTTCATCAACATCTGTGGCACCAATACCCTGAAGAACATCAGCAAGAGAGAGAGAGTTCATCGCTTACTACCAGCCGACCGATTCATTCGATTCATCCAGCGAGATTCTAGCAGCGTATCTGACCCATCAAAACAAATCCATTCTGGGGAGCCTATCACCGGATGGGTTAACACTTTCCACCTGCGAATCAAGTTTCAGTTACGCGGAACACCTTCGACGACAGCCGGACATATTTCTTTTAAGGTTAGTGAAATTTATGAGCACTACATTTAGTATATGTCCAGTCGAAGCTTTCGCGGAGTACTACACCCACTACACCTTACCTTGATGTTTTCCCAACTGAACACACTACCTAATGAAACAACCGAATGAACAACAATCATCATCATCATTGATATTACTCGAGGGGTGCTAAGAAGTACAACTGCAGAAAGACAATTTTCACTTTGGAAGTTCAGATTTTACCTGGAACTGAAAAATTTAAATTGTGCTCCAGTTAATTTTCGGTCAGGTAAACACTTTGGGTATATGTCCTACCGAAGCCTTTATACGGAATATTAGGGGCTGTTCACTAATTACGTAAGCACATAGGGGGGGTGGGGGGGTTTCACATTTGCTTACGATCTCTTACTAGGGGGGTAGGGGGGGTTTCCAAAAATCTTACGTAAGAAATATTACATTAAAAATTCATCAAAGCCACAGCCATACGAAACCATATTACTCAGGTCTTATTTTACTCACTACCTATTTGTTGGTTAATTTTGATGTTATGTTATTTATCTTTTAATGTCTTTAAATTAATAAAAAAAATTACAGGTTCTATAAAATTTATAAAGAATCAATTCAAACTAAAAACACTAAATCACATTATTAAAAAAGATCGTCACTTTTCGCTTTTCATCATAACAATCTTTTCGATAGAGAAATTTATAGAAACAACAAGGAAAATGGCGCGTTGTGACACCACGATTTGAATCCATCATATTTCGAAAATGACTTCTTTCAGAACAAAATCTTAAAAAATCAATATAAGGCGCTTTAAATAATGAATTTCTAGACAGTTTTTTCAGTGATAGACACTACCAACTCTAAATTTTACAAAAGACTCCTTAAACTTTATCGCTTACCACTGAATGAGTCTGAGCTTTTAGGTTAGTTGACAACGTGATTATCGTTAAACATTTTTGCCCCAATTCTAGTAGTATAGAATGATATTTATGATTTTCAGGTAAAAAACATAGCAATTTTTTAGGGTACATTGTGCTAATCTGATCTCTCTTTTTGAAATCGGAATTTAGATTTTATATCGCTTTTCGATTGGGGAAAATTAGTGAAAATTACTGTTACCCCAAACATGTCATGAATAATAGGTGTGTTCAACGAAACCCAATCGAAATCAATTGAAATCGATTGACAGTTGATCAGCTGTTTTTCCAATTGACTTCGATCGATTTCTATTTGGCTGTTGATTGAACAGTCATTCACTAATACTAACGCACAGGCGCAGTGTTTTCAGATGTAATTTTGTTTGCCAGCTTCGTTCAGAATTCGTAAGGCGGTTTACTCAAGGCAAATTGTAATAAATCCATCATTTTGGCCATTTCAATGGCAATTCTTTCCCGTACTCAAGTTGTCCGAAAAATTTTAGTTTAGGAAGTTTGTTGTTCTACTCGAACTAAATTAGAATACTAAAAAGAAATTGTGTTTAAAATTAAAAGCAATTTTAAGGGACAAGGAAGGCACAAAAGCGAAAAATTTTTGCTATAGGAAAATAGTTATTATTGTTAAAACATGTAATCATGATATTATGAAATAAAATACAGTGGATCAGTTTTATATTTTATTTGACATTTTAATTTAATTTAATTTTCCCATTTCCTTCGGTGGGTCATCACAATTCTTGTGCAACTGTAGCTAGTGCACCGACTGACACCGACACCAACGCAGCAACACCAAAACAGCATCGACCTATACCACCAGCACCGCACCACCGAAACAGCATGAACTCTCATGACACCACTTTCATTTTCATAACATTTGCGCTTATTCATGAGCATCTGCAGCAACTGATCCGATTGACACCCATCACACCACTATAACTCAGCGCCACCGGCACAGCACCACTGACACAGCACAACCGACGCTCCACCGGTTGACTACACTTTCATTTGCACTGCAGAGTCAAAAACAAACCCAAACAGCTGTTTTTGACAGTTATCAACTGCATGTGTGTTGGTGTAATAGAAATCGATCGAAACGAATCCTGCCTCCGAGCTTGATCGTTTTCGATTGGTTTCGATCGATTTCGATTGGCTTCATTGAACGTCAATTGGATTAGATTCGATCAAAACATTGGCTGAGTGAACAACCATTTACCAATCGAAATCGATTGAAACCGATTTCAATTGGCTGTTGAACGGGCTTAATGATTTCTTTAATCGTTTATGACATTTCATCTGTTGTTTTGTGTAGATTGTGCTTTTAAAATACATTTTTTTCTAAATTTTACTTGAAAAGTGCTTTGCTTTGAAATATGTATGTCACATTTTTTATATTTTCAAGCTATTTTTGAAAAAACGTGTCAATTTCTCTGACATGAGTGTCATAATACTGGTAGAGTGTCAAAGATAAAACCTAAAAAAGTGTGAATTTCTCAAAGAATAAAAAACGTAAGATCTTACTAGGGGGGGAGGGGGGGTTTTGAAAAATCTTACTTTGTCTTACCAGGGGGGGAGGGAGGGTTGAAAATTTCCAAAATCGTGCTTACGTAATTAGTGAACGGCCCCTTACACCAATTATTTTCCCATCAATGTACGTAACTGCCGACTACAAAATCTATTGAGTTGAATGTTTGACATAATCAACGGTTTATCGAGCACTGGAGGAATTATTTGAACATACCTGTAGGGGAGCGCAGCTATTTTTTTGCAAAAGTAAGTTAAGCCTACAGTGTATGTTCCTAGCCGAAGCTAGAGGTTTTTAAATACTTACACCCAATCATCCCTATCTGTCAACTGGTGAATTCGTAAACGGTGAATGAGTGATACAACAATGCCAGCAGCTTCATCCGCCGCCAAGGAGCCTTCTCTGAAGAGCCTTCAGACTAAACTTCGTGCACATCTGGATCTGTTTAAAACAATTGTTGCGTTTGTGGATACGCTTGCTGAGGTTACTTCAATTGAACGTATCCAGGTGCGTTTAGCTAAACTAGACGAACTGTGGGACAAAGTGAATGCTGCCTTGGTGGACATTGAAACTCATGGAGAATACACTTTGACACCGGAGAATACCCCGTCCCAGGTTCGCTTAGACTGTGGAGAATCCTATTACGATGCGAAGGCAACAATGCTGGAAAGAATTAAGGAGTTAGAGCAGGAAACAACAATATCACACCAATCTACGAGACTTCATGATTCTTCGATGCATCCGACTACGGAACACGTTAAGCTACCACAAATCAAATTACAACTTTTCGATGGAAATGTGGACGAGTGGCTTAGCTTCAGGGATTTATATTTATCTTTAATCCATACCAAAGCAGATTTACCAGACATCGAAAAGTTTCATTATCTAAAGGGATGCTTAGCAGGAGAGGCAAAGAAACTCGTTGATCCACTCGCAATAACCAGTGCCAACTATCCAATTGCGTGGGAATGTCTGATGAAACGTTACAACAACAGCAAACTTTTAAAACGACGGCAGGTGAATACGCTTTTGAAGTTGCCAAGCGTTTCAAGAGAATCTGTTACGGAATTGCAGTGTCTACTAGAGGGTTTCGAGCGAGTTGTACAAACACTAGATCAATTAGTGAAGGTCGAAGAATACAAGGATCTACTACTACTCGAGATTCTGTGCAGCAGACTTGATCCAACTACCCGACGTGCGTGGGAGGAATTCACAGCAGGCAATGAGCAGGATAAAATTTCGGATTTGATGCAGTTCATCCAGAAGAGGATTTCGGTTCTAGGTTCCCTACCCAACAAATTATCCGAAGGTCGACCAGAATACGTTAAAAGGCAATATGGAATACGAACTAGCCACAACGTCACGCGCATCTCTAAGGGTCGCTGTGTTGCGTGTTCAGACACCCATCCCCTCTTCATGTGCCAGACTTTCAGGAAGATGCCGATAGCGGAAAGGGATAGATTGGTTCGAACAAACTCACTTTGCAGAAATTGCTTCCGAAATGGACACATGGCTTCGGAGTGTATGTCGAAATTCGTATGCCACAACTGCAAGGGTAAACACCACACGTTAATCTGCTTTCGCTCAGAAGGGGCAACTGCCTCCAATTCCGGCACTATGAGGAGAAATTCTAGAAATTCAGAACCACCATCGACGGAAACAGTCGCATCTAATATCGCACGGCGATCACCTTCAACAGTGCTTCTAGCAACAGCCGTAGTTTTGGTAGAGGACAACAATGGATTCAGCTATCCTGCCCGAGCATTGCTGGACTCCGGGTCGGAGTGCAATTTTATGGCGGAGCATTTGTGTCAAAGATTAGGTATCTTCCGACAGCGCTCGAACGTTTCAGTAATGGGAATCGGCCAATCAACTTCCGAAGTCAAGCATCAAGTCACTGCGATTATCAAGTCTCGAAACGAAAGCTACAAACAACAAATGGACTTCCTGGTTTTACCGAAGGTGACAGCGGATCTACCAACAGCAGACATTATTTTTTCCGAACTACATTTCCCAGCGGAGATCGAATTAGCAGACGCCAACTTCTTCCAATCCAATGCAATCGATCTGATCTTAGGCATCCAACATTTCTTTGAATTCTTCCAATCTGGTCAACGGAAATCGCTAGGAGATGGATTACCAGCTATTACAGAATCCGTTTTTGGCTGGGTTATTACTGGTGTAGTACAAAACTGGAGGCAAACTTCAAAGACCATCTGTAATACAGCTAGTTCGATACCTTTGGACGAATATCTAACTCGTTTTTGGTCCTGCGAGGAAATAGGATCGGTTCACAAATATTCACCCGAAGAAATGCGCTGTGAGGAGTTTTTCGTCAAGACGGTTCGCAGAGAAACTGATGGTAGATATACAGTTTCTCTTCCAAAGGATGGGAATGTCAATTCCAGATTAGGTTGACTCGCCATCGCATTCCGACGTTTGCAATACCTAGAGCGCAGATTGGATCGTGATTCTAGCCTGCGTGAAGAGTACAACCGATTCATTCAGGAATATTTACAACTTGGCCACATGCGATTGGTAGAGGAAACTCGAGAGGACAGTACAAAACGTTGCTATCTCCCACATCATCCTATAATTAAAGAAGCTAGCACAACAACAAAACTTCGAGTGGTTTTCGACGCGTCAAGCAAAACTTCAAGCAAACTATCGCTGAATGATGTATTGCTAGCAGGACCCGTCATACAAGATGATCTAAGAGCAATTGTCCTACGGTGCAGAACGAAACAAATAATGATTGTTGCTGATGTGGAAAAGATGTTCCGTCAAATCAAGGTGTTCGAAGACGATATGGCTCTACAAAGCATCCTATGGCGGTTCAACACAACGGAGCCTGTAAAAACGTACGAACTTACAACGATCACGTATGGCACCAAACCGGCACCCTTTCTTGCGACAAGAACTCTCCAGCAACTGTCAATCGACGAAGCAAATAGATATCCCTTAGCGGCCAAGGCGATGTCAATGGATGTTTACATGGACGATGTGTTGACCGGTACAAACGACGAAGATGAAGCAATCCAGTTGAGAAGGCAGCTCAGCGAACTATCCGAACGAGGTGGATTTAGGCTAAGAAAGTTCGCCTCCAATTCAGTCCAAGTGCTTCAAGAAATTCCAACAGAAGATTTAGCAGTGAATGTCTCCGGAGAGGTTGAACTCGATCCCAATTCTACCATTAAAACACTCGGCCTGGTATGGCAGCCTTCGACAGACACATTCCGTTTCCAATTTATTATCCAGAACTTGAAGCCAAATGAAAAACTCACGAAACGCAAGGTTTTATCCGCAATTGCAGCCCTATTCGATCCATTAGGTCTCTTGGGAGCTGTGATTACAACCGCAAAACTAGTTATGCAGCGTCTATGGTGTTTAACGGATGATCAAAACAATCGTTTGGATTGGGATCACGAGATTCCTGAAGATTTAGCCGAAGACTGGAGAAGGTTCTACGCTAAAATACCAATGCTGAACGAGTTACACATCCCACGTTGTTCAATCATACCCATGGCAGTGACTACTGAAATCCATATATTCTCCGATGCATCTGAGCGCGCGTACGGAGCCTGTGTGTATATTCGAAGCATAAGCACTTCAGGAAGGGTCGGCGTACAATTACTAACGTCGAAATCCAGCGTTGCACCGTTGAAATCTCAGTCGATTCCCAGACTGGAGCTTTGTGGAGCGTTGAAGGCAGCGGAACTTGCGGAGAAGGTCAAGGAGTCAATCAAACTGGAAGCTAAAATTTGTTTTTGGACCGATTCTACTTGCGTATTGCAATGGCTTAATTCAATTCCCGCAACATGGTCAACCTTTGTAGCCAATCGTGTATCCAAAATCCAAATCATCACCGAACAATACGCATGGAGACACGTTCCAGGTCAAGAGAACCCGGCAGATATAATTTCTCGAGGTACAAGTCCGGAGGAGATCAAGCAAAACGTGGCAAAACGCAGTCTTTGGTGGGAAGGTCCGCCCTGGTTGAAAATGGAAGAAAAATTCTGGCCGAAGCAGCCAGTAACCATCAACACCGATGCAGCCGCTAGTGAAACAAAAAGAAAGGTCACGAATGTTGCGACAATCGACACGCCTAGTTTTATTGATGAATACGTCGAAAGGTTTTCTTCATTGTCCGATTTGATTCGTAAAACGGCGTATTGGCTGAGATTAAAAGGGATGTTACGGAGGTTAGAGCCAAGCTCATCAGGTGTTCTTTCTACTAAAGAGTTAAGAGAAGCCGAATATGTTATTATACGGGAAATCCAGAGAGAAGCATTTAAGGAAGAGTGGAAACAATTAACCAACGGTGAACCCGTTTCACGCAATTCTCCGATGAGGTTTTTCAATCCATTCTTAGGATCCGATAACTTAATACGATTGGGCGGCAGGTTAAAGCATGCTCAAGTTACCGAAGACACAAGGCATCCTATTGTCCTCCCGTCACGACATCCATTCACCAAACTTCTATTTGAAGCGTTCCACAAGCGACTTCTACATGCAGCCCCACAACTACTTCTTAGCTCCATAAGACTCAAATATTGGCCACTAGGAGGACGGAATTATGCCCGTCAAACAGTTCAGCAGTGCCTACGTTGTTTTAGAATGAAACCGAAATCTATGGAGCAATTTATGGGAGAACTTCCTGTTGCACGCGTCACAATTTCTCCACCCTTTTCCAGAACCGGAGTAGACTACTTCGGCCCTGTATATATTCGGCCTGGACCACGCCGAGTAGCAGTCAAGGCATACGTTTCCCTGTTTATCTGTTTGGTGACAAAGGCGATACACTTGGAATTAGTTTCCGATTTATCAACGGAGAAATTTCTACAGGCGTTACGAAGGTTCATAGGACGGCGTGCAATTCCAAGCGACATTTACTCAGATAACGGCACAAATTTTGTAGGTGCCCGCAACCAACTACAGGAATTGTTCACAAATCTGCGCAGCAAAACCCACAATCAACAAGTTTCCAAGGAATGCTCGGAAAGGGGCATACAATGGCATTTTAATCCCCCAGCTGCTCCCCATTTTGGAGGCCTGTGGGAAGCAGCAGTTAAATCCGCCAAACAGCATCTGCTTAAGGTGTTAGGACAAAACGCTTTATCCTTTGAAGAATTCAACACTCTTCTTATTCAAATTGAGGCTTGCCTAAACTCTAGGCCAATAACTCCGATGTCAGAGGACCCCAACGATCTTGAACCACTGACCCCCGGACATTTTTTAACTGGGAGGTCGTTGCAGCAGCTACCAGAAGTGGACTTAACCGAATTATCTACGGGAAGGCTCAAACAGTATCAAATAATACAACAAAAAATACAATTCTTCTGGAAACGTTGGCAGAAGGAGTATCTATCCCAGCTCCAAGGAAGATACAAACGATGGAAGCCTCCAGTACAGATCTCGGTTGGTCAACTCGTCGTGATAAAGGATGAAAATACCCCACCGATGCGTTGGCGATTAGGGCGTATCCAACAGCTACACCCTGGAGAAGACGGAATAGTACACTGCAAAAAATCGACACCTATAGTTTATGTTCCTTCACACATAAGCCAATCAATGTCTGCTACTATATGATTCAAATAATATTTATGTTTGAGTTTTAGTATTAATTGGATTGGAATATGATGTTCATTACCTTACACATAACTTTTATGAATATCATCTTTGAAAAATTTCACTCTTTCAAAATGGCCGAGATTGATAAAGAAACACGAGGTGCTCGATAAAAAAAAACCTTTTTCTCGGAATAATAAAGACAAATAAGGTTAGTAAATTTTATTATAAACTTAAAAAAATGGTGTTTCTTACGATAACAACACAGCCTATGTGTATATTTTTATCCTATCTCTCTTTCACAGCAAGTTTTGGTGTTTGTTGCGGCATTAAGCAATGTGAAATACAGTGCTAGATTCGGAAAAGGAACCTCAGATTTTTCGGATGATGAGCCACCGGAAAGGACAATAGTTTAGTGACAAAATGTATTGAATAATTTAAACGAAAAAAAAAAATTAATTAAAAAAAATGATATCATTTTAAACAAAATCACAATTTTCCTGCTTATTTGGAGACTAGGTTCGAAAAAAAACCTAATTTAAAGCCTACTTTTAGGCGTTTTCATTGCACATATAACATCCATATGTGTGAATTTATCATTTTCATGAATCGCATATAAACCTGAAATATTTCAAGAAAATATGTGTGACACATAAATTTTAATTGGGAGACAAATTGCAAAAATCTATATAGGCTCACACATAGCCCCAATGTGTCGATTTGGTTGAGTGTAAGAGTTGCGACGCTCTTAACATCGAATGGAATTTTGAAGAGAGCTGTTGAAAAACTTTGCCTGTTACCATCAGATTGTCAACCAGTCAACAGCGATGAACAAAACAGTTCGGTCAATTAGAGGAGCTCGGAGACGTCGTCCAGTGTGTTCGGATGGGATTTTCTTATTTCATTTCAGAAATTGCGGCAATTTCAGCGCGGGCGAGGATGTATATTACAACTGGTACCCTAAAATACATCTGCGTACCCCCGATGGTCAAGACGATGATGAAGGCATGAGAGAGAAGAGCGTACACGATCGACACCGAGAGATGGGCAACAACATGGCGAGAGATGGTCTCCGAGCGATGGGATACGAGAGACGGGCAGCGAGAGAACCAACACCAGGCATTACCACCACAGCAGAAACCGATGGCAACAACAATACCACCCCCTACCCCCGGGAAACCACCCCAATAACACCCTAATCCGACGGCGATCGGATCAACCCGGCCTGCTCGATAGTTCAATTTGAGCTGGCCCTCCAGTACTTATCGGAAGGCACCAAGCAACCAACCAATCGATGTTCGAACCCCTATAGTTTATATTGTTTAGTTCGTTAAATATAATTATGTAGTTTAGTCGAATAAATGTCTTATCACTAGCGTCGCGTTTTTATGAAAAAGTATGTCCAGTTAATGTGCGTCCGGAACGTCCAACCTAGGGAACAGTAGGAAGTTGAGAACGCGGCCTACAACATCCAAATCCATCCTACAACGGAGTCAACCCCAAGGAACCAAGGCGTAGCCCACACCCAACATTGGTCACCCAGGCAAGGCGTCCGACACCATACAGTCCACTCCAATCACCGGATATCGAAGCAAGGTACTTACCCAACAGATGCTTTATTGCGATTGCAGGATCTATTTTTGAATAAGTTGAATTATGATTTTTTATTAACTAGTAGATTTACTCAGGACTGTCTGGAAAACGTTTTTGCCCAAGTTAGGGTTAAATCTAAAAGACCCACAGCTCTCCAATTTAAAGATGCTCTCAAGATGATAGCAATAGGACAGTATGTAGAAATGGTGGAAACATCTTCGTACAGCTATGCTGTGAGTGACTGGCTGATAGATTTTGGTGAAAAACTACAGCCGGTTAAAAAAACCGAACGACGAATTCCATTTGCAGACATATCGAACAGTCAACTAAAAGAAGAAGAGGAAATAATAGAAGAATGTTCTCAACTGTGCACAAATAATTCAGAGCACAATGCACTTTACTACATAGCTGGAATTGTATTATATCAGCTAGAAAAATATGCAGCCATATGTGGAAAGTGCTTGAACTCCTGTAAAGCCAACGAGAATTCCGTCTCTGAATATTATGCAAAATATACACATATGCGATGCTATCGTAAAAATGCGTTGACTTTTGCCAATGCAGCCACGTTTAACTTTTTTCTAGAACTAGAAGAAATTTTCAGAAAAAATATCGATTACCTGTTCGTTATAAACGAAAATATAGATCAAAAATAATATATTGTAATGAAAAATATTCATCAAGAACATATTCTCGAATGTCATAATTTGAAGGATAAGATCATTCGAAGATTCATACAGTTGAGGCTGAAAATAAGTCAGAGGAAAAAAATCAGGGAAAACAGAAACGATAGCAGATCAATGGCAGTCTAACCTGAAACTGTAATGTAGATTTAAGTTAAATTGTTATGTTACGTTATACTTTAAAAATAAAATGTCATTTGTATACAGTTTGAATAACTTTATTTCAGTCTCTTTTACAAATCCGATTTATTGTATTATGCGATAAGGAGTCATTCATATTTGGTGAATGGAATTTTTCAGGACTTTCAACACCTTGATAAGATTTTTTCTATACAGCTCTGTATTTTTGTGAACCGTAAGAAAAAGACAGCCCCTTACTCCCATGAATGCTTACGTAATTTGCGGATTACCCCTAAACTAGTAGGTTTTTTCCTAAAATAATCGCTCTTATAATTGATTTGGTCTAATTGTATGATATCCATAAAAAAACATCCCTACGAATTCCCTCCATTCTCCGAGCCATTCTCTCTTTCTATTCAAACCACTGATATTCGCATTCCGCAATGAATTGCACTTTTGATAATATTGAATTATTATTAATAATATTCTCGAAAAAATCAAATTTTATCTACATTCTCGATTTATTTCAATTAAAAAAAAATCCTTCCCTCACAGTCCAACAGACTACAATACTTCCCACGAATTTGAAACAGCAAAAAAGGTTGTGCTCGATTGGAACGACTTTTGACAGTTCGATTGGAACTCCGCGGTGACAGTCTGCCACACTTTTATTTTAGGGCGGTCCCAACGGTAGATGCAAAACACGGTTTTCGACCACGCTAAAACATTTCGGCTGGCACCGGTGTCGTATATTGCTGTTTTAGCACAGTTATCGATTTCGAAATTCCCAACAGTTATACGCCTTTGTTCCAAATTCATGCAAATTTGGAACAGGATTTCAAAATATACGACAGACCGATTTAGTTCACGGTGAGAAAATTTTAGCCAACAATGATTTCTTTCACACATGTTTGGGTAACATTGGGTGTAATAGTTTCTTTTTGAGATATTATTTGAATGTTTTTTTTTTCGCTTCAACCAGCCTATACGTAACATAAATTGAGGAAAGATGTTTATAAAATCCATATCAAGTATAAATAATAGATGTCACATTATTCTCGATTTAATATAATTAAATAAAAAGGTTTTCATTTGGGCTCGACGAATAAGTGAATCCAGTCAGCGTTTTAAAATTTGAAAAAAATAAACGAAAAGAAAATTTTAATACTTTTTCGATGAGGTAAAATAAATGTCTATTGTTTGTTCTATAATTTTTGTTTTATTTGAGATATTGAGAGATTTTTAGTTCGTATGGATTGCTCGGAGTTTTCGTCAATATCAGCATATTTTTCTGTATCCATACATAAATTTACAAATAGTGAAACAAGTTTTTGTCAAACAAAAATGTCGACAAATCAAAGGAAAATTTCCTTTGACTTTGGGATAAACATTTCTCATTTCCTTTATCAATGTCAGCAATAACTTGAAAAAAAAATTGCTTTTTCATTTCATTTTAACAAAACCTTATTCCATTGATTCAAAGCAATTTGATTGAATTAATTGAAGAATTGTTTCAATTGAGCTTTTTTCCTCGTTGTGTAGTCATGTTTGCTTTTAAATTAATGTAATCCTGGTAGAATAGTTGAAATCATTGTTCTGTCAAAAAGAATATTCGTAGAATTAATTTTAAGACAATTAATCGTGAAACTCAAAACTTATGCAATTTTTCTAATAAAATGGGTTTTTTCTTCTCAATTATTGAGTGTCTGCAATGAAAGTGTTTCAGTTTTAAATTTGCTCCTACACCGGTGGGGAGTGGGTGTTTTAGCCGATTCTAAAATTTCAAATTGTGCTTAAACTGGTATACTTAAAACCAATATTTACGCCTGAACCGTTGGGAGGGCCCTTAGGGCTTTAGTCAACGGCTGATTCAAATCCGAATGTCGGAGATTTGAATCTCCAAGGTCGCCGAGGGGTTTATCGTAGTGTAGCGGCAGATATAACCTCTAACCAGCGTACAGACGGGTGTAACGGTGGATTCAAATCGAATTGACGGCGACGAATCAAGGTTGGAATTATATCCAAAAATAGCGGGGTCCTAAATTAAGGATCCATGGGTTAGTTATCGGGTTTATCAGCGAGAGCAAAATGGCAGGTTCTACCTGATGTCCAAATATTTCGGCTCGTGGTTTTGAAACAAACTTTTTATTTGGTTAACTGTTGTTTCGCCAGAGTTTGAATCCAAAATGCCGATGGACGCTATTATCGACAGGCTTTGAGCTCACGCCGGTCATTGATCTCGCCTCGCGCCTTTTCTTGCCTCGTTTAATCTGGTTGCTTCGCCTCTTCGTTTCGCTCATGTAGCTTACGGTCTCTGGTGGTGAGTAGTGGAACCGGTAGTGATGGCTGCGTGCTTTTCGTCTTTTGATTAATGGTCTCGCCTTCCAGAGGAATAGTTCAACCCCAGAAATACTCACTGCATGTGATAAACTACAATCTACGAA
Source organism: Uranotaenia lowii (assembly GCF_029784155.1). Classification (NCBI taxonomy): domain Eukaryota; kingdom Metazoa; phylum Arthropoda; class Insecta; order Diptera; family Culicidae; genus Uranotaenia; species Uranotaenia lowii. The sequence goes on along the minus strand of NC_073691.1, from coordinate 155,623,058 downwards.
CAAAATCGCTCTTTCGAGAGACTAGCAACGCTTACAGTTTGGAGGCGGCGAAATTGATGAGTCGGGCCGTTTTCGTTGGTCAACTGGTTCGCCCTGAACCCTTCCAATTGTCGGTTCGAACTCCTCCTCCTGACCGACCTGAGCGTTAAAATCTCCGATGACGATCTTGATATCATGTTTTAGGTAGCGGTCGTATTGACGCACCAGCTGCTCGTAGAATTCGTCTTTGTCGTCATCGGTACTTCCGAGGTTAGCGCTGTGCACGTTGATGAAGCTGATTTTGAAGAACCTGCTTTTGATCCTCAACCGGCACGTTTGAACAGACGCGTACGGAGCCCCCTGTCTCAATTAGCATGTGACTAAATAAAGCGTCCACCGGGGCTGGGTACCCGATCTCCGCTAAGGTTGCTTGCATCCCAGCTAGCAAAAAGGAGAGGTTCGGAATCGGAATTGTAAGACAAGAGGTGATAAGACTACTACCCGAAGGGTACATTGAATACTATTCGCCAGCCAGAAAAGTAGTAGCAACTCTACCTTTACGTTTCTCAAAATACTTCGGATTAGTTAAACATAAAATGCTTCAACTAAAGGAATTTCAAACTGAACACTGCAAGTAGTTCAACCAAAAGAAATTTCTAAACATCGGATCAGTGATTGGCTGATATAGCTGTTAATTTTTTTGGACCCCTTTTATTTTTGGGGTTGGTCCTTCAAGTGTTAGAATAAAAATATCATTCAACATAGAAGTGACCTCAACAATACTATATCCAGCTTAAAATAATTAATTGAAAAAATGAAATTAACGACACATTCCTGGGACTTCAAGTAATTCAATGGTGTGCAGTTAGTAAAAATCGGGTCAGTATGCTATTCAGCAAAGCAATTGCCTCCTTAGGCGAGCCCAAAAGTGAACATCGAACACAGTTGTCCCGAATCAGATTTTCAATATGTAATATTGTCCGCCAACGCACTGCTCAATGCTAACTGTTTCATTTTAGGTCACTTTAATATTTGATTTTGAACCAGCAGTTAGTACCACAGGAAGAAGTGTCGTTTTCACCAAAATGTCCTAAAGAGATGAAGTTCGTTGTTTCGGATCCTAAATTATTACCATTTGCACTCTTCATCAAGTATGTTAAGCAGGTGCCATTTCGACAGCAGCATGAGATCGTCGATTTTCATTGCAAAACGGCCGACCGTTTTCCACCAACCACCTGCCTGCCTGTCTGCGTTTCGCATGTCCCGGCATCACTTTGTAAACAATTTTCCTGAGATTCGTCAGAACAAAAAAAAAAACTCCGTTTTACATCATCCCACATCCCACGGTATCGTACCAATTGCCTTGGGATGCACTAAGCAAATTTTTTCTTCTAGGTGTTCACGTTACAAGCTAGGGTGCTCAGTTTGTGATCGCACCACATTTTTCCCACACGGGATCGCACACATGAAAAGCGAGTTTTTCCTCCGTCTGCGGTGGGAAAATCGGTGCGAATAAGAAGGTGGGCGTACGCGCGTATGATGGTTTGCGTGTGTTTGTGGAGCGTTTGTGTGTTGGTAAGGTTCCATCCGGTGGCGACCGCCGAAAAATTTTGAGACTTCAGAATCGGGTAGCTCGGTTTCCTCGATTCAGTCAGCGCCTGCAGCAACACTGAGTTCGACGACGGCCGCCGGATCAGTGCGTATTTTCATTTTCTTGTAGAAACAGTAAGTGTCTGATGGAAAATCTACTCTTTTACCCTTACTTTTTCATCTGTGTGCCATCATCTAATTACTGCTGTTGCCGATTCTGTTGTAGCTGATATAATTTTTTTTTTCTTGAAAAATTTTGTTGTGGGAGAAATTTGCAACTGCATCTGTGGAGAAAATGTGCAACGACATTTTTCCGATTGGTAAATGGTGTCCCAAAAGTGATGTGTTCTCTGGAAAAGCTCCTACTGAAAAAGGTTGGGAGGGTCACATCAAGACTCAAGGAACTCTGATGAAAGTGAAAGATCCGGGTTACGTAACTACCGAAGGATACCTGTTGCTTTTGGATTGTACTCGTTCAAAAAGGTGAACCTGGAACTGTACGGACTGGAATGGGATTAAAAAAAAAACCAAGTGACAAAATTCAAAAATTGAGGGAAGATTTAGGTGGAAAATGTTTAAAGAAAATATTGGGATTCGTTCGTTCCTGAAAAAAAAATCAAATGGGGAAAATTTTCAAACGGGATCACATTTGGCTGTCAACGTGGACGACGACGACGACTGACAAATGTTAAAAATAGCATTTTTCCTCCGAGCTCAGTGCCAAAAATTTGTACCAGTCGTAGGAAAACCAACTCGTCTCGGGAGCTATCGTAAAATTGCTGGTGGTGAAACTAAATTTAAATCGGAAAATACACGAACCAAGTTTTTTTTTCGTATGCAACTGCGAGCAACTGTGGTTACACCTCACTTGTTGGATTTCGATCAATTTCGGTTTGATTTCCCGCAGAACGCATCCAAAGGTTCGAGTGAGTTGGTTTGTTCGAATTGAAAAATTTTATTCGTGTAAGCTTCGATCTGAAAAAAAAAGGGAGATTAAAATTCGAGATCAAAATCTGAAAAAGAGAGATCAAAAATCAAGATCTTGAGAATGGCCTTGGAAATACCTATGGTGCCATCGCAAAACTGATCTGAGGGAGCATGAAACATCATCCAATCATTATTTCGTAGATTGGAAAAAATGAATTTATTCTCAATTTGTACCATACCAATTTTAAGTCCTCTCAGATAGCTCAGTTGGTAGAACACTTGCCTGATGATCATGAGTTCACGTCAAGGGAAGATGTGAATTCCGAACTTTTGATTCCCCGTGTCTTCATTGGTTTCCCTTTATTTGATATGTTTTTTTTCGTTTTGAAGTAAAATACTCAATAAGATCATCATATTCACACTCCTGTACGGGATGAAGATTGTAAAATGGCTTTCATAGAAACAAAAACAGGATGCTTTGTACTACGTTCCAAATTGCTGGAATTCTGCACATTTAATTTTTTTTCCGCTGATGTTATACAGTGCATTGCCTTCACTATTTTATTGGCTTAGATACAAGAATATTGCCCTAAATAATAAAAAATAATCAAAATAATGAAAAATAAAGAAAATGATTAATAAATTTGAACAAGTTTAACAAAAGCTAACAATCTACATTGAACAAGATCGAAATATCGAGTATTTCAGATTGAAACTTGATTGAAACTTGAAACTTGATACAATACACTTCACATTTTTCAAAGTTTGATTCGATATTTGTTTCAGCCTTATTTTTTTAGTTCGTTTTTCGAATTCGGTCATTTATTTTACCGAATAGCTATGTACAGAATTTTAACAGTGTGTTTGGTTCAGTGAAAATTACCAAACATTCTTCTTCTTCTGCTTTTACCAACATAGCCAAAACATGTAAGCATCCTGGAAAATGAAAGACTTGGGTCCTTCATTTTTCTTTTCAACGTAATCTCTGTTACATTTAAATATGCATTGCAGAGATTACTACATCCAGGTCAATCATGAGTTAAATACTGCAAAAGATACTGGAACAAGGGGAAGGAATAAAGCTTGAAGTTCTCTACCAAACGCTTCATATGCTTAATGTGCTATAACTGTATAAAAAACTCATACAATCCAAATGTCTAAAATCGTAAAAAAAAGGCTGGATCTCACCAAAAGGGTTATCGTTGATAGAGAACATACTTCGCTAATTCGGAACCGTACGTATAAAGTTGGCAGGAGTCGGGCTGTTGCTGTTTTGATGACAGAACATACTGCAACCGAAGTTTCTGAAACAAATTTTCCCACATCCTACTGCACACTTCACAAATCTGTACACCTCTGCGGTTATTTTCATCCGGATTCGATACTAGTTCTTCCTTATTTCAATTCTTTTCTTCCTAAGTTAGAACGCCTTTTTCACGGAGCGAAAATTTTTGACGTCCGCGCCAGTCAACGCCTACTCTAATTCATCAAGTGAAGTCTCGGTGAAATTTACCAAACATTCGATATAAAATTATCGAACGACAAATTGGTACCATTTTATTGTTTTTTTCGGTGAATATTGCGTTTTTTGGTAGTATCGAACACCAGTTTCTTTTGTAAAAAATTCAGTGTTACTTTCTTGTTGTATGGGCAATAGCCACTTCACATATTGCGGTTACTGGGAAAATTTCTAATCGCGCGACGGTAGCCTTCCGTGCGGTAGGCTAGCCGGAGCAGTAAACACAGTTAAAAAATTCACTCTTACTCACTAATTTCATTGAAAAGTTAAGAAGTAAATACTTGAATCAATCTTCAAATCATTATTTTGCAAGAGAGGACACATGAAGTCATCGGAATGAAATATTATTATTCTTAGTATTCATGGAGATTGAATTAATTACGAGCGTTAAAATCCCAGACAAAACAAAAAACAATCTACATTATTGAAAACACATTTTTCCATAGCCTGAGAATTAACGAATTTGGCATGACGAAGATTTTTGATGCGATAAATGCGTCTTTGATACTTTATATGCTAGCTTTATATGCAGGTCGAATTCAATTATGTTGTCGTAAAATGTAACAAATCGTATATGAGAAGTTAAAAAAAGGAGTTGTGTACGGTGAATAATCTATTATAGGAAATAATACCATTCGCATCGCAAAAAATTGGACTGCGCACTCATAACTGCGAAATTTGTGCAATCTGTCGAATCAGTATAAAATCTGACGGTTTTCTACACGCTAACCGCTTTTCAGTTAAACTTTATACGGATAACTCCGACTGCAAAACATAGCACGAAATCCAACATTCAATGAATGATCGCTACCGTGTCGTCGAACTCTAAACTTATTTAAACAACTACAGGTTTTCATTTTTTTTCGTGAATTTGTCCGCTGATTGACCCCATCGCAAACAGTTTTTTTTCTTAATCATTTTTCCGTGATTTTGACCGCTGATTGACCAAGCTCAAGGCAAACACAATTTTTGTTTTATAAACAAAAGATAATCCGATAATAATGTTTGTTATACATGTTTGTTTGACAACTTTTTATTAAATCATCTTTCAATGTTTCGATTTAATTTCAGTCGATAAATAATCCTTATGTAGAACAATGCTAATTTTTTTCTTGAATACTGTAATTTTTTTTACAGTGGTACCCTACGGGAGCCCAAATCAGCTATCGCAGAAATAGAAAAAAAGAGTGGATCAGCAATAATTATAATCAATCTGTCATAAAAAAAATGCCGAACTGATTACCGTACTCCGCATTTTGAAAATTCTATGAAAATTGTCAATTATCTAGGACCGTTTCCTTAAAATAACACAGATTTTATCGAATGTAGAAACTTTAAAATTCTTTTTCTCGAACTGACTGAGGTCAGTGTTCCCAAGAAGTTCAAACTTTTTTACAGACTACTATCGATCTAAAGCTAAAGGAAAGCTAAAATAGACAAAAGCCATACTTTCTTTCATTGCCACTTTATAAGTCAAAAACTAATCTTAAATCATGAAAAATTAAATTAAAAATAATATAAAGTTTTTTATGGGCCAAATTTCAACAATTTTTAAGTTACTATTTTGTGTTGGAAATTAAAAAAATACGTATCTTTCGATGGTCAAACAACTCAGGAACATTTTAAATCTTTGGATTATCTGAAAACATTGATTGAAATGATTGCAATGTTGTTTTGATTTTCCAGGAAACTTTTTTTTTTTTTAATTTTCAGGCTCCTTGTAGTTTTAGAAATGATGATTGTTGGGGGGCTGGGGTACCTTGGGTGGACTGTATGACCAATTTCCGATGTTTGGGGTTCCTTAGGTGGGGTTGGGTTCCTTGGTTGGAGTGTGGTGGTGTTCCTCGGGGTTCCTTGTGGGTTCCAGATTCCAGTTAAACACTTATTTTTGGTAAGTTACAAAGTTTATTTTAACTACACGATTCAGGTTTTAGCACAATTTATTAAACACAACGTTCTTTAAGGAAATGCAACACTACAATTTAACATTTATTACGAAAACTACAACATAATATTTAACGAGCAAAACAATTTATCTTCTGCACCAATGGCTATTCGACTTAATACTAAAATTAATGGATATAATACAAAATGGTGATTTTGGCAAGATTTTGTTACAATAAACAGTTCATTATGGCCCAGTTTCAACAGCTTGTTGCATCGATCAGCTGTAGCTTCTGGAGATGTTAACAGTTTCGTCCTTCTCTGTCTTCCTGAACTCCGAGCATTCGAACACAGAGTTGTAATAAGGATTCTCGTAACCCAACAATGATGCTACTTTTGTTTGCTTCAAACGGCTCAAACTGCAACAGTAACAGTAACTTCAAGAGTAATTGGGAATTGAAAAATCATTAAACCAGAAAAAAAACCAAAAAAAAACACTTAAATACGTAAACTTGTACATGATGAATAGTTCTTATCATTACCCTTAAGTCTTACGATGTCCTCGATCGGATATCAATAAGAGAAAAGAACCAAACTGAAACAAGTTTACTCGTTAATTTTAGATGAATTCCCTTTAAATTGATTATTTTTCGATTCTCAGCCGCTCCAGTTTTCTTTTACTTTTTATGATTCGCTAAGATTAAAGTGTTACTTAATTGAGGGAGGCCGGTTGGTTGTTGATTAGCAATCTTTTAACGTTCGAAACGACCGATTTATTCAGTTGGATTAATCCCAACAACTCGCGGCATATGAACTCTTAAAAACCAGTCTTTCGTAACATGAAAATATAAATTTAACCAACAAAAAAAAGGCGAATCCTGCCAGTTGACTCGGTCCTGTACAGAAACAGCTCGATTTGCCTGTTACCATCCTACGCTCTCATGTGTTCAACATGTGTGAATCCCGAATGGCATTTGGGCCGAGCGAATCACATATTTTTTCACACGTTTTCCTCCGAACGAAAATTCCCTTGGCACCGAAAAACTAGACAAAAAAAGAGCTCAAGGGAAAATGAGGTTTACAAATGCGAGCTCGGTATGTGTGTCGGTTAAAAAAACTCTAAAAATAACTGAAATTTTCATGCCACTGACTTTCGCACGATCGCAGACCGGATCCGGCTAATGAACTCAGGCGCACAAGTTGAAACTGGCTAAACGCATGCGCCTCGCGCACTTCTGCGCAAACTCTCTCGGCGGAGTCTCGAATTCGATCCCCTTTTTTAAGCGCTACTGTCCATTACTAAATGAGGACATGAGCATTTTATGAATGGCCAATTTACACCGAACGGACAGTTTACTTCTAAAAAATGGATTGGAAGAAAAACCCCGCGTAGGACCTCGCCAAATTGTGTGGGTGGTACGAGTTTCGTAATTTCGATTTCCTGTCACCTTGTGTGTTTTTTTTTTCAAACAAACACTGACCCATTCTGGTAGGTGATATTTATTAATTTTCTCTGCTCACGTCAGACGGCCTGGAATTTGAATTCATACAAACGTGAGACTATTTCGGTTGCATTGGAAAAAAAAGTTATACAATTTCGATACCAACCGACAATCTTTTCAGATCAATACAATAATGATAAAAGCAAAGCTTTTTTATTGGGACATTTTAGAACAACAATTTGTAAGGTGGTAGACCCCTTGAATTGTTGGGAAAATTTTAGTTTTTTTTTTACAAATTTTAACGAAAAATTCTTAACACAAGAAACGAATAGTTGGCAAAGTTCCAATTAAATTCTTCATTGGGATGACTAGAACAGCGAGTTTTTGTATTGAATTTCGAAATTAGCATCGGTACATGACCGTCACTGATACTTCCCCCAAAATTTGAGGTTATTTAGTTCCATACATTTAGGGTTATGTCAAGTTAAACTAAAACGTGTAAAGTAGTTCTAGATTACACGTTAAATAAAAATAATAAATTCGCCAAGAAACACAGGTGATTTCTTCTACCCATCGTTCAAAGTGAATTCTACCTCATCTACGAATCACCTATCAAAAAATGAACTGTCTCAGCATGAGGCAGGAATTTTAAGTTACGACTCAGATGATTTCCGAAGAAGACGTCACCAACTGGAATGACTCGTTCGGTGCCAAGAGTATCTCTACGCCGTGGCTATAATCCGTCACTTTTCCCTACGATATTCTGAAGATCGTTCAACGCATTGAAGATAACCAATTTCATAACTTCGTGCACTCGCACTGTATTACCTGGAACTTCCTTTGTCAGTGATTTTTAGTTGTTGGGAGTTGCCCTCATTCGCAGCCCTAGGACCGTATCATCTGATCGGGTCTTACTTGTCCAAATTTTTATTTTATTTTTTATTAGTTGATCATCCTTTTTACGGATTACATTCCAAGGCACAGCGAGTAACCGCGTCCCTGCAGTTTGCTACTTTGGGGCTATGGGTGCAATTAGTGGCTCATGAATCATGCTACCCCTATCTCATAAAGTCCACCTGGAGCCACTGGCCATGAGTCCGCATACCGGCATAAGTGCCGCAACCCGTGGTGTAGAGGATAGTCTTCTAAACCAGGGGCATGAGATCGAATCCCGGTCACGGCGCACATAATACACTTTCTGTGGGTTGGTGGTATTTGCATTTGTAAGATGCTAGCGATCACATGCTCGAAAGATGTACGCTTAGAGTTACGAAAAAAGCAATCTCTTCGAGGAAACATCAAGTTTCATTGAGATCCTGTATGTGTTTAAGTTCGTTTAAAAAAAAGTCCTATCCTGACCTGCAACAAAGGCTATATCCTTGAAGGGAGACCATACTCGTGCAGAGCTCTACACGGCAATACTCGTTTTAATTCTACATCAGTTAAGCTCTTCCCCTCTACTGTCACGACACGATTCGCGACTCACTGGTCATTCACCGCTACTTGTGAGTGACTCGTTGACGAAACGCCTCTCCTCTTGTCTTGAAAGTCCTCTTTCTCTCCGTCTTTTGATTCAATTCGAGACGAGAACAACTCGCCTCCCCAGCAAACATGAAATCGTATCAGATAACTAAAGTCGTTTACAATAGTGTTGCGAACCGCAACTGCAGCGTGAAAAGATCGTATAAAATGTCGTCTGAAGTCAGTTTTAATCTGATATGATAAAGTCCACCCTGTTTGTAAATTTGGAAATGATTTGTCTCCCACGCGAGCTTCAAGTGAGAAAATCATCGTCATGTTCTCTCTGTAACCACCAGTGCATCCAGACGGCTAATAACAAGACGGCAATTGAGTAATATTGACCAATGAGAGAACTGAAAAATATCGTCGCTGGCAACGATTTGCAGGCTATGAGAGCAAAATCTAACGCTCTCTTGCATTCTTCCGATAGGTGCAAATAAGGTGTCGGATAACGCCCAATTGGTGTAGTTTTTGTCGCTTATGAAAGAAATTAAATTTATGTATTTATATTGCCTTAACTTTGGTAGGTAAATGCTGTTTTTTCAACTTTCATACTATCTTTCTATAATGTATATGGAACGTATATCAAAACAGAATAAGAATGAAGCTCCAAAAATGTTCGCTGGGTCTCCTCGCGTCTGGAGATCCACAACTTTTCCACTAACCGTGTTCTTCGTCTTAACACTTTGAGACTCAATCTGAGACCCGACCTCTCCTTATAAGACTTGAGGTCTTGGCTCCACATGTATTCGGCACAAGGCTCTCTTCTCTGCCCGTCGTGTGCCAATCATATCCGCTAATCGGGGCCAGGAACCTCCTCAAAACCCATAGCTCACCATGCGCCAAATATTGGCATCATCCACAGGTGGCAAGCATGTTTATGCGTACCCCTTCGAACCTCGGACAGTTGAACACTACGTACGTCTTAACTGTGCTACCGCAGGTTGGGCAGAATGGCGAGGCCGCATGTGTCATGCAGAAAGGTGGTTCTCCATGTCTCCGGTCCATCCAGGATCCGATGTTAGGGATCAAGTGATGGGTCCTCCGGCCACGTTCCGAGCTGTCCCACTGGTGCTGCCAGTTGAACATCGAGGCCTCTCTAGCATCTGAACCGAGTTGGGCATGACCCCCGCCACAACTTCAGCAGCTACCGTGGACACCTTTCGGAAAGCGCTGATTACTCGCAGGTTCATCATCCGCTGCACTCTGCAGAGCTTCTGCAGATTACACTGCCTGCTCAAGGCTGCCTTGCAGACCACCGCTCCGTGCGGCAACATGAACGAGGTCACGCTCACCAGGACCCTCCTTCTGCTGCAGCGGATCGCCGAGTTATTCGACAGGGCCCGTGAGAGGACTACTGTCGCTATTGCCGTTCTTTTGCAGGCGTAGTCGACGTAGACCGACGTAGAACTCAGCCGATCGTCGATCATCACCCCCAAGTACTTGATCGCACGCTTGGATTCGATTGCACACGGTCTGGTGCTGAAATCAGGTTTGTGATCAGCACCATATCGGTCTTGTGGTGAGCCAGACGCAAGCTCTAGGAGCGCATCCAACTTTCCACCTTCTTGATCGTTACTGTGGCGAGTAGCTGGACCGTGGACCTCCTCGATCGATCGATGATTAACCACGTCGTCGGCGAATCCTACAAGTCTCACTCCCATGGGGGGACGCAGTCTCAACAGTTCGCCATAAACGATGTTCCACAATACCGGGCCAAGCATCGAGCCTTGTGGAACCCCCATCGAGACACTCACTGTTTCCAGTCCCTCGCTGTTCATATACTGTACTTGGCGGTTATGAAAGTAACACTCGACGCAATCGCCGCCCAAATGACGCTGTTGAAGTCGTTCTTCACGTCAAGGGTGACCACTGCGCAAAACTGGCCTCCTCGCCTCTTCTTCAGCCTGACTTCGTCTGCCCCTTTCGATGACTAGTCGAAAAGCATCCACCGAGCTACGGCCTTTCCGAAAACCGAACTGTTTATCGGATAGGCCGTTCACGCCCTCGGTGTAGAGCTGTATCCTGTTCTGACTGGATCACATTCTCTAGAGCCCCTTGCCAGTAGTATCCAGGAGACATATCGTGCGATGTGCTGATGGGTCAGCTGGTGGCTTACCCGGTTTTGGCAGGAGCACCAATCGCTGCCGCTTCCACACGTCTGGGAAGACCCTCTCATCCACATACTGTTGCAGTGATGACCGGAACTTTTCAAGGTGTACCATGAGCGCGGCCTTCACTGCTACCTTAGGGATGCCATCCGGACCCGAAGCTTTGTTCAACTGAAGAGACTTAGCAATGTTCCACAGCTCCTCCAGCGAAATCTGTTCCTCCTCACGCTTATCCCAGTCATATGGGACAATCGTCCATGTGACTTCCTCGTGCTGTGGGAACAGCTCTTGATGATTTCGTGCAGTTTGTTCGGGCACGTTTCCTGCGGCACATTCCCTTCAGCGTCTTGGCCATGACAATCTTGTTAGCGTCGCCCCAGGGATTGTCATTGGCGTCGCCTCAGGGAATGTCAGCTAAAACAGCCTTCGAATCCCTGGTCAAGCCACGGGGATTCTGAGGGTGTGCCTCATGCGGCCTCTTTTGGTTGGTTAGCAGTATAGACACTATAATTTCATATAGTCTGGCAAAGAGAATGACGGGAGCCAATCGAACTGTCATTCGCGCGGAGCCAATCGAGCATTCTATGATAATGTTCAAGCTCTTCATAACTCTCTCCGGTTGCAAAGTATAAAATGGTTTTTTATATTCGAAAATTTATTACTTTTTTGTTAATTGAACTCGAAATCGATTTTGAAAAATATATTATGATCTATAGGTGAAAAAATAATGAAAATTTTTCTAAACAACTTTAATTAATGTTACTAAAAATCCAAAAAAGCTTTGTGAATCACAATACTTCAACCATGATTTTCCTATATTTAGAAAGTTTGCTCGATTGGCTCCCGCGAATGACAGTTCGATTGGCTCCCGTCTTTCTCTTTGCCAGACTATATGAAATTATAGTGTCTATAGTTAGCAGAGCAGAGGTTACGAAAAACCTCAGTTCGGCTTTGACAAGGTGGTGACACTAGTCAAGAATTCCAAAACACAGGCGGCCAAAATATCTTGTTCACCCTCAATGGAGGTCAATGGTTTGAGTATTCAACAACGTCAACGTCAAATAACGTACAAAATCATCGAAGCAATTGTTGTTCGTATTCGCGCTGTTGGTATAAATTTCATCATGCTTTTATAAGCGAATAGAATCCCAATTGAACATACAAATAACAATGGACTGATTTTCTTCTCGAACCTAGTAAAATAAGACAAACTGAGTTTCGGTTCAATTCAAATTCAATTCAAGTGTTCACCGGATGGCAATATTAGGTTACCGATTTTTCCGAAATATTAATCAAAATATATTTTTACCAGTTAAGGTATTGTAGATGGCTCTGCAGTTCTAACTTCCAAAAGATATTCATTTTATGCTGATTTATTTTTTCAAGACTCACATTGGTTACCATGGCTAGATGCATGCATTTTGATGCCGGAACTCTTTAGATGACGTTGCCCAGGACAGATCTCTGCAACGTTACACGATTTGTCTATGTATCGTGTGACCAACATCTTTTAAATGAGCCTTGGTGACTCTCGTTTTTTCCTCAGATTTAGGCTTTTTTTTCCTTGTGAGCATAGGAGATAAAAGCTCAAATCTGAAGGAAAAAGCTTAAATCTTTTTTTGACAGATTTAAGCTTATTTCTGGAAATATTCGGGAAATCTGAGGGGAAATGCTGAGAGATGTGCTCCACACGGTTTGAATAACATTGCCGGGATGTGGCTCAGGATAGCTAAATTCCTTAGGTATACTACTCCGTTGCTTGCATATGTATTAGTAGGCCAACCAAAAAATAGTTATAGAAATTCCACACTCCACAGAAATGTATGGAAAATTACAAAAAAATATTAGTTTTCTAGAAAAACTACTAATTTTAAAATTCTGCAAAAAATATAAAAATGTATTCACAATGTATTAAGCTGAAAAGTTGATTTTTAATGGGTTAAAAAATTCCTTTTTGTTAAATTCCTGATAATTATTTTTTGTTTTAATTTTGTATCGTCTAAAATAAAGAAGAATTCATCACATGTAGTAACAAGTCATTTTTTAGCATATTTTTACAATTACATTTGAAATAATGCTTTCCGAAATTCGAATATTTTGCTGAAATACTGCTAAATTGCCAAAGAAAAAAATGACTCGTAGTCAGAGTATTGAAAGCTTTTGAGCATAAATTTTACCAATTGCTACACGAGATATTTTGAAGACTGTGACTGATCACTAATTTGAACAAATAGACCCCTAAATTTTCCAAAAATTGAATTTTTGTTTCAAATCCAATATCTACATCATTTAAAATTTCATAACTATTTTTGACCCTGCGTTTACCCGGTTCTGTCGATTGAGGTTAAGCGCAATGTTATACCTTTTGATCTCCCTATCTTGGGCGTTGCCTACATCGAAGGTCCATATAGAAGAATGCAAGGTTATTAGATACACTAGGTTCTCCGACTTTCACAGTAAGTAGGCGAGGAGTGAGCGGGGCTCTCAATGAGTTTGTTTATTTTTTGCTCAGCTTTTCTGAGGTTTGTTGGTAAACAAACTTCATGAGTTCCGCATAGTTGCATAGCCTACATAGCCAAAATGGCTGAATCGGGAATTCGTTATTCGGGAACACCTCCTGAATATATACCCACCTTGGAAGAATGGTTGTTCGTGGCAAAGCCTTCTTGATTATCTTGAAGTGACGTTATCTTTGGACAGTTATTATTTGTTACTCGCTCTCTCAAAAATTACACTCTTACAGTAGTTCGGCAAGCATTGGCACATGGCATATTACCTCACTTTTCCTATATGAGCACTACCATCAAAAATATTGAAATATCGTTTTCCTCTTTCCCCAGGGCTAGCCGCAACCCCCCACCATGTCTGATGATGAGGAATATTCGTAAGTATACAGTGCTTCGACTAGTTGTTCAGTGACGGTTGCCCTAGTACACAATTTTTGATAGGGCAACCAGCTCCATGCAAACTCTCAATCTCAATCTCCAAGCGAAAGCTCCATACCGAACAGTTTCGAGCACTTTTCCGTGATGCCAAATCAAACTACCAACCACCCCCAGAATATACTCTACAACAGCGTTCTTCAAATTGTTCCGCTGCAAATAAAAAAAACAAAAACAAAAATAAAAGCCAACAACTGCTATTTTTGATGATTGGAAAATTTTGTACTTCACATTACTTGTAAACAGTTTTTCAAATCACGCTGCCCCGTTCACACAAACGTTTTCACGACCAGCACATGTTACATTCCAGAATCATTCCGTTTTTCTTTTTTTTTTGTACAGCAAAATATTGTAAAATATTTCTTTGTTATTTGTTTCTTGTTTTCCGTTTTCTGTTTTAAAAAATCCACAATTTCCCAAGTAACAGTTGATGACCGAAACATAGGACTTTCAACTGTTTTACCTGAGACCTAAAAAGAAAAATCACCCCTTTTGAGTGAATTTTTGAGTCTGTTTTTTCTGTATCCATACCACCAGTTTTTAAACATTCTTGCTTTGTTTATTGTTTTATGTTTTTTTTTACTTGGTTTAGTGTTTTTTTTTTCTTCAAATGCAGTTACTATTTTTTTCATCACCCTCTCTTCAACACCCAAGCAGCTTATGTTCATTTTTTACCATGTTGTGGGGCGTTTTGGACACATCCACAACACCATTCTATTTTGAAGCCTCCAATGCGTTGCAATCCCCTTTGCGTTTTACCAGATGAAAAGAAAAAAAAATGGTCCAAAACTAGCGTAAGTCTGTTTTTAATGAAACGCCCTTCGGGAAGGTGTTTCCTCCTTTTTTGAAGAAAAGCAGAAAATTGATTAGACTGGCAGCATTTCAGCAAATTTGGCAACTCTCTCTTTCGACAAAATTAGGCACAGTAATAAAAAAAAATATTCTCCGTCGATCCCAGAAATGCTCACCCATTCCTAATCTGTTTCTAAATCAATTTTAGCGGTTCTGAAGAGGAGGAGGTCGTCGAGGAACAGCAGCAGGAAGCGTAAGTGTCTCTGGCTGTCGTGCATTCACCAGTATGCCAGTCCCAAGCCTGTACATTATTTATCTCCCCCTAATTCAGTAATCCCTTTAGCTGTCTATCTATCTATCTCTCAAATAATCTCTATTTCTCTAATGGAATCAACTATTTTTTTTTTTAATTTTCGAATCAATTCAACTTGTTTGACTCTAGCCGATATTTTCGTACAATAAACCAAAGACCGCTGAGTAATTGCTAGTAGTGCATATTGATCAATAGATTCGAGACCAGCTAGTTCTTTCTTTAGAATTTAATTTAGAAGAGAATTTTAAAAAAAATATATGTAGAAACTGATTATTGTTTTGAGTAATACTAGCTACGCGATGTCTTTTTTAGAAGGATATTAAAGAAGACTCTCTTTTATCCATGAAAAAAAAAACATCGGGGGGTCTGGAACAACTTTGTTTCAATTTATGCGGACAAAGAACACGTTTTTAGATTTAAAATGCCACTGATAATCGTTAAAAAAATCCAAGTTTAACTTGGAGTAATTTGAATTTTTTCATATTTAAACATCAGTTGAGAAGTTTTTGACCGGAATGCATTTTAATCTGATTCATGTCGAAAATGTACAAACTCAAGAGGAAATATCTAAATTAATTTCAAGTATCTGGCAGCACTGTTAAAAAAAAGAAAATCTGCGCTTTCTAAGCCAATCCGTATTTTTCAACCGGGAGGCCAAATCAAACCAAACAATCCACAACCTTAAAAATCTGCGCACCGGGAGGCCAAATCAAATCTATCAATCCACAGCAGCAGCTTTAAAAATCTGCGCTTCCTAAGCCAATCCGTCTTTTCCACCGGAAGGCCGAATCAAATCAATCAATCCACAGCATCAGCCTGAAAAATCTGCGATTCCTGAGCCAATCCGTCTTTTTCTACCGGGAGGCCAAATCCTAAGCCGATCCATCTTTTCCACCAGAAGGCCAAATCATACAATACACAGCAGCAGCCTTCAAAATCTGCGCTTCCTGAGCCAATTCTTCTTTTTCCACCGGAAGACCAAATCAAATCAATCAATCAGCAGCATCAGCCTTAAAAATCTGTGCTTCCTAAGCCAATCCGTCTTTTCCACCGGAAGGCCGAATCAAATTAATCAATCCACAGCAGCAGCCTTAAAAATTTGAGCTTCCTAAGTCAATCCGTCTTTTCCACCGGAAGGTCAAATCAAAGCAAACAAACCACAGCAGCAGCCTGAATAATCTGCGCTTTCTAAGCCAATCCGTCTTTCCACCGGAAGGCGTAATCAAATCAATCAATCCACAACAGCAGGCTGAAAAATCTGCGCTTCCTAAGCCAATCCGTCTTTCCACCGGAAGGCCAAATCAAATCAACCAATACACAGCAGCAGCCTTAAAAATCTGCGCTTCCTAAGCCAATCCGTCTTTTCTATCGGAAGACCCAATCAAATCAATCAATCAGCAGCATCAGCCTTAAAAATCTGCGCTTCCTAAGCCAATCCGTCTTTTCCACCGGAAGGTCAAATCAAAGCAAACAAACCACAGCCTTGAAAATCTGCGCACAGGGAGGCCAAATCAAATCAATCAATCCATAGCAGCAGCCTGAAAAATCTGCTCTTCCTAAGCCAATCCGTCTTTCCACCGGAAGGCCTAATCAAATCAATCAATCCACAACAGCAGCCTTAAAAATCTACGCTTCCTAAGCCAATCCGTATTTTTTCACCGGAAGGCCAAATCAAATCAATCAATCCACAGCAGCAGCCTTAAAAATCTGCGCTCCCTAAGCCAATCCGTCTTTTCCACCGAAAGGCCTAATCAGAGCAAACAATCCACAGCAGCAGCCTTAAAAATCTGCGCTTCATGAGCCGATCCGTCTTTCCACCGGAAGGCCAAATCAAATGAATTAATCGGCAGCGGTCTTTGAAATCTGCACTCTTTCTGCTTATTCTACCAACCATGCTTCTGTCATAATTTTACGATTCTTACGAATCTTAGTTTAGAGATTCACTCAAACACGTCTGTCGATCACAAGAATATTAAGATAAACGACTGATTTTGTTTTGTTTGTTTTGCCTAGTGTTGCCAAAGTAATAAACGTTGTCATAGAAATTTATTTTTATATACCGTGAAAGCACCAATGGCCGCGCATTTAAGCGATGATTGATGTTCTTTGTGTCGTACAAAAATTATGTTTTGTGCGATTCTGGAAAGAAAAGCACTGACATGTAGTAAAACTTACGTACTTAAAGGGAAAAATTTAAAAGCCAAAAAATATTCATTGCAACGCCACAAAAACGGGATTTTGTATTAAGTGTCGGTGTACCAATGGCCGCGCACTCATATGTTGCTTGTTCCAATCGCCGCTCACAAGTGTACCAATGGCCGCGCACGTCTTAATGAGGGTTTAAACAGTAAATAAGGTATCCAAACAGTTTAAAATGTTGTTTACACGGCTCTCAGGCTCATTGTGAATATTCTCACGAAAGGCTTTTTATGATTCACCCATCAAACACCGATTTATCTCCATTGTTTATGAAACTAGTCTGGTGCTGAATTTGTTTGAGACGCCATTTTTACAGAGCATTATTTTGCCGGAAGATGTTTTGAAACAATGTTTTCGGTCCCGATTTCGATAAATCATCACACATTCGGCGAGCTGTCTGAAAATCCACGGGGAAATTGACCAACTAAAACTTTCAACAGATCCGAATTGCTATCTAACCTCAAATTTCAAACACTTCGTAGCCATTTTCATTAGATAATCGTTTCTTCTGATATTGTTTCTAAAAATTGTGTTTTTTTCAGCCGGTTATATGATGGAAAACATTGATTGGAAAGCTTGCCTGTGAATCTTATGCAACTTTTGTGATCTTCCGAAGAACTTCTCTACGTTTAACTGCTGATAAATACAAGAAGACTTTCCGTGCGCGGCGATAGAAACATTCAAAAATCAAGTGTACCAATGGCCGTGCACAACAAAATTGTTATTTTTTTCCGCAACAGAACCTTCAAACTGTCCACTTTTTTTCACAATTGATTCATTATACAGCCACAAATAACTTACGTTCGAATTTTTTTGCCAAAGTGCTCTAATTCAACACAAAAAACTGAACTACAAAATGGGCCCCGCATAGCTCACTTGCTAAGGACAATAGACAAAATGGCATCCGGCAAAAACGATGTTTGTTTTTATTTTTTCCTGACCTAAAAAAGCAGAATAAATTTATCTCTAGTATGGCGAGTGAAAGATACTTAGCGTAGGTATCAGAAAATGCGAAACATGGAAATTTTCATTGTTGAATTTCAGAGAAAATAATGATTAAAGTTGAAAGTGCGCGGCCATTAGTACTGCGCGGCCATTGGTGCTTTCACGGTATCTACAGTGATGCCGAATACAGCTATTTTTTAATAAAATTTGATTTAACTTCTTCATATCTCATATCTACAACAGGAAGATGTTCAAACAATATTTCTTCTCTAGACTGAAAATAGAACTCTATCACCAAAAGAAAGAAGTGAAATGATTTCTTGCTTCGAGAGTCTTTAATAGTTATGAATAGTAAATTTCTACAATTTAAATTCTAGGGTTTTTTTTTTCAAATTATTCTGTCCAAAGAAATCGTACAGAAATAACGAGTTTTGTCCGCTCAACTTAGAAAAATGTTGTTCTAGCTCCCCAGATGGAATTACTTCTGTAAATAGCTCAAACCTTATTAGTCAATTAGACTGCTTCATGTAGCCCTTCCTTCAGTTCTCAACGTTTAAATCGCTTTGATAAACCGTTTGTGAGAAATGGTACCAATTCTTACTCATTTGTATACCCAACGTTATTCAAAAAGTACTACATCTGAAGATTTAATTAGAAATTAATTGGAACCTTTTTCCATATATTCATCCATTGCATATTTAAAGGCGCTAAAGAATGAAAGTCCATTGTGACTGTAAAATTCTTCGATTGTCAAATTCAATAAAAAAAACCAATAGAAAAAGGTTTAAGCTCAACAAAAAAACACCGAATTGGTACCACACATTCGCTATCGAAATTGCTTCACAACAATCTTTCAGTTACTCTCAAATACTTAGCTTCTATGCTTTGGTTCTTGTGCTTCTACAACTAATCCCGACTCCCCCCCAGTTCAGAAACTTTTTCTTCTCGACAGTAACAAACTTCAAACACTGCCTCCTAAAAACAGCGCACAACGATCTGCTTTTCCCCGACTGTGATAAATTCTAAATGTAGAATTTTCTCTTTTTTTGCAGGAAGTAAGTGCGATTTTATAGAATCCCAAAAAAAAAAACTAGACTTGTTAGTTGTTTTTTGTACAAAGACTTGCGTTAGGCCAACAACCCACATAACACCAGTCCTAGAATGATAGTAGTTGAAAAAAAAACCAAACCTAATACCAAACTGCCCGAAGTGTCAATGAATTTTTTGGGTGACAAACCTCGAGGGTAGTCAATCTCATAACCAGATTCTAGTGAAACGTGGATGAGTTTTTGAGCGTCTGTCACAAGTCTTGTTTCAACGAAGTAAAAAAAAAACAATCCAATGATTTTTGTCGGTAAAATTTTTCAATATTTTTTCTTAAGCACTTAACCTAGCAGATTATTTTTGTGCCATCACCTCTTATGAGACCTGCGCTTTGCTAGCAGCTAAGCCGAACATCTCCATCTTCAGTGTATCAAAGTCAGATTTTTTGTTCGTTTTTTTTTTGGAAAAACATCATGAATTTGGATTTGTTTCGGCTAGTTCGTTCGATTTTGATTTTTTTTAAGATACCGCAAAGCAAAGTGAGGTGATGGTGGCTTTCTTATGCTTCTTCTTCTATTTATCAGTCAGGAATACCACCAAACAAAAATCAAAAAGCGATCAACTGAGGCTTCCTAATACTAAAAATTCGATCGAGAACGGATTACCCAAACTGCCAAGTCGAACACTTGGTTAGATTCTTCCAATGCTTCTCTTAAACAAATCTGCTTACAATCATTAAGAAAATTATTGTTCGAAAAACTAGAAGGATCCGAATGAATAACACTATGAAAAACTGAGAACACGAAACATATCATCCTATTCCAGAAAAAAAAACTTTGAATTTGAATTCTGACTCCATTTTAAGTATGAACAAATTTTGAAATCCAATTTTGATTTCTGAACTGAATCCCGAATCTGAATTCTGAATCTGAATTCTGAATCTGAATTCTGAATCTGAATTCTGAATCTGAATTCTGAATCTGAATTCTGAATCTGAATTCTGAATCTGAATTCTGAATCTGAATTCTGAATCTGAATTCTGAATCTGAATTCTGAATCTGAATTCTGAATCTGAATTCTGAATCTGAATTCTGAATCTGAATTCTGAATCTGAATTCTGAATCTGAATTCTGAATCTGAATTCTGAATCTGAATTCTGAATCTGAATTCTGAATCTGAATTCTGAATCTGAATTCTGAATCTGAATTCTGAATCTGAATTCTGAATCTGAATTCTGAATCTGAATTCTGAATCTGAATTCTGAATCTGAATCTGAATCTGAATCTGAATTCTGAATCTGAATTCTGAATCTGAATTCTGAATCTGAATCCTGAATCTGAATTCTGAATCTGAATTCTAAATCTGAATTCTGAATCTGAATTCTGAATCTGAACTCTGAATCTGAATTCTGAATCTGAATTCTGAATCTGAATTCTGAATCTGAATTCTGAATCTGAATTCTGAATCTGAATTCTGAATCTGAATTCTGAATCTGAATTCTGAATCTGAATTCTGAATCTGAATTCTGAATCTGAATTCTGAATCTGAATTCTGAATCTGAATTCTGAATCTGAATCTGAATTCTGAATCTGAATTCTGAATCTGAATTCTGAATCTGAATTTTGAATCTGAATTCTGAATCTGAATTCTGAATCTGAATTCTGAATCTGAATTCTGAATCTGAATTCTGAATCTGAATTCTGAATCTGAATTCTGAATCTGAATTCTGAATCTGAATTCTGAATCTGAATTCTGAATCTGAATTCTGAATTCTGAATCTGAATTCTGAATTCTGAATCTGAATTCTGAATCTGAATTCTGAATCTGAATTCTGAATCTGAATTCTGAATCTGAATTCTGAATCTGAATTCTGAATCTGAATTCTGAATCTGAATTCTGAATCTGAATTCTGAATCTGAATTCTGAATCTGAATTCTGAATCTGAATTCTGAATCTGAATTCTGAATCTGAATTCTGAATCTGAAATCTGAATTCTGAATCTGAATTCTGAATCTGAATTCTGAATCTGAATTCTGAATCTGAATTCTGAATCTGAATTCTGAATCTGAATTCTGAATCTGAATTCTGAATCTGAATTCTGAATCTGAATTCTGAATCTGAATTCTGAATCTGAATTCTGAATCTGAATTCTGAATCTGAATTCTGAATCTGAATTCTAAATCTGAATTCTGAATCTGTATCCTAAATAAATATATTTAACCTATCATTTTTTTCCCAAGGATTTGAATCTGAATGAGAAATGAGAATCATAATTCATAACGAAAATTCTAATTAATTTCTTCCAGAAGTTTCAATAGCGTACAGAATTCGAAACGAAATAATTTCATTTCGATTTGATTTGTGGATTAGAAATGTCATAACTTCAAAATCTTTCTTTCATTCTGTTTTTTTTTCTGAATGCAAAAATCGAGTCAAATTTTGGTTATATTCATAAAATTATTTCAGAGAATCTAGAAAAACAAAATCCTTCATAACTTTCATGCATATTATTTTAGTTTTGTACATTGAGCTTCCATTTGCAACTTAATTTTGGCTATCTAATAAAGGGTCCAATGGTTTTTGTGACTAACATAGAGTATTCTAAAACTTCACTATTATTACAAGCATGAGTCTTAATATGAATTCTTATAGAAAAATCGAAAAAAAACTTGTACTGATGAATAACTTAATTCCTTATCCCTAAGTCTTGGTGTGTCCTTTCCGGACACCTATAAGAGTAAACAAACATTCTGATACAAGTTTTTAAAAACTAAGAACTGACTCATATTTTGACTCAAAAATGCTTTAGGTTGTAAGTATTTTTTATTTTGAAATACCTAAATTTTTTGCCAAAATTTTTTTTTGTATAAATCGATATTTTAAACATTTTGTTTTTGTTTTTCCCTCCGTTTATCTATTTTTGTGTTGTTCGTCGCCAATATCTGAAAAACACACAACGGAACCAATCGAAAACATTAATCCAAAAATAAATCGTGTGTAAAAACACATCAACTACCTCACCATCCCGTTGCGCCTGCGAATCCTTCATCACCTGGATAAATCAAACCCCGAACTGGTTCATGATCTGTAAAAACCCAAAAAAACGCATCCATAACCATCAAAAACCTACCCGTGTATGTGTGTGTGTTTCTGTTGTTAAAATTGTTACGGAAAAATGGCGTCCTTTTTCCCGGGTACAACAATTGATTACAATAATGTAAATGAACCACCCACACAATCAAAACCCCAAAACCAAAACCAAAAAAAAAAATCACTGTCCACGTAACACCGCCATCAACCAACCAGGCCAGCCGCCAAATCCGAGTAAGTCAAACAGAATCCAGACTCAGAATCAGTCAAAGTCATTGTTGGGATTGCAAGATTTCGCAATTCGAATTTGAGAATGAACGAATGTGCTTGTGGGTGTTTAACGAGTTGAGTGCAACTTTATATGTATACAAATCGGGATCATTCCAAGTTTTTATAGATATTAAGGAAATACACCATATTTGGTTTAGTAGAAAATGGCAAGCATGAGGTTGTTTACATTGTAGTTTACTCAGTATTTTTTGTTTATCGAAATTTGACAACAACGAGCCTTCTCCACATGTAAAAAATAATACATTATTCGGTACTTCTAGCATTAAGAGCATCGAACATTTCGATTTTTAGAATCAGTGGCCCACTATTCTGCGCCGCGGGTGAGGTGAGGATAGTCAAGTCTCTCGATTCCAGGAGTCACTTTAGGAGAGGAACGTCACTTCGAATGAACTTTGGGAATGAATTTTTGTTACTTTGCTTACTCCGACTATCGGAATAAGGTGACTAAAGTCCCGTGACAGTAAGGTGACTCGACTATCGTCACCTCACGCGCGACGCAGAATAAGGGTGAGTGAGAGAATGAGTGATCACTGGAAAAAAAAGCTGAAATACTCAATCAACAACACTCATATTTCTTCTGTGAGAGAGGCTTCATAATTCTTCTCTTATTTTCTTCGTAACTTCCCGAACGATCTGTAAATAGGTTTTAAAAAGGGTCCCAAATCAGTACAAGTATCAGTATCAGTGCAAAGTGCAAAGTGTTATCAGTACACTTGGAATGATCCAATGCATGTCATCTATCGCTACTACTTATCTACTCGCTTCACTCCAATACACACAGTCATCGATTCATAATGGTATGAAACATCATCCTATACATTCATTTTGACACTCCTACACAACACAGGTAAAGTTTGAAACATAACTTATCTTTTTAATTCCAACGATCGAAGAAAAATGTCAGCAAATTTTAGGAAGCATGCGCTATCTATCTATGATGGCACTTAAAATCAACTTTTACCACATACACACACAACTTTGAACGAAATTGCACAACTGCAACAACACAGTCAGCAACACACAGATACTTGTATACATTTTTTCCCCGTTTCCAGTGTCTTTTGTCCGGCGTCTCGTTTTTGTTGCCACTAATGACTCTCTGGTATTGTTTCGTATTTTGTATTTTGTAACTCTCTTTTTCGTTCCATCTTTTGATACTCAATCTAGCATGATTGTTCCGCGTAACGGGCGCACTTTTAAACTTTGGATCTAGCAAACGGAAATTTTTTGATAAACTTTTTGGAAATCGCTTTTTTGACGATCAAATTAAACTCGGTTCTGCACCCCCTTCTCGGAACTCTAGATAGCTAATCGCTCCGGTTACTCTCTCTTTTTTGGTCGATTCCTTCGACACCGTTTCTGTTTCTGCCTTTGGCTCGTCTAGGGGAGACGATCCCGAGTTCATCAAGCGCCAGGACCAGAAGCGTTCGGATTTGGACGAACAGCTGAAGGAATACATCAACGAATGGCGCAAGCAGCGGGCAAAGGAGGAGGATGAGCTCAAGAAGCTTAAGGACAAACAAGCCAAGCGCAAGGTAGCGTATCACTAGTAGTGACGACCTTTCGTAGTTCTTAAACACTCGCTTTTTCTCGACCAACCCAATAGGTGTCCCGAGCTGAAGAGGAGCAGCGCATGGCTCAGCGCAAGAAGGAAGAGGAGGAGCGTCGCGTTCGCGAAATTGAGGAGAAGAAACAGCGCGAAATCGATGAGAAGCGACGACGTCTGGAGGAGGCCGAGAAGAAGCGTCAAGCGATGCTGCAGGCCATGAAGGACAAGGACAAGAAGGGACCGAACTTCACCATCACCAAGAAGGACAGTTCAGTAAGTTTTGCAATGTCTCTGCCGTTGTAAAACGTAATTACTTATGATTTTCTAACCACAAACAGTTCGGCATGTCCAGTGCCCAGATGGAGCGTAACAAGACTAAGGAACAGCTGGAGGAGGAGAAGAAGATCTCCCTGTCCTTCCGTATCAAGCCTCTGGAAATCGATGGACTGAGCGCCGATGCTCTGCGTACCCGCGCCACCGAACTGTGGGAAACCATCGTTAAGCTGGAAACCGAGAAGTACGATTTGGAGGAAAGGCAAAAGCGTCAGGACTACGATGTAAGTATTCGACTTCGAAAGATTAGCTCCAGTTTAAGAATTAATCACAAAATTCCTTCCACAGCTTAAAGAGTTGAAAGAAAGACAGAAGCAGCAGCTGAGACACAAAGCCCTGAAGAAGGGTCTGGACCCAGAAGCTCTCACCGGTAAATACCCGGTAAGCTGGAACGTTCAAAGTGGGAAACCAGGGTTCAACCGTCCTAATTCTGTATTTTTACTGCTCCCAACAGCCAAAGATCCAAGTCGCCTCCAAATACGAACGTCGTGTCGATACCCGCTCCTACGATGATAAGAAGAAGCTGTTCGAAGGTGTAAGTATTGTAGCGCTTAGACTTCTAAGATTCAGAGTTGGTGAGGCAATTTGTAGGAAATTCATTACCCTTCTGGTTTCGTGACATCCCGACCGCTTTCTTAGAACTTAACGATCTAATAATTTAAAATTACCTCCACAAGGGTTACACGGCGTATTACCTAGAGAAACTGAACAAGAAATGGCAACAAAGAACCGACCTTTGGAATACACGAACGAAATGTAAGGGTTGCTCGTTGTCTGTAAGAAATGTGCCTGCTAACGGGAAAGTTGTATCTGTTGTCACTTATCGAGTCCAAAGGAGATATTTTTTTTTAATCTGTCACTGACGGGAATGATCTTTTTTTTATGTCAAACTCAAAACCCACCCTTTTGTCTAATGCCCTCCATAACCTATTTATGACATGTGTAATTAACCGTTGGACTCTTTGTTCTATGTACTCTCCTGAACATCTACTCTGTAGGGATTTGACACCCTGAACAAGGAAGTCCTCGAAAAGCAGTGGTCTGAGAGGAAGGAACAGTACGTCGGCCGCCAGAAGTGTAAGTATCCGTCCATTCTGCTAACACGAACAGAGTTTCAAGCAGTAGAACTCCTTTGACAAACCTATGTATTGGTTGTTTGAAACCTCGTTGTATCAGTAGTTCAGTACCTGTGTTAAACCTTAACAACTGTAGTAACACCACCAAGCCTAATTATTAATCTTCCACTTTCTCCACCCCACAGCCAAGCTCCCGAAATGGTTCGGCGAACGACCTGGCAAGAAGTCCGGAGACCCAGAAACCCCCGAGGGCGAGGATGAGGTCAAACAGGACGAGGAGGAGATCGAGGAGGTCGAGGAAGTCGTCGAGGAGGTCGTCGAAGAAGAGGAGGAGGAAGAGGAAGAGGAGGAAGAGGAAGAGGAGGAGGAAGAAGAAGAGGAAGAGGAGGAGGAAGAAGAAGAGGAGGAAGAATAAGCGCCACATTTCGTACCAAAGTCGTCAGCCGCCAGGTCGTCTCCTGGTGCTCCTCTGGTGGAGCCTGGGAGAGCTCCAAAGCGGCTCGATCAAAGTCGGAAGCATTATTTTTTCTACTACCATTTCCACACTACTATTCCTTGAATCATCGGCGACGGCGCAGTGTACTCATTCATGACGATGATGACGATGATGATGAAAGAACCAGAAGCAATGATGTGCAAGAGCCAGCAGATTCAAACGCGTCTACAACTTTGATTGGATTCATCTCGATTAACATCTTTCATGGAGTTTATTATTTAACTGATTTTTTATTATTTAAAAAACTCATTATAAAAACAAACAAAATAAATTATTTATTATAAACTATATTTGCTGGACTAAAATTCATTCTTGTTTTAGTAATCATTCGAAATTTCCCCTTTCCATTTAAATAAATTCGTCCTAAGCTTTACACTTAAACAAGAACAAAACCCAAGCAACCAAAAGTCTCGTTAAACAGGTCAAACACAGCTTAATCAGCTCAATTAATGTGTTGATGAAGTTCGTTTCATTCAGCACAAAATTTAAGTTCTTATTAAAACTTTAGAGTTCCATTACAGATTCAAACGGCCTTCTGTTCAGCTCGCAAGTAATCGATTAATCAGCAAAAACAAAACAAAAAATCTCTCCGCTCTTACTTCGGTCACCACCAGTCCCTATTTGATACTCTGTTGCCCTCCATGTGGTTCTGCAATCAAATAACCTTATAAAAAATATACCTGATACCAGATTCAAACCGCGACGCTTCGAGATGATAGCCAAACACGCTGCAACGAGGCCACGCCTAGATGTTGCCTCACCAGCAGAGCAGCTAAAACTTGAAGTGGTAATAAGCTTTCCACACGCAAAATAATCAGCACGTAGCGGCTACGTGAAAAACTACATAATTTTTATCCAATTGATTTTCATGTAGATGCTACGAAAAAAATGCGCAATCGCGTCCCTATAAGAATTCGTGCTTCATGGAACTCACCTGCAATTTACGTGAATTTTTAGTAAGTTCAACGCCGTGTATTTGTAAAAGCTACTGGGATTGAATTAATGTCGCTTTTTCTTGGTATTTTCGTTTTGTTTATTATAATAAAAATAAAACCAAATTTAATCAAGAAAAAGCTTTATTAATACCAAATTTCATCACTTTTACTACACTGCACTTCAATTCTTGCAGCTCGCTTGCTTTGTGGAATTCTGCAAAATTTTAAAAGCATGCATTAATAAAAAAAATCATAAGCATCATTATCACTTACCAAGAAGACAAAGCTGAATCCAATACAGTTCCATCAGTCATCAGCCACAAAAAATTTACAACAACTAACGGAATCAGTTGGCTGACAATTCCCTTTTCTAATAAGAGTTTACAACCAAACGCTTAAGACAAATGCACAAAACGGATTCAAATCATCCACTTAGACTTTACGTGAAATTCATGCGTCAGTTATGTAGAAGAAAAGTAGCTCCTACCAGGGCTTCCGTAATACATTGTGTTTACTACAAGACACACGTAGAATCGATATTATGCATCAAAACCTTAGTTTACGTGAAAAATCCCGTATAAATAATTTCTTTTTTATTTTGGGTGCATGAATTCACCAACCTTGTAACGGGTCACAGAATGGTGAGTGAAATTTAATTTAACTTACTCCACTTTAGCGCCAAGCAACAGCGAAAATCGCAATTGCATGTGGAGAAGCATGTAAAATTACGCCCGATAAGACTTCTCGAGGCAGGTCCCGTACAAAATTTAAATTTAAAACTTCCAATCGTTCCACGAGCACATATAAGTTAACCCAACCCGAAACTAGAGAACCAATGCGGGGCTTCAACTAACTGCGATTATCAAAAACCAAAGATCAATTTTCTAACCCTCGTCTCACGGTATCAAGACTCTTTAGACGGATTATCTTGTTGAGAGTTTCCTTTTCAACTCCACACGTATTCTCGTATTACGCAAATAAACTCTTTCCCCCAGCGGGTTTTGAACAAACACTCAACATTAAAAAATCAAATATATGACCTGTTTTCTGCTGCGCTGCATAGTTCCTCTTTCTGCAGCGGCTGTTGATGGATCCTCTCGCTGGCGCTTGTGTCCCGACTATGTTGGTGCACTTTCCTCGAGGGCGGCTAAACTTGAACTCACTTTCTTAACTGGGCGGCTGATTCCTTGACCGCTGCTCGCATGAGACTTACTGTTGGGTTCGATGATGGTACACGTCCGATTTTGACGACCGACCACGTGCACCCGGAGATTGCGGATTGACCTCCGTTGGCCCGTAGGTGCTGAATGGTCTAAAGACTCGCTTAATGAGGCGGCGAAAACGTTCGCAATCCCGTTCACCTACCCAGGACAAACACCTTCACTTGAAGGATATGTCCTTCAAGTGAGAATCATTAAATTAATGTTGAGTTGTTCGAAACAATTGTTACACTGAATTAACTGAACCTTAACCCTACTCAGTAAGAGGTCAGGATGTTGCGATAAATCTTGAGACACACTAGTTTTACTTTAATTTTACTGCAAGTGTTACGTTTTTGTTAATTTGAGCTTTTTTTTCTAAGTTTTCTGCAACTTACGGAGTGAACTAGAAAACTCCCGCACAGGGCCGAGTTGACGTTCCAATTTTAAAATTCCGTAGTAACGTTTGGAATTTTCCGCATTTATCTCAACTAAAATTGTAAGTCACATTTTAGATCATATCGATTGCTTCTATAGCTTCTTACTCACGTCCTCTTGTGATTCGGTGTTCGCTCAAAATATATTTTTCACACTGCAGATACGTCTGCCTTATCCACCGATCGATTTAAAAAAAGAAGCTTGAATCTTACGGTCGAGGCTATCAACCCCAAATTTATTCCCGAACATTGCCCCCCCACACACAAGTGCATGTTTATGCATTAAATTTCCGTACTGACATCGGTTCTCTGATTTTTGATCAGATCAGAGCCGATGTGCACAGCTTCACCACTGACCATACTGACTGGACACTCGATTTCGTTTTCTGGATAATTTTTCCAGAAAAAAAAACAAAAAAAATCATTTTTCTAACAGTACGCAATGTCGATTCCAGAGTGCGCATCGATCGATTTGAAGAAATCGAAGAAATGCTATCCCAGTTAGGAAATGCCACCCAACTTTAAAAATAAAACACGCAATTTCTACGATAAAATCGGGCTAAACAGGACCATTTTTCCTACAGGGCATTTTTTGTCAAATTTTTCAGGTTCGCCACCTGCCGTCGGTATTGCGAACCTGCAAAAGCTGACAACAAAAAAATTAGACAGAAAATGGTTGATTTTTGTTCTAAGAGTCAAGTCAGTGTCGTCAGTGGCTTCACGATCGAATCAAAATGGCTGGTTCCGAAACCGGCCGCTAGTGGCGCTGTGGTTGGTTAAAATAAGCTAATTCCAATAATGAACTAAATGAGATATGATTTTTATCGGCAACTCATTTGTAACATCGTTACAACCTGTACCTTCATCTTTTCGAAGTTTTTCGGTCGATGATCTTTTCAAAAAGACAATACAAATACAATACAAATTAAATTAATGCTGAATCAGAAACAGAAAGCATCTGGGCTGCAAAAACATTTTGAGAAACATCGATTCAATATGACTTACGCGTGTGCTACCAGGTACGCGTATTTTGGTTCGTAGATTTTATGAAAGCCCAAGCAGCAACTAACAGCATGACAAAATCTATAAAAATATGGCTTTGTAGCTTACTATTTTCCATGTTTTATAACGAACAATTCAATAAGCTTCAGCTTGAGCTTGAGCTTGAGCTTGCTATCAACTACGGTCCACCTACGGCCCCTCCTGGCCAATGGCATAATGGTTGCACTCCGTGATTGGTTCGAGATAATCAACATTGCACAATGAACCAAATGAAAGGTGCTGGGAACAAGCAACGCAATCTCACTGTACAATTTTGAGGATCTCCTACTTTTAAATGAACCAATAACGACGCCGGCCAAGTCCATGTAGTCGATAGGAGGAAAGGAAGTGCAGCACATGTGGAGATATGTTTAGCGGAGGCCGGCTGTACGCCATCCCTCCACAAATCTCCACGCTGAATGTTTGGGGAAAAGGTAATGTGGTATGGAAAATCACCTTGGTAGGCGATAAAACCACTTGAATCCTAAGCTCCTAATATCCAAACTGCCTCAGTTTCCTATTGAAACTCCTGTAAGCCTAGAGGCCAAAAGAAATATATGATGATAGATTGTGAGATTTACGGTATGCTTCTAAAGATGCAAAATGTCCATATTCTCGTTTTGTATTCATTATATTTGGATTGATTATTTGGAATGATTTCAAAAACCTAACCTAACCAAACCTCACATTATAGAACTTCTGATGATTGATCAGTTTAATGAATTTTCTACTGTCCCTGGCTAAACTCGGCCTCAAAGATTAAGGTTGCCAGCATTTTTTCAGCACGTATCAAGGCCGAACAAACCCGAGCTATTTTATCTTTAAATTTGGCAAAATGTCGATGAAAATCTGGGCAATATCTGGGAAAATTTGTTCAAAACTTAGGAATTACTTAACAAAAATCTATGAAAAAACTTGAAAAAGAATTATATTTTCATCAAAATTTATCAGCAAATTATAAATCGTATTATAAGCTTGAAAACCTTCCATGATTACTCCTATGTAACTTGCTCAAAAAATTTGTTTGGACGCATAAACAATTTTTTAAATTTGATTTGAGAATGAGCAGAAATCCTGTGAAGTCTATGCAACCGCTCCGTATCGGATTTTCATTAATTTTATATTAAACATCAGGGAAATCTGGCAACCTTAGATTAGATGGATCATTGATTATGATGTTGATGAATTCATCGTTCCTTTCCTTATAAACTCTTTTTATTTCTGACGAATCTTTTCAATTGATTGATACACGTGATGCTCGAATGATTTTAAGATTATTGGATCGACGAAAACATAGAAAGATTCTTATAAAAACTATTTTCAAAGCTTCGATAGAATGTTGTCATACTATATTCAGTAGAATTTTAAGAAAATATCAAATTTCAACACACTAACCCATTTTTAGTACTACACCTGAGATCATTGGAAAAAAAATCAAAACTTTGCTCGTAACAAAATCTGTAATAATAAGCATTTCAAACTTAGATTTAGCATATCTAGCGGGCGCTTTTAGAGAAAGCTCCTGAGTGTATGCTGCTAGCAATAAAACTTGTGTACAAGTTTTTATAAAACTGTACTACCGGCGGTAAAATATTTTGAATTTTCAATGTAAACTAAAACTTAATATCACTTTTCAATAAACGTTAGCGCATGTCATTCCGAACCTAATATTAACTAAATATGATAATAACAATTTTTTACACAAGTTTCTAGTCATATCAACATTTAAGTACATTATCATTATATCTATTTATTGTTAATTTATATAATGGTAAATCCTAGCCACTAAGTAAAATTTTTAAGTGTCCCAGATCTTCAAAAGAAATCTAAAAATTACTTGATTTTGATCTATGTTGTACTGAAAAAAGTGTAAAATTAATTCTGAAAATCGTTAATTACGCATAATTACTATTTGATTTGGATTCTGTTTTGGAATTAAATAATGGAATCTTTTGATTTTTAGCAATCCTAAATGAGTATTTTCAGTTCCAAAAGAATAAAAAAAAAGAACATGATTGACCTAATGTGTTAGCTTCTTTTTCCATTGTTTACAATCAGTTTAAAATGTTTAAAAGTATTATCAGGTGTCATTCCGGGCTTAAACGCGTGCAAACATGCATGTTTGTATATGGATAAAACATTATTTCAGTACACATAGTTGGAACACTCTTGATATTCAATCCCGATCACCTAAGGGACCATTCAAATATTACGTAACGCTTTAAGGGGGGGAGGGGGTGTAGGAGCTTGTTACGCTTTGTGGACTTTGCTTAGAAATTCTTAGACGAATGTGTTACGTAGGGGGAGGGGGGGGGGGGGGTCGAAAATGCTCGAAAATCGCGTTACGTAATATTTGAACGGCCCCTAAGTATCTGCCTCAATTCTTTCAACTAATACATATTTAGCTTTACAGGAAATATTTAAACAATATAAAGATAATGAATAATTCGCTCTCTTCTTTCAAGAGATAGTTGAAAAGTAACACTTTGTAAGCAGAACAAAATTTAGCGACAGTATTTTCATTTAAACATGATGAACTATTGCATGCCTGAAAAATTTGCCAAAAAGGTTTAGCTTCCAATAAACTAACCCCGAACATTAACTTTAGCGCTGTGAGTTTAGATTAAATAAAAAGAGGTTCTTATCTTTTGATCCTGTTTGATTTCGAATACCTAGAAATACGCAGATCATCCGAATTCTTATTTTTGGTTTGCCTTTTTGTTTTCATCCATCCTCTTTGTTTTGATTTGTCAGCAGTGCTGCGCTGACTTCTGATGTGCATTTGAAGCGTTATGATTCATTTTCAATATAGTAACGTAAGCAAACGCAACGAGGGGTACCCAGAGCCAACACATTTTTCCTTTTGCACTTGGACATGGCAACACGTTTTCATCAGAGAAAAAAGGTACAAGATGGAAAATGGAACTAAGAAAATTTTGACGTGCTGTTTTCAAATCTTAAATTTTAGCACTTTGCTTGAGCGTTCATAATAACTTTTCTGTCACAATCAACAAGTAACACTTAATACGCTGAAACATAGCAACAACTCACATAAACACCATGTAAAACTTCACAAAAATACAATTTTATTCTGAACTGAAAACTTTCTGCAACGCAACGGCAGGGTTGCCGATCCTCCCCACGAACAATTCAATAAGCTTCATACGAAATAAAGAAAATCAAGTGGTGGAATTAATAAATTTACATTTCACAGTATATAAGTGTTAAACAGAATGAATTTTGAAAGTTTGTCTACTACCCTATATTCTTTGCATACTTAAAGGGGAGTTATCTTATATTTAGATGGATGAATGCACTTTTTGAGTCCTTTTTACAATTAATATTAGCCATTGGATAAATATTAATAATATATCGTGCTTAGCAATGAACAACAAATCATTCAGAAGAAAAAATATCTTTTTGGACTCAAGGGAACAAGTGAACCCTTAACATCACATTTTGGAAAACTTCTACTAAAAAAATTGAAGATTTACTATTGTTTTGAAAATATGCCATCAGGAAGTTTATGTTATACTCCAACGATTAACATATTGGAAGAAATATTTTCAATACTATATTTATTGTCATAACTCCAAAAGCTTAATTTTTGAGATAACAGGTTTGTTATTTTGTTATATTTCGCAAATATTTCTAAAACATTTGATCTATGTAAGAAGTTTCAGTTTCGAGATATAGCTGAAGAATCACGTATCCCCAGCAGGCTTGAAAATGTTCATTCATTCATATAGACGGAGAAATTTATTTTAAATCACTATACCCAAGAAAATATGATCAGTCATGGGTCATGTCATGGCAGAAAAATTCCTATCATGTGAATGAAAATACCATTCATATTCACGTGAGGTAAATAAATGTCACGTATGACAAGAGTGAGCAATGAATGAAATATGGGAACCAAAAGCAATCTTAAAAAAAGGCGCAGCAAAGACTTATCTCTAATTTCATTTTTTTAATACTTTTGCTAGTTAGCGTTTGTCATACTACAGCATATTGAAAATTAGCTTGGCAAACGATGCAGCCAAAAATTGCACTGATGATCTAAGGTTATAAGACCACAAGGTTCTCTGACTTTGTCAGTAAATAGGCGAGGAGAGCGCGGGAGGTTCAGTGAGTTTGTTTGAAAACATCGGAAAATTTGTTCGAGCTGTTGGTAAACAAACTCCACGAACTCCATAGTAGCCAAATCAAAATGGCTGAATCGGGAGTTTCTCATATCGTTACACCTCCTATACACACCTTGGTCATGACCAGTTTTAACCATCATGTCATGACTGAAATATTGGAGATCTCAATGATCAATGACATAATGGAAAAATCTTTCTTCGCCAAAATAATCATTCATAGCATGCTTTCATTTCGAAAAAATCCTAAAATAACGACATGTGAGGAAAAAAATGGGTCACTAGTCGCAATTTTTGGCTCATGACTATGACATAATCCCGTCCCTGATCCCCAGGGATCAAGTATCCTCATTCTCCGCTATACTTTAGGATGAAACAAATAGTAGCAAACGGTTGCAACTTTTTTATGATTGAACATGGTTTGGTTATAAATAAAATTAAGGTGTTTGTTCTGAGATCGAATACTTTTGTGACGCTCACGCTATAGAATTGATCATTTTCTATAAGGTACACCGGGGTAATTGTGGACGGTTTTTCGTATAGTTCAACTCAACTCCCCAACTCAAAAGCAGGGGATCAATTTTAATAAAATTACGTTCAATGTGATGCAGAACATGTTTTTAACAAACGCTGAAGAGATGAGCTTGAAAGAAGCAATGCGAGAAAAGTTATCTTGTAAATTGTTATGGACTGCTGGTGTCTTCACTTACCCCGCCTTATGGGGTAAGTGTGGACGGTAGATTTTCCCTATGATTTTTCAGAAAATTTTCAAAAAAAAATGTATTTCTTGGTTGGATATGTACTTTATTGTTCGAACAGTCCAAAATTTTGAAAAAAGTTCATTGTGCTATTAGTAAGGCGTCTTTCAATAATTATTGTGTGTAATTTATGTTGCAACACACAAGATCCAATTTTATCGATAATATGTACTGATTCCAAAACAACCCAACTTTTTATGATCCGAATGCTAAATATTGCTAAATTGTATTGGATGAAGAACAGAAAATTGAAAAAATATGTAAATATCATGCCTGTATAAAGCCGTCCACACTTACCCCAGGTAGGGTTTGGAGACAAAATTTTAGTTTTTTATGAATAATCTTTTTTTTCTTCATTTTTAATCGCCGTTTATTTTCCTAACTGGTTGTTTTGAATGTAAGGATTGTTTCAATGTAGAGCTTTTCGTGAAGAGCCAGTTAGTTTACGAGAAATTTGCATTTGAAAAAGATGAACATCACCTCGACATCGTAGTTGAAAATAGAAAATTCGCAAAAAAGTCGTTGTAAACATCCGTTATTGTCGGAATCGTATCTTTTCCGCAGTTATTGGATAGATTACAAGTAAATTGAACATTCTGCATTAAAAGTTTGAAAAAATAGTGCACAGTATTGTTTTAATAGCCTTCGTCCACACTTACCCCCGTCCACACTTACCCCGGTGTACCTTACTTCAGTATATATCACTTGAATTTCCGATTATCTCTGTGGAAAAAGAATAAAGGTTTAGAAATAGGCCCTTATTCTGCGCCGCGCGTGACGTGATGATTGTCACCTCACCTCGGAGTCACCGTGAGATTTGTCACCTTATTCCCGTAGTCGATGTGGGTAAAGTGACGGAGGTTCATTCGTAGGTGAGTGACTGAGTGAGCTCATGTGTCAAACTAGCTCGGTTTGTTTTGTTTTGCTCGCGTTTCCGAATTTTAAAATTAGTTTTTAAATCAACAACTGCGAATTTCGGTTCGGAAAAGACCACAATCTAATTTTACGGTGTTAGCAAGTCGTCCAGGCCGGATTTGGAGCCGACATTTGCAGCGGATGAGCTGGTAAGCTGACTGATTGGAGCAGAAAAACTAACCGCAAATCAAATGCCCAAGCCGGCGGATGAGTCCACCAACCAGTCATCATAAAACCCTTAAAACGGATTTAATTTAGCTTATCCAAGTAAGTAAGATATGTGTTTTACAGGCAGCTTCTTTAAGTACCTAAATGTGGTTTTCTCCTGTTTTTTTTAGTAAGTTATTTAGTGCCTGACTAGCCTGAAGAAAAACGTCACGCTGCTGGGGAGACCTATTAATTTAACCGTTTTTTTACACTGAGCCCAAAATCACACTTAAAATACACTTGACGTTTCACTTAAAAGTGGAAGTTCAGTGAATTTCTTCATTTCAAGTGGCTCATGTACATTTCACTTACCCGTCACTTAAGTTTCAAGTGACCGAATCAATGTTCAATATCTCATCACTTGAGTTTAAGTGATTGCCACTTGAAATTCCTCTGAATGTCAACTTACTTCGCCGCTCACTTCAGTTTCATTACATGCTCACTTAAAATTCACTTGACCCGTCACTTAATTGTCAATTTCACTTGAATGGTCACTTAAAATTTAAATGAATGTACAAATAGTGAATGTCAGCCATGTTGTGAAAGATTGTTTTTTTATGTAATCATAACAGAGTTGTGGTAGGTGCAGAAAAGAATAATTTATAAGTTTAATAACAATTTTATACTTCCAGAGTCCGAGAAAAATATCCTGTGAATCGGGTAACACGTCGTAGTGCAATTATTTGTCCGAATGAGGGGCCAAAATAGCATTTGGCAAAAGTTATAACTTCTACAGACCAATTATGAATAAACATGTCATGGCGGGAAACCTTTGTTGGATGTAAGTTGTGATAAATTTCTAATTACAAAAATATTTCAATCAAATTTTCTTTTCTGTTTCCTTTAAAAACAGGTTCCGGAAATGCTTCCCGATGGTATTTTAATTCTGTTAATTCCCGATGGTACTTTAAGCAAGTACATATTCTGAAAAAGAAAAAGCCTCAAAACATTATTA
Organism: Uranotaenia lowii; assembly: GCF_029784155.1. Taxonomy (NCBI): domain Eukaryota; kingdom Metazoa; phylum Arthropoda; class Insecta; order Diptera; family Culicidae; genus Uranotaenia; species Uranotaenia lowii. The sequence continues at coordinate 155,586,426 of NC_073691.1, read as the reverse complement.
ATTTTTTTAAATTGTTTTCAGGAAACATCAATCAAAATTTTGGGACAAAAGCGAAAAAGCGGATGAATTTTTCAAGTCAAAACTTTGATTTGAAACCACAAATAAATTGGTAAAAAATAATGTCGTTTTCAAATTCGCAAATAGATGAATAATCGTTTTAAAACAAAGTTGATTGATCATTGATATTCCGAAATTTCATCTTAAAATCGCTATTACTGAAAGATTTTAACGACTTGAGCATACATTTCATATTCACTTCAGGCTCACTTGGAATTCACTTCGTCACTTACTAGAAATCACTTGACCAGATCACTTGACGGTCACTTAAAATTCACATGAGTTCACAAATGGCCAAAATTCACTCCAGAGGTCACTTACATTTTAAGTGAAAATTATTTTCAGTGTATATTTTCGAATGGCAGCAGCGCTTGCCGTATTAAATTGTAGTTTGTTAAATTTAATGTTTACAAGATCATTTGAAAAATATAAACTTATTCAATTAAAAACTTACTCCTCACTTGTTTTATTATTCAACTTTAGTTTTTCATTTTAAGGTTCAATTTTGGATTTTTGTTAAGAACTCGATCAGATTAAAAAGGAAATCTCCTTTGATTTTTTATCATCAAGAATTTTTTTTTTCTAAATTGATATAGAAAAAAGTACGTGAATCGGTTTAATTGTTTCTCAAAATATCATACATTAGTATAGTTTGATATTCAGAGCCTAACCATTCCACTTTACATACATTTTCGATTAAATTCCTAACTCGTCGCCACCTGAAAAGGTACCGACAATTGTCACCTAAAATCGTCACCTGAATGCGACGATTCTCACCCACGGTGACTACGAGAATAGGGTAAGAACTCACAAAGTTCATCCGAAGTGACGTTCCTCACCTAAACCGACTGCTGGAATAGAGTGACTTGGGTGACTCTACCATCGTCACGTCACTCGAGGCGCAGAATAAGGGCCATAGTCACGTAGAAAAATTTGCGAAAAAGCAATAATAATAGGAGTTGAAGTTATTTGAAGTTAAAAAATGTCACTTGATTCTCTCCGGTACGTTTAGTGTTAAACAAGTTGAAGACCAACAAATCATCCAAAATATACATGAAATTTCCATATATTTCAGTTTTTTTCTTAGTTTTTCCTTTTTAGACTCGTACTTACATAACAAAACATTGAGGAATCATACGTCAAAATTTTTACTGTTTCTTAAAATCCGTATTTGCTTATTCACCAAACAAATTTTCATTTTTTTATTTCAATAATTTTGAACTTATCAACTAAGAAAATTCAATGGTACATAACAATAATGCTCACCTAGTGAAACATCACAAACTAAAAACAATTCCAACTCAACATCATGAAAAGAAAACCGTGAATTTCAACATATAATAAAACTAGTGAGGGCTAAACATTATACTTACTTAAATTTTTCAAACTTCAGAATCAAGGTTCAACATTAACACTTTTAGAATAGGTATTAAAATATAAAATATTTTTGAAATCCAAATGAAATTCTTTTCAAAATTTTCATTTAAAGTTTGAATAGTTAAAACTGGAAATCACAGAGATTAACAAAGATTATATCATTTATTAATAAAACGAATAAAATAATAAATTCATAGACCCAAACCTTCAATCCAAGATAAACTAACTTAAATTCAAATTACTTCATATTTTGAGACGTACCTACTTTAAGAAATTGAATGGTTTTTAGCAAATTTAGGCTTTTATGAAGGTTTAATAATTATTTGAAATAATAGACTGTTTTTTATGCCCCTATCTTGTTTTTAAAATGCCTCTATCCTTAAATCTTTCTATATCTAAATTGCGTTATAATGCCGAACACTGCGAAAATGAATTAAAAAAGTGATAAATGTCCCCTCAGTTAACGGTACCAGGGTTGTAATGGAGCCCGTTGAACATCCGCAAGTTACGTTAGTTATTTAGCGTAGCGTACATTTTTCGCTTTCCACTATTTTTTTTTATTCAAAGAAGAACAATGTTGAGATGTTTCGGAAAAGAGAGTGAATAAAAATCTGTCATCGTTGTTGCTATTACATATCCATGTTTGATGTTTAAAAACCGCTGGGCGCTAAATGCACACTTGGTGGTATTTTCAGCTTTTCAATCTGATACAATTGAACAGCCACCCTAGCAACGCAACATTCGATCGCAACGTAACAGCCCAGGCTACTGGTAAAACATTTTGAAAGTTTGTTTGTAGCGGAGGTAAAAAACAAAAAGGTCTTAATTCACATTTACAATTTTCTATAAAAGGAGTTTTTTTAATCATCGTTTGGTGAAAATAGACTTGGCTAGCACTTATTGATTTGTAAAAATTGCTATTCCTATCAGAACTTGATTGAGACAATCTGAATAATTGTACCGTAAATTTATCGTAACCGAGATGTAAACAAACAACTAACACCCAGAAGCATGTGCATTCTCTTTATGCACGATTTAAAAAGAACTGAGTAAAACAGAGAAGAAACTATACTTTTGTACGTGTTGAACAGATGTTTTGAATGTTTTCTATATTCTCTATTCTTCATGCATTGCAAAAATGTGATTCAACCAGAAATCGGGACCCCTGCACGGGTCCTTATCGCATGCATGGCGAAGATGTGTTTGCTGACACACTTTCGCTATCAATTTGTCAAGTTGTGTCAGTGCTAAAGTTTGCAGCATTATCAGAGATCATCGTTTATTTAATATTATTTGCTTCCTTAAAGCCGAACAATGACTTCTGCCTGGTGCCATATACACACATGGGAGCAGAAGAAACATGCGAATGGAGTGACCTTCCAATTGATATAAAGCAGAATGTAAAATTGACGATTGGCTTGTTTTCTGTCGTTTCTGCACTTCAGTTAGCTTTAGTTCTTTCATTCGTTCGGTTCATACGATTCATGCATAGGATCCGCAGTCTTTGTTATCAGTTGTAGTTGCGAATAGCTCTCCTTAATAAAATACCCGATAGACTGAGGTTGTTTGATTGTGCACCGAACGTGTGTTATCATTTCGTTATCTTAAAAACTGAGCGACCAGACGAAGAGGAGATCGATCTTCGTTGAAGTGAATCCATTGAGGACAGCATCCTCAGGAACTGGTTCGTCAAAATGACGACGAAATCGAAGCTGACCCAGTTTCGGAACTGTCGTTTGCTACGAGAACACCAACTGCTGCTCGATGATTTGTGGGTTCGGGATGGAAAGATTGTAAATCCGGAAAAGGTATTCTTCGATGAGCGTCTACAGGCCGATGAGCAGATCGATTGTGGGGGAGCGATTCTGGCGCCCGGGTTTATCGATTTGCAGATCAATGGTGAGTGATACAATAAGGATATTTTTTAGAGTTCAATAAATATTCAATAAAATATCAGACATGAGAAGTTTGCACGATTAAATTTCCAAGAAAGATGTATCGAAAATCATTCGAAAAACGAAGAAATGTGGTAATAATTTAGGGTTTCAGTTGAAAATGTCCATCAAATTATAGGATTGAAAAAAAAATTGATCGCACTGGTCAAAAGTGTGTCCTGATCTTATCCTTCCACCCACTTTCCAAAACAAAATTGTTTGCTAGGATGCAGAGGTAACCTCGACCCTAAAGCACAAATTTCTTTCTTTCATCCCCTTCTCTTTCTTCCAATCTATCCATTGACTACTAGGACGTGGCCGGCGCCGTTATTGACGTCCAAAGAGAGAGCATCAGTTTTGTGCAGTGTGAATGAGTTGCTAGGCCCAAGCACCATCCATTTGACCTCTGAACAAAATTTATGGCCTCGGTCAATCACGGAGTAGCAACCATTGGCGATGTGGAATTCATTCTACTGAGCCACGCCTGCGATCATGGTTTTCGAAATGCATTTGTTTAAAAAAGAGTCATAAATTTAATATTTAATTTAATATTAAAAGAAACAAACTCGTTCAGTGAAAATCATTTTGTAATAATTGATAATGAAGCATTTCGGGTTCAATGATTCAGGTGGATGTGAGTAGTCAATCAAGCTAAGCTAAGCTAAGCAGATCAATGGTGAGTGATACAGGGCCAATTACGTTTAAACCAATTTAATTGACCGGAAAAATACTAGGGTATCATTAGTAACGAAATATTCCTTTTTCGCTTTCTGCATGATTTTCACAATTAGTCAGAATAATTCAAATTTTATAAATATCTCATGAACAAACAAAAATCTCACGCGGCACTCTTAGTTTGTGATCAACTGGTAAGAGCACCTGTAACCTTGGTCCAATCAGCCGGTTTACATATACCCAAATTCTGACCAAAGCAACAGCACTAATGGTCCATTATATCAACTCAACTTATTTTAGAACTGGCATAAGGATTGATCCAAAACTGATGAGATTTGGATCCAATTTGACGGAGTTCTAAACCGTTTGACAGTTAATGGTACTCGAGTGAGGTTGCCATTTTCATCACTGGATTGGTAATTCAGGATTGGGCCAGGGCCAAGCCAGGATTGGGATTCACAGGCGATATCTCGAAATTACACCACCTTTCTCTGATCGAGCCAGCTTCAGACGTCTCGGAAAGTCTTCGCAAGCGGCGCGCACGTGCTCCATCGGCATCTCCTCCCAGATTTTCATGACAAATTGCTTGAATTGCTACAAATTTGTTATTTTATAGTCGTTCAGCTTCGACATCATGTATCCTCACACGAAATAATCCAGTGGATTCAGATCCGGAGACGACGGAGGCCATCCATTCTTCGAAATGAAATCGGTCAAGTTTTCCTCCCATTACGCCTGAACATCCTTTGCGGTGTGGGATGGGGCGCCATCTTGCTGGAAGCAGTAGTAATCGTCTTCAAACAATAGTTCAGCTTGAGGCAGAACATTTTTCTTCAAAACCGTGTCCAGGTAGTACGCTGCGTTGATTTTGACCCCTTTATCGATAAAAATAAGAGGCAGTTGACCTCTCTTGCTAATGGCTCCCCAAACCATCACTGACGTCTTATTTTGGAACCGGGAAACGTACAGCTTGTCCGCTGGAGCTTGCTGGAGGCTCACACTTTAAACTCTATCATTTTGTCAATTGACTGTTTGCTCCAAAACGAACAGCTTCTCGTCCGAAAAATAATCTCGTCTTCTGCGCGCCAACCGAGCAGCGATAACAGCTGTTCTTAACTCTGCCATGGCTCATAACTCAATGTAAACAAATTGCACAGAAACGAAACTCTGCCACTTTGGGCAGCAAAGTTAGCCCTTTCATTTGACATATAGATGGAACCAGAGAGATGCAACGTGTAGGCTACAGGTGACCCCAAAAAAGTGTGACCGGACTTTTTTGTCAGCCTGTAAATGATCTGAGCGTAATACTCAACCGTAAGCTTGAGTTCAAAACACATTCGGTTTCAAGGACGTGTACTTCCCGAAGAGCCTGTATTGCAGCACAGTTTGAACCATCCTCGAAAACGCATCAGCTGTCTGGTGTCCTTCCTACCAGAACGGTACTCAGTGACTTGCCCTCAGAGACCTGAACTGGCTCACATGCCAAGCTACGAACATCGATGTCGTCTCATAGACATGGGCACTTTCCAAGCCCGAAGAAATGCAACACGGGCCTCTTTCGTCGTCGATCTACTGACATCGTGAATCGATTTTCGAACGGTTCTGGAACTATTCCTCTTAGTGTGAGACCCCATGGACTGAGAAATCAGGACCTTCAACTACGAAACCAATAGTGCTTTCTCGGTGTTATGAAAACGTTCAACCACTTTTCCGAGCTCTTCGACTTTGACGTTGCGAGGGATATTTTCCGAAGAAAAGTTATAAGTATATTGAGAAATCGATAGTAAGGCGTAAATTTTGTGTAATTTCTATTTTGATTTTATTTAAGTCATCAATTCAACCTATACTTGGTCTGTTGATTAAATGAACAAACAAACAGAAACTTCTCAACTGTACCAAAGCTAAAAATTAAGGCATAAAACTGAAGTAATTCTTACTAATTTTTGTACCTCATTCCAGGTGGTTATGGGGTCGATTTCTCGAACGACATCCACACGGTGGAAGCCGGGGTGCAGAAGGTATCCAAGGGGCTGCTAGCACACGGCGTGACCTCGTTCTGCCCGACACTGGTCACATCGCCACCGGAAACCTATCACCGTGTTTTGCCAAAGATTCCGAAACGGGCCGGGGGCCACCACGGGGCAACCATTCTGGGATGTCACGTCGAGGGCCCTTTTATCAATTCCAACAAAAAGGGCGCCCATCCGGAGGTGTGCATCAAGGAGTTCGACCGAGGCTTTGATACGGTGCTGGACGTTTACGGATCCCTTGATAATGTGAGCATCGTTACGTTGGCTCCGGAAAAGGAAAACGCCTCTAAGATCATTCGTGCACTCAGTGATCGTGGCATCACCGTTTCCGTTGGACATTCAATGGCCAATCTACACGATGGTGAGATTGCGGTGCAACATGGGGCAAAGCTGATTACTCATTTGTTTAACGCCATGCTTCCGGTATACCTAATTAAAAATAGTTCATGCTAACGCCTGAGTAATCTTTTTTCTTTCAATTATTTTTCTCTAGTTCCACCATCGAGATCCCGGCCTAGTTGGTTTGCTGACCACGGAAAATATTCCGGAAGAAGCGTTGGTTTACTATGGCATTATTTCCGATGGGGTTCACACCCACCCAGCTGCCTTAAGGATTGCCTACAAAACTCACCCGGAAGGGTTGATTCTAGTCACCGATGCTATCTCCGCCATGGGTCTTCACGAAGGACGCCACCGGATAGGGCAGCTGGATATGGAGGTGCGTCAGGGAAAAGCCTACATAGCGGGAACGGACACGCTATGTGGCAGTATCGCTCCGATGGATGAGTGCATACGTTTCTTCAAGAAGGCCTCCAGTAAGTTTGATAATTGTATATATTCTCAGAGCCATTGAAATATTAATTTTTTTTCAGATTGTTCGATTGAATTTGCGCTGGAGGCGGCTGCGCTACATCCTGCACGGTGTTTGGGGATCGAAACCCAAAAGGGAACACTCGATTACGAAGCGGATGCGGATTTCGTTGTTCTGGATGATCGTTTAAATGTTCTTTCCACCTGGATTGCAGGGGTATGTGTGTACGATGGCAAGAGATCGGAAATAAATGGGCAAGCTTTGTAGGTGCACGTTCGGTTTGTTTGCTTCGAACAGCCTAATTTAATCGTTTAAAAAATTTCATTTGTACTAAAATGTTAAGAAAAAAAAACTGAAGAGATTGTGTTTCAAACACAACCGCAAGATAATCGTAGAATTTCTAGAGTTGCAATTGGAGTTGGAAATCACTCATCGCACTTCCACAGCCAGAACTTAAGCCTGAGTCCCAAAGAATAATAAAAGTGAGCTATTATTCATCTTGTCGTTGTTCATGCTTTTGATCATTTTAACATAAAAACATTGAAATGATCAAAAACAAAGAGTGGTTGGGCCTACCATGGAGCAGAGAACGTAGAATCATCTGGAACACAGGAACAGAAGAAACGTTGACCACCAGTGCCATACGTTTCAAATAGGCAGTATCGTTGGAAGCATGATAAGAAAAATGCGCCTTGATGGCAAACTATGTGTAATGTGAAGTGACTTTACCAATCTTTAGCACCATTCTTCAGCGGCTGGAAATGATTTATTTTTTATACATAAATCACACAACCTTAAGCCTAATCCACACTCTGCAACTTGAACTCCTTCAGATCTTGAGTTTTGCGACTTCTACTTCATTCGCCAGATTACGAAAATGCTATTCTGGACGATCTACCGAAGAACCTGAAAACGTAACCAAGAAATAAGCAGGCTTCAAGCTGGAAGGATTGAAGAGGGTTTGGAGATCCACGCAATACCCGAGCACTCGAGATCATACCAAACTTTGCTATCACGTCTTGAGGGCAAAATGCTCACTCTTATTCTATTCGACTCTAGGTGGTATACAGCGAGAAATGAGAACAAAATTTCCGTACGCCGATAGCAAAGGCCCAAACTAGCATTGAGGCCTCAAATGATCAAGAAAACGATATCAAAACGAGGTCTCAGTACAAGCATAAGTGACATAAGTGCACTAATCGGGTTTTTTTATTACAATTTTGGCTTATTTCACATAGTGGGCCTAGTGATTAAAAGAAAAAAAATTGTATAATATTATAAATCCATTCTGGAATCTATAAAAAATTTGCCACTGCCTTGAGTATATCGGCGTTGAGTGTCTTTAGCATTGCTTGTACATCTGGTGCAACATTTTCTCCATCAGGATTTTCCATATCGTCCATCTCCTTTCTCCATAATTCGTACAGGTAAAAATAAAATGATCTGGATCAGCATTCGCCGAGCCGCATTCACATCTGTTATTCGGGATTTTTCGATTTCGATACAAATGTGCTGGTAAACGTGAATGATTACTTATAAGCTTGGATATTATTAGGTACAACCTGCCTTCTGCTATAATCAAACTGGCTAAACCATGGCTGTAATGAAACATTTACGATGATACTGTCTCAGAAGCGCCCCTTCGACCCGGTATTCCAGTTTCTCTGCCATCGCTGTTTACATCTCAGATTGCTTGGAAATGATACCTCATGTGTGGTCATGATATAGTTATCAGAAATACCTTATCTGGACGCAGTCTTTGCTTCTTGGTCGGCCAGCTCGTTTAAAGGTATTCCACGGTGAGATGGAACCCAAAGAAAAGTGGTTTTGGATCCTCTAAATTGTAAGACTAGCCACTATATAGTCAGTCGGCAGGCGTCCTAGAGATTCCCTAAACAATCCCTAGGGTCGGCAAGCTTACTGATAAAATGCAAAATGCAGAGAATTTCCGGAGGAAGAAACAACTCCACCTTCTAGCTTAAACTTAATTTTATTGGGAAGCACAATCCAAGCTTAATTCCACCACTTTAATTATAACAACAATGGGTAGATATCTGACCTGTGTTACGGCTACCACCTGGTACTGGTCCTCGGTTGGTCCGACCTTGGGTTTGGTGAGGTCGAACTCGGTCCAACGGCGTCGACGCGACGAAGTAGCCGGCGGCGTTCTAGGTTAACGACCAGCGGCAGATGCGGAGCAGTTGACGGGTAAGTCGTAATCAACCCCCTGGCAACTTGACAGTTCGGTCGAGTTTCGTGTGTCCGTTTCAAAATCGCAGATGTCGCATGTGTGCCGCTTGTTTATATACTTTTTGAGTCATGCATATGGAAAGGGCACACTATTAAATGTGGTGCGAATCAGGCATTCCACCATCGTTGGAGCTGGACTACACTGCAAAAAATCCACATATTTGGAATATGTGTTAGCCTTATAGATTTTTGCAATTTGATTCTCATTTGGAAAATACGTGCCCAAACATATAGAATTCAAGATTATAACTTTTATATGCGTCACATAAAAGTTATTAAATACACATAAATATTATGAGCATTCATTTGCATTGTACTAAAATCTGCCTACTTTAAGGCGTTTAAATTCTAGCTTACTCAAAGGCGATTTTTAATGTTCGAATTCGTTTTTCGGATGAAAAAATATGAGTTGATTTTGGCCCATTCCTGTAGGAAAAATATTTATTTTGGATTCCTGCATGATAATTCCATATAACAAGCATCTCAGTCAGAGTTTCCTACGGGGAAAAAGGAATGGATCAATGAAGATTCACTGCTATAATTTTTATAAACCATTACTCAACTAAATAGTTGACAGTACGCCAACTTTTTCTCCAGGTCGACCATTTTGAAAACACGAGAATTTTTTTTAAAGACTTAAATCATATAATTTATGTGTCAATATCATATAAACTTTATATTTCGAACATCATTTTTATGTGTGACATATGATAATCATATGAATCATATAAAATTTAAGCGTAGAACAATTTTGAAGACGTATGTGTGGGGAAATATACATCCTAAGTGTGGAATTTTTGCAGTGTAGAGAGCCGCTGCGTATCGAGATGCTAAGAGATAATGTTATTTCCTGAAAGTTTGGTCTTTTGTCATCGCTCCTGGGAGAAGTCTATCTGAGAGTCCTACGACAACTTCTCGGCTCCTACAGTAATGCTGAGATTTATTACCGCTCTCCGCACCTCTGCTAGCTATTTATGCTGACAACAACTTATTCACGACTAAGCACTGAAGCCCGTAGGTGACGATACGCAGATGGATGCCTGCACGCTGCTGTTGTTGCTGTTTTCGGAGTTGGATGCCAAAACTTGGATGGATGAAAGAATGCTGTTGGTGTGCTATGGTTAAACGAGATAGTCCGTCACCTAAGATCCGCCACAGGAAGGAAATGCTGAGCTGCACACGTCGTCGCTGGAAGATGCCTCTAAAAAGTGCTAAAGTACTTTATACTTTTTTTTTCTCTCCTGAAGATTCCGACATTTGGTCTAATAGATGACATGTACATCTATGTATACTCATTCTTACACATTCGTTCCGTAACTCAATTAACTGGAAAATCTAGAAGTCTTTTGAAATGATTAGTTTAACCCTCATCCGCATTAGGGTGTCATTTTGACACCATTGCAAGTTTGAAGGCTTGTAACTTTTTTCAGAAGCTTCAAAATACAAAAATTTCTTCGGGGACCCTAAATGAATTCAAAAATTCTTCAATATTGGCTCTTTACTTTTTTTATGGACGAACCCTGGAAGCCTGGACAAAAAAACTCCCTTTTTCGACTTTCGGTGTCATTTTGACACCACAAAAGTAAAATCTATTTAAGTCGTTTGAATTATTATGAACCTCCTATAAAACTTATATCAATAGAAACCTTGTAATGTCAGTAAAATATGTTTAGAACATTATATATAGCTAAAGTTACTAGTTTTCTCGTTATTCAGCATGAAAGAAAAAAAATCCGAAAAAACATGCCTCACGAAAACTGCTGTAGTTCATATATTACACGTCCAAAAAAATATTTGCCTTATGCATATGAAAGCTGAAGTTAATGCCTACATCATGAAGTCAAGAAATATTTTTTTAAATTTTTTTTAATGAAATGGTCACAAAAAGTTAAAAAAAGTGGTCTAAAAAACCAACTTTTCATTCGATTGCTAGTAAATACTGTTTTAGCGATGGTAGAGTTTTGAAAAAAATATTACTTCAAAGTCTATTAAAATTCCAAAATTTTGCTGTCTTTAGATTTTTGATGCAACAAAAATTGAATTTGCTGGAATTTTTCAAAGTTCACTACTTTGCGCGATTTTTTTACAAATTGAAATTTCATCTGTTTTTGTGGTCCACCGTCAGGTTGTACCCGGATTTTCAGTGCTTTTACTTTGTTTGGACCAGCCAAGAGTATATTCATTGGAAAGCACATTTAATCTACATTCTAGTGAGGTGCTACAAATCACGCTGTGAGATTTCACAAAAATATGAAAATTATAAACGTAAAATCATTCCTGAATTTCTAGAACTACAAGCACCGCGTCCAGCAAAACGTGTTTGTTTGCTCTCCGAGTAGGTACGGTGGGTGGTGATTCGGGCAGAGAGCGAAGCCGACAGACGAAATAATGATGCGTGTCGTGACTACCAAACGAGAACTACTGTCAATAGAAAATTCCCAACCGCGAAACGTACGACACGCATCATTATTTCGTCTGTCGGCTTCGCTCTCTGCCCGAATCACCACCCACCGTACCTACTCGGAGAGCAAACAAACACGTTTTGCTGGACGCGGTGCTTGTAGTTCTAGAAATTCAGGAATGATTTTACGTTTATAATTTTCATATTTTTGTGAAATCTCACAGCGTGATTTGTAGCACCTCACTAGAATGTAGATTAAATGTGCTTTCCAATGAATATACTCTTGGCTGGTCCAAACAAAGTAAAAGCACTGAAAATCCGGGTACAACCTGACGGTGGACCACAAAAACAGATGAAATTTCAATTTGTAAAAAAATCGCGCAAAGTAGTGAACTTTGAAAAATTCCAGCAAATTCAATTTTTGTTGCATCAAAAATCTAAAGACAGCAAAATGTTGGAATTTTAATAGACTTTGAAGTAATATTTTTTTCAAAACTCTACCATCGCTAAAACAGTATTTACTAGCAATCGAATGAAAATTTGGTTTTTTATACCACTTTTTTAACTTTTTGTAACCATTTCATTAAAAAAAATTTAAAAAAATATCTCTTGTCTTCATGATGTAGGCATTAACTTCAGCTTTCATATGCATAAGGCAAATATTTTTTTGGACGTGTAATATATGAACTACAGCAGTTTTCGTGAGGCATGTTTTTTCGGATTTTTTTTCTTTCATGCTGAATAACGAGAAAACTAGTAACTTTAGCTATATATAATGTTCTAAACATATTTTACTGACATTACAAGGTTTCTATTGATATAAGTTATGTTTAAATCGGTTGAACACGCCAAAAGTTATAACGATTTGAGCTTGTGGTGTCAAATTGACACTCCTAGTGCTGATTAGGGTAATGAAATCTAATGCGGATGAGGGTTAAATCGTATTAAGTTGATTGTAATTCCAAAAATGTTTGACTCTAGTAACTTCTTATTAAGTTTTGATTTCTTAGCTTTGCTTCTGCCCAATGGATAATTTTTCTCATCATAATGCCTCGACGGAAATTGCTAATGCTGTGATTAACAGTGTTCTATGCGACGAAATGCTTAATATCTGCCACATAAACGTTCAAAGTCTTTGCGCTCGTCAATTCACTAAATTTATCGAACTCAAAAATTTATTCATCAAAAGCAAATTAGACATAATTTTTATGACTGAGACGTGGCTTAGTGAAATAGTGAGTGATGCAGTTATTACAATCGAAGGCTACAATTTATTTAGAAATGATCGCATCAGGCATGGTGGTGGTGTTTGCATTTACATAAAAAACAACATCAAATGTAGAATTCTAGTGAAATCAGACAACAGCGAAAATCACTGTACTGAGTTTATCCTTACAGAACTACTTATGAATGGAAACAAACTCTTATTCGGACTTTATTACAATCCTCCTGAAAACGATTGCTCTGAATTACTTTTAAATCATGCTCAACGATTTGCTTTGAATTGTAACAATTCTTTTATCATCGGTGATTTTAATGTCGATCTCTTCAAGCATTCTGGGAGAATACAAAAGTTTAAGAATTTTTTGAGCAGCTCTAATTTTAGCTGTTTTAATAACGAGCCAACGTTTTTTCACAACACCGGAAGCTCGTTACTGGATCTGTTATTATCTGATTCAGTTGATGTTATACACCGATTTAGTCAAATATCTCTACCAGGAATATCTCATCATGATTTGATTTTTTCATCACTGAATTTCGTCAAAGTTGTTCAACCGGAAGGCTTTTGGTTTCGTGACTACAAGAACTTTGACCCAAATGCACTTATAGTTTTTCTCACTGAAGTAGATTGGACCCGTTTTCAAAGTATTGAAGATTCTGATATCCTTGTTGGTATTTTCAATTCATTACTGTTAGAAATTCACGAGAACTTTTTCCCCCTAAAATATAGATATTATCGCAAGAATGAATGGTTTAACCATGAAATAAATCATGCAATAATCAACAGGAACTTGGCCTACAATTCATGGAAGCGTTCGAAATCTGTCGTAGATAAAAATCATTATAAAACCCTGAGAAATAAAGTTAATTCGTTGATCGCTAAAGCAAAAACTGAGCGTGACAAAAAACGTATCAATCTTGATTCACCTGCTAAATTATTTTGGAATAATTTGAAAAAGTTCGGGCTGAGCAAATCAGAAAGTAATTTGGCTGTTTCTAATTTTTCGGCTGAAGAAATAAATAATTATTTTACTTCGAACTTTACTAGTTGCTCAGTTGAACAGCTTCATTGTCCTCATAGATTGCATGAATTTAATTTAAAATATTTTGAAGAACATGAAATTATTAATGCTCTCAGCTTGATAAAATCTAATGCTGTGGGAGTTGATAAAGTTCCAATTAAATTACTAAAAATTATTCTACCATATATTTTACCCACACTCAGACATATTTTCAACACTATAATCAAAACATCAAAATATCCCTATCAATGGAAGAAAACCAAAGTTATTCCAATCCCAAAAAAAAACAAAATCTCTTGAATTGTCAAACTTGAGACCTATTAGTATACTGAGTGCAACTTCAAAAGTATTTGAAAAGTTACTTAAGAACCAAATTACAGAATATTTAAACCAAAACAATATATTACACGAATTCCAATCTGGATTTCGTTCTTCACATAGCACTGAAACTGCTCTTATGAAAGTGCATAACGATATTGCATATACGTTGGATAAAAAGGGAATCGCAATACTTTTAATGATTGATTTTGCTAAAGCTTTTGATCGTGTTTCCCATTCTAAACTTATTAATAAGCTGATTTCTAAATATAACTAATAAATCCAGGGTTTCTCTCGCTGAAGGAAAAAGCGTGTTGTTCGGTTGCAGGTCCACAGGAAAAGAGGACGATCGTTTTTTATTATTTTCTTCATCAACTCTTGCAACTTGTTTTCATTTTATAATATTGGTATCTATGTCACTTCCCGAATACGAAAATATTATAACATAACAGTTCATATAGTAGTTATAAAACGATTCGAGACAGTGTAAAAAAACGTTTAGAAAATGATATCTGATACCATAAAAAACATTGCACTTATCTTGAATTCCAAAACGACGGTCTGTTGAATATGACGTTAAGTTATGTTACTGTTTAAAACTATTAAAACCTCTGTATAGAGACACTGTTCTAGGAACAGTTAGGGTATGATTTATAAAACGCTTATGAATAACGTTTTCAGCGCACTCAACTGTTTCTAGAATGAACATTTGTAGACATATTTTGAACGATTTATCAAACCGTTAATCGAACTGTTACGGAAATCGGTGTACGAACCGTTCGATCCAAAATTACTGTTTTTTTGATGGCCTCATATAACGTAACCAATGGAAAAAACAATAAGATTGTATCGTTAAACTGTTAAGTGACGATAACTTCTAATCTTTTTTGTACCCTCGACCCTCACCCACACAAAGATGAAAATATTTTGGGGATTTTCGGATTTTCATTATTTTATAAATTTATACTTTCATATTTTCAACTCATCTTCATTGAGATTTTATTAGGTACTTACACAACGGTGTACAGCCGCTACGGAATGCCTGGTAAACAGTTTAGCCGGCGGACCAGGACCCTGGAAATAACCTAACCATTCCGGGGGATCCGCCTGGAACGGCAAGTACTTGTTTAGAACCACTCCTTACCCTTCCGACTTTGTTTTCATCAGCTCCTAAACCAGGTTTCATTTCCGACTGACGGGCGGAACGTTGGCGCAGCTGCTGGATCCATTGCTCCTTCAGCGAAAATATTGCTGAAAAAAAAGCCCTTTTCATGTTTGTTATTGTTAATGTATAATATTAGATTTACCTGATGCGATCATCGCTGAAAAAAGTCCCTATATGTTCTCAACATCCGATTTGCGGCTGCCGATTGCCGCCCGGCAAACCACAATCGGAGAAAACTTTGGTGCTGGTATTATTTACCGGTACGGAACTTTGAAACGCGAAAAACAAAGGCTTCTTTTTTCTCTTTTTTGTGTTTTCGGCAGTGATGTCAACTAGACTGTTTTTCAAAATTGTATCAATGTGGAATAAAATGTGAAAATAAAAAGGGTTATTGGAGATTAATTTTTATTTTATCTTTTCGTCGTCTCAGGAGGGAGTGGGGGGTGGGAGCTGGGTGGTCTCGTGTTAGTTTTCATTACGTCGTATGAAACATCTCAATAATTCACAGTTTTTAGATTTGACATTTTAAACTCAACTTAAGGCTCAACAGCATGAGTAAAATTTAGAATAGAATACCAAAAGATTTGGTTGGTATTTATAAAACTTGAAATTACATTTTTAATCTAACATTGCACCGCCATCAACTATAATTTTTTGCCCATAACAAATAAGATATATCAAAAATCTAAAGATTTTTCCTATAATGAACTTTTTAATCGGCGAAGCCATTGTATTAGTAACAAAAATGTATTAATTTTATGTATCTTTTTGGAATAAATCAAATAAATTAGTCAATATATTTTATATTTAAAATACATAAATTTTCACAAATCAGTGCTAAGTTTTTTTTTTCGAACCATCTGGCATCTCTGACCCGCGTTTCGGTCATTTTGACGTGAGTTTGACATATGACGTAAACGCTATGTGTTAAGGTTCGTGAACAGTTTTATGATTATTTATAAAATTGAAGTAAATCGTTTAAACCTTCATTCACCTTTTCAGATACCGTCACTTATTCACATGAACGTTCATATTTCTTTTTTATCGTTGTCGAAGTACAGTTTAAAATAATAGCTACGTTCATCGAAACCATCACTTTTTCTAGAGCCGTAGATGTATCGTATTGATTATTCAAGATATAGTTTTTTGGTATGCGGGTTGCCCAAACACTCGATCAACGAGGGGTTTTATAAATTTGCATTTTAATTTAAAAATTCACTACAATACCTTTCCGTTCAAATTAATAATTACAATAATTCAATAATAATAGATTTTTTATAAAATTCACTGTTTTTAAATTTCTTCAATTGGAATTCATTTGTGGTATACAAAACTGTTATCAATTTTCTTTTTCTTCACTCTTTGCGATCTTCGAAGTTGTAATGTTGCGGTGACCGTTTGATTTGACGTTCCAGGTCCGGTGGAATCCTTATTTTGTATGCCAGAATTGTGTTTTTCTTCGAACCCATAGAATGGCTCGTCTTCAGATTCCACTCGTACTCGTTTTGTTCCTCGGGGATGGTCCATCTCGTCAATTTGTCCTTCTTGGTTTTCATCATGCATTCGAAACGCAACATTTCGTCCAGTTCCAGATTTCGGTATCAACTTAATCTGCCCCCTGTGGGCCGAGATTGGTTGAGCTGCTAGCGCAATCTGAATCATCGCTGTCGTTATCGTAAACCATCTTCAGCCTTTTAAAGTAATCATGAACTTCCTCCGGTTGCTCAACTTCCTCGACAAACTTTACCGAACTTTTTTGAGAATTTTTGTACTTATAGCAATTTTTCTTAATGTGACCCATCACACCACAAAAGCTACATTCGTAATTAGAGTATCTTCCACCAGAAGAAGACCTCTGACCATATCTTTGTCCAGATGTCGATCGATTTTGAACCGGATAACTTTCACGTCGAAAAGAATTTCTGTCGTACCTCATTGTTCTGTTCTTATACCGCTCTGTTCCCTTCCAATCTCTCTGGCCCAATCGATGCTTAACTGAATTCACGTGCATATTCGAATTAAGTGCTCTAATTTGCCTTGCTGCCGACTCACGATTCTTAATTATTTTTTCCGCTTTTTCCAGTGTATGATCTTCTTCGTTGAATAATATCTGCTGTATATCCTCTCTAACACCATGAACCAATTGTTCCAAAATGGATTCATCCCTTTTATCAAAATTGCATTTTTCTGCCATATGTTTGAGCGCTAAAACGTAATCTTCCCCAGATTCAGAAATTTCTTGCCTTCTACTCCTGAAATTATTACGAATCACCACCAAAGTGTCCGTGTTATCGTATCGCAATTTTAGTTTGTCTGTTATCTGCTTATAGGTTAAAGTTCTCAAATCCACAGAGGGAAATAATAGTTTAACATCATTAAAGACCGCCATGCCGCAAAAAGTTAAAAATAAATCTCTTTTCTTATCGTCCGCAATATTATTGCAAGAATAGAAAAATTCTAAACGTTCGGCATAATTAGTAAACGACGTGCCTAAAATGTAAGGATCGATCGTGCCAATAAGCGCCATTTTGGCTGCACCGGATCGAAGATTCGTCAAAACACAAAATTCAACTGACGCAGAATTGGTGCACTTACCTTACGATGACAACCTTTGTATTTTTTTTTGATGATTATGCTTCGCTTCGGATGTCCTCGAACCCTTCACCTATTTCGCAACAGACCACGAAAAATGATTCCCAGATGGCCAATGGAATTTACGATTCCCGAAAAAAAATCACGCGGCTTTATAACTCGTCAAATACACTTGAAGATTTTTTTTTTTTTAACGACTTATTCTTTTTAATTTCTTTTATAAGAGTGTCGCAAACCACGCGCTGCCACTCGCCACAAAATGGCCAAATGAAATTTTACTAGGTATTACGATACTGCACCACAGATTAAAAATGTTCAGCTTTTTGTTACTATCTGGCTCAAGCGTAACCAGCAGTGTTGGGCACAAAAGCGCTAATCCGCTATTCGCTAGTTAGTCCGCTAACTTTTTGTTAGCGGTTTAATTTTGCCGCTAAGTTTGGATTGATTTAGCGAATTGAAAAGTTCCGCTATTTTTTGGTTCCGCTAATTGAAGATCGCTAACTCCCATATATTTGTATCAATCTCTCGAATTCTTAGTGATAGAATAAACTTTTTTTCATTATTCAAGTCAAATGACATTGTGCACCATTCTGATTGCTTAATTGGATTCATTGGAGGAATGCGTGCTAGAGTTAGAGAAAAGATGTATTTACTATTATCTCTTTCATTAAAAATTGGATTTCATGCAATGTTTTGCAGTCGCAGTTATCCGTACAAAGGTTTACTGAAAAGAGGTTAGCGTGTAGAACTCCGACAGATTTTACACTGATTTGACAGGTCGCACGAATGTACAAGTTCGCACAAATGTCGCTGTCATGAGTGCGCAGTCCAATTTAGTGCGCTGCGATTAATATCATTTTTCTCTCTTTAAGAACTTTTTTTAGCAACTTTTACAGAAGAAAATAACAATAAAAAATGTTAAAAAATATAGAACTATTTTCAACAAATCTTCATCAGCATTTGTTTTTAAGTGGTTGAGCTATTTACTTTTCACAATACAGTTTTCTAGAGATTTTACAGATCAGTTCATATGAAAATAAGATAAAATCACTATTGAAGCCTTTGTTTAAAGTTCAAATAGAAATTGTATAAACGTTTGACATTGCTCCGGCATATTTGAAAAAGGGGAAAACAGGTTTAAGATTTTAAATGAGGATTATGTAATATAATGCCAAAACAAAAAAAAATGAATTGCACAAAACATTATTTGCAATAAAATTGCATACTATCTACTTTGCATAAAATCAATAAATCGAGTAAATTTTTAACCAAAATTTAAATAAAAAAAAAGAGAGATATAGTTCCCATTTTCCACATTCTGTTGTTTTGCTCTTTCTTTATTTGTTCTAAAATCGTTTGTTTTAATTTTTAGAACATAGAGACTCGTTAAAACTCCTATCTTTGACAGTTTTGGTTTTGCTCATATAATTTATTTAATTTTAAATTAAATACTTGAAACTTCATTAATTCCCCCTTGGGGAGTTGGAAAAATCTAAAGGTGGAAGTGCGTAACTAAAGAAAAATTTAATATTTGTTCCGGCCTCAATGTTGGAAAACAGTTAGCGATTAGCGATTAGCGCTTTAAGCTTAAAGCGATAACTTTTTTGGCACATTTAGCGTATTTAATTAGCGATCGCTAACTTTGTATGAGTTATCGATTTAATTAGCGGCGCTAATTTTTCAGTTAGCGATGCCGAACACTGGTAACCAGTTTTACCACGCGCACTATAAAACGAAACTTTTATCCACCGTCGCCACTAATAAATCCAGGGTTTCTCTCGCTGAAGGAAAAAGCGTGTTGTTCGGTTGCAGGTCCACAGGAAAAGAGGACGATCGTTTTTTATTATTTTCTTCATCAACTCTTGCAACTTGTTTTCATTTTATAATATTGGTATCTATGTCACTTGCCCAAACACTCGATCAACGAGGGGTTTTATAAATTTGCATTTTAATTTAAAAATTCACTACAATAACTTTTCTAGATCAGCTGTTAAAATGGTACAGTCTTATCTGCAAGGTCGGTCACAATCGGTTTTTTTCAATGGATGCTTTTCTAATTTCGCTTCCATTGAATCAGGGGTTCTTCAAGGATCAATTTTAGGACCTTTATTTTTCTCGCTTTTTATTAACGATTTACCTTCTGTTTTGGAACACTGCTCTGTTCATCTTTTCGCAGATGATGTCCAAATATATCATTGTGCAAAAAGAACTACTGATTTAAATGTTTTTTATGCTCAAATTAATCAAGATCTAGCTAAACTGATTGAATGGTCCAATGAAAACCTCTTACCAATCAATCCTGCAAAAACTAAAGCCTTATATTTCGGAAGACAGCTTACCTCTTTGGTTTACCCTCCACTTATACTAAATGATTCTAGTGTTCAGTTTGTTGATTACGCTGAAAACCTTAGTGTTATTTTTGACAAAGATCTTTCCTGGAACAGACATGTTAACGCTCAATGCTGTAAGATTTATGGTGCGATGAAAAGATTAAACCTAACAACAAGTCATTTAGATGTAGCCACAAAACTGAAATTTTTCAAGACCTATGTCTATCCCCTGTTTATCTACAATGATTTTATTTATTCTAATGCTCTAGAAAGATCTGTAAATAGATTGCGCATAGCCCTTAACTCCTGCGTACGCTATGTCTTCAACTTATCACGTTTCTCTCGAGTTTCTCACCTTCAAAAGCTGCTCATTGGCTGTTCATTCGATAACTTTTACAAGTATAGATCCTGCATGATAATGCACCGAATTATCAACTCTGGAAAGCCACAGTATTTGAAAAGTTTGTTCGTACCTCTTCGAAATTCGCGCACTGGAAATATTATAATCCCGCCACATAGTTTTTCCTATTACAGTAGATCTTTTTTCGTCCGAGGTATTGTGAATTGGAATAATCTTCCCACCTCTTTAAAACTAATTCAAAAGAAATCAAAGTTTAAAAGGAGTTTGCTAGAAAATAATATTGAGTAAGAACGACATCAATTAAGTTAAGAATTTGGAGAATGGAACGAATAGTCATTAAGTTAATAAATAGAAACAACACACATCCACCATATTGTAACAACTTATAAGGTTAAAATCTTACGTTACATGAATAAAGAATGAAATAATAAAA
Organism: Uranotaenia lowii; assembly: GCF_029784155.1. Lineage (NCBI taxonomy): Eukaryota > Metazoa > Arthropoda > Insecta > Diptera > Culicidae > Uranotaenia > Uranotaenia lowii. Next base: position 155,565,449 of record NC_073691.1, on the reverse strand, counting down.
AAATTCTGACAGCTAAACGACGTAACTTTCTGAGCAAAATTTCGTGATTCACTGAATCAAACGCGGCTGTAATATCCGTATATATATATATATAGCATCAATTTGCTTTCCGCCATCGATATTGGATAAACATAATGAGGTAAAAACTGTCAAGTTTGAGGTTACTGATCGTTTGGGAAAAAATCCATGCTGATTTTCAGAAATCCAATTCCGGCACGCTGAAAACATTACATCATTGACGATCCTCTCCAAAACCTTCGAGCAGGCAGCAAGTGATGCGACACCTCGATAATTACTCACATCCTGTTTGTCACCTTTTTTAAACACAGGGCTCATGAATGAACTTTTCCAGATGTCAGGAAATTTTTGTTGATCGAAGGACTGATTAAATATGTGAGTTAGAGGTTTTACTAGTATGGCGCTACATCTTTTCAAAACGCACGAAGGTATTCCGTCTTTTCCGGCTGAGGTAGAAAACTTCAAATTGTTGGATATGAGTGCAGACACCGATAGATCTACTGCAACCTCATATTTTCGCACATTTGGCGGAAAAAGGTTACACGGATGGGTTTGTAGGGTATTCTGTAATGGAAAATAATCGTTTAGTTCACGAATGGCTTGCTGAAATCCGGTATTTGTTGATCCGGGTTCCATAGCAGGTTGTACATAAAGTTCATTCCAGGTTTGTAGATGAGCTCGCTAGTTGATAAACCACATGACTGCCATTTCTCTCCTGTATTTTAGAGGACTCAATCCAGATAGGACTTCTAGTGATCCGGTATGTGTAGTTTTGGTTGACACTAAACATACACGGATACATGCCCATTGGATTCTGTTCAACGTAAGAGTGTCCTGTTGATTCAATTTGGCCATGAACACGGAACCATATTCGATGACTGATCGAGCGCCAGCCTTATAAACCTTGATTAGCGATGAAGGATGAGCACCCCAGGATTGTCCCGAAATGCAATTTAGAACATTGATGAACGGAGTAACTTTCTTCTTGGTTTTTGATATGTGAAGGCTCCATGAGAGATTCTGCGTAAGATGCATTCCCAACAACTTGCGCGTTCTGGTGTATTGTACAGGTTACTCATGAATGAAAATATCAAGAGGATGTTCCAGCTGCTGTTTAGAAATTATCAAACACTTATTAGGTGATATTTCAAACCCTAGATCTTTTATGCCTTGAGCTACACACAAAACTTTCGAGGCCGAAAATTAGCAAAATTTTGCTCAAATTTGACCAGCTAAAATCTTAGCAATCAATTTAGCAATTTTTTCGAACTAAAATTTTAGCAAACGAGAGAAAAATTTAGCCGCCGCTAGTTTTGCTCACTTTTTTAGCAAAAACCGGAGAAAAAGATCGCCCGGACCTGAAATTTTAAAATTTATGGTATTTCTGTGGAGATTTAGGGGGAATGTTTGATTCTTAAATACAATACTCAAATTTCATTCACTTTTAGTTTATTTTTCACATTTTTCTTAAAATTTTTGACACTTAGTAGAACAGAAGTTCCGATCCTGGGGACGGTTCCGATCCTTCCGGCGAGCGGATTGCAATGCCATTCTTACCAACGAATGCACTAAGTTGTGTGTCGGATGGAGCTCGTTGAATTTTAAGTCTCGGCCCTTTCCATTTCCAGACTGTTGAGGATTTCTTTTTGAAGTTGTAACCTGGTAGAAAAATAATAAACAATAAAAAAAAATGGAAAATCTTTATAATTTATAATTGACCCTACCCGTACGCTTCCGGCGTCGATTAGGCTAGTATATCGTAGTTGACTTAGCCACCTTTAGGAGCACCAAAATCAAACTTTCGGAACCGCGCTCAATCGTGTCAGTTTGTTTTTTTCCTACCAACACGCGGCGGCTGCTGTCTGTACACAAAGCGGCTAAAAAACTTTCGTTTTACCAAAATCGAGCAAGATAAACTTTAAAATTACTAAAATCAAGTAAATTTAGCTTTTTGCTAACTCGACGGTAAAAAAATATTTTTGCTAACGGAAAGTAACAGCGAAATTTTGCTAAGTGGAGCCCCGAAAGTTTTGTGTGTAGAGAGTCCATTGCTTCATATAACGCATTACAGCATTCGTTTAAATCTCGACCTCTCATTGCTACAGTTGTGTCGTCAGCGTAGTTAATTTTGATGACACCTTGAGGAATAATATTTAAAAGTTTGACTAGCATAACATTAAAACAGGTGGGGCTTAGTGGTGAACCCTGCGGTAACCCTTTCCACGTAGTTCTCGTTATTGTGTTGGAGTGTTTTAGCTCTGTTGATAAAATCCTTTTTTTTACAAAATCTTCAAATGGAACTTCTTTTACATTCTTTAAAAGAATTTATAAATATTCACTTGTTATTTTTAATATATTTTTAAGTAACATCGTTAAAATCGTGACAGAATTTCTACGTTATTGATTGACATTGGAACACATTGGTTGATACCGTTACAGATTATAACTTTTCGTTCATATTAGACTGTTAAAATATCTATCAAATATTAGTCCACATGCATTAAAGAAGATGTAAATACACAACTATGATAAATAAAACCTTTTGTTTGATTCGAGATTAAAATATTTAAGGCACTATTGTGTTACAGAGTTAGGCCGTACTTGTCAAAAACGTTCACTGTTACTATATCGACTGCTTTCGGGGGTTTCTATTGGTGGTACAATAATAACTTCTTGAGTACAATCAATTCCTATCCTTTGGTGGACGATGGCCGGTGAACTTTTCAGGCTGCCGTCTTTTTCAGCGTATTTTCATGAGCGATGCGCAGGCGACGTCGCAGCTCGTTCGGGAACCGTTCGTAACATTTTTTGCATACCGGCTTCTCGTCGTACTCGTAGAACTTGGACTTCTGGTCCATCTTGCTGTCGCAGATCGAACACGAAAAGTGATGGACACACCAAGCCTTGTTCAGGGCAGTGAACACTGAAAAAAAAAATATTTTCAAAATTTGATTCAAGTTTCTAAATTCGAAGAAATGGTGAACAGTTCGGTGCACTTACCATCTCCAGCGATGACTTGGTTGCACACGAAGCAAAGATTACCAAACAACTGATGGTAATGCGTTTCACAATACGCCAGACCTCGTTTCTCATAATGACGATGTCCTAAGAACGGTTTCTCACACTTGGCACAAACAAAGTGCTGAAATTATCAAATTTTAATTCATTTTAACTTGTTTGAAGTTATTTGTTCAAGTATTATTAATTTTTTTACCTCAACGTGCCAATGTTTCCCCAAAGCCGTTACGACTCGCTCCTCAATGGGTCGCCGACAGGCGCCACAAATCGGAATTCCCATCCTATCGTGGCACCGCAAACAATACAGCTCGTTCATATCGTTGGCAGCATATCCGGTACGGTTCTTAACTTCGCGAGCGGAAGAATCTAGTTCTACCCCGCACGACGTACAGTTAAAGTGATAGCCATGGTAAACGTCGCCTCGGAACCGTAAAGGGGCATCATCGATGACGCCGCTGTAACAAAAAATCCGTTAAGCCTCAAATTTATGTCTCCCAACCATTCCCACTTACTGGCACTTGTTGCAGATGTACTTGCCCTGCCCATCGTTCTTCTCCTTCCGGTTGCAGTCGTGGCACAGGGCCCGGTTCTGGTTCCGGATGAAGCCAGAATCGGCTAGCGGTATGTTGCACCGTTCGCATGTGAAACACTCCGGGTGCCAGTTGGCGGCCATCGCCTTGATAACCCGGCCGATCACGAAATCGTTGCACTTGTTGCAGCACGGCGCAAACAGGATGTGAAAATCCTTCTCGCAGTACTTGCGCCCCTCGAACTCGTAGAAGATTCCTTCCGGGAACTGGCGGAAGCATTGGGAACAGCTGGATGGAAGTTGAAGGAAAAACAAATAGGAGATTAGACTCTTTGCCCTAAGCTGTATTCGAAATTAGCTTACACGAAGCACTGGGTGTGCCACAGCTGGCCATTGGAGTTGACGATCCTTTCGTGAGGTTCGAAACCCTCGTCACACCGGGTGCACGTCATTGTGCCAAGCGACATGTTGCTTGAAATTCTGAAATCAAAAATTTACCAAATCCATGAATTGTTTTTTTTCTAGCTTCTAATGGCGGTATTGTTGTTTAGGTAATTATGTAGTTCTGTTAACAAGTTTTATGATATACCCTACTTATTTACAATACTATGGCCATCAGTCAGCATGGTTAGGAGTTGAGAATTAATTGCAAAATTTAGTACATTCAATATCTGGATGTTGAGTTCTCAAATAGAAGGTCCAACATTCCGATTTGTTTTGGACACTATATGTTGGTTAACTTGAGAAAACTTTTGGTTACATAATGCATCTTTTGCATCCCGAGTCCTCATCTGCCGTGTTACGCCGAAGTGACGCATAAACCATTTTCGTGTTAAGCGAATAAAAGCGATTATCTCTTTTTCCTCTTTATTGGTTGATCTGAGACTTATCATTAAATGTGATCTGTAGAATTAATGCAAAGATAGATGACAAATGCAGCCTTTTGAAACGCAACTCTTCATTTTGCATAAAATTCATACAATTTCTTCAAATGGATATGATGCGTCAGTCCGGCGTATAAACGTTTGTTATTTTGATTTAACGATTCTCCGTCGGAGTTATGTTTATCCGTAGTCTTGTCGTGCAATTGGAACAAATTTCGTTCTTCAGTTTAAATGGCCAGTGCATTGGATCTTCTTAAATTGTATTCGAGTGAGGTAAAAAATTTGAGTGATGCTATCGAAAAAACTTCTCAAGGTATGTATTTCTTCGTACATTAAAAACAATTTCCGTTTTTTTTTTTGTGAGTTAGTTTATTTGACCTCAATTGCCCTCTCAGCCCTAGTTTAAGCCTTAAGACCTAGAGAACTGAAATTCGGTATATGTAAGTGCTGATTGGGACCGGGAATGAAGAAAAATGTTGTCAGATTTGTAGATGACTCATTTTGTTATACATTGGATTTCGATGAAAATTGACAAATGTGAGTTAGGAGGGAAACTTCTTTGTTTGAGACCCCTTTTTATCGGAAGGATAGCAGCCAGGCGTAGTGGAAACAACCCGCGGAAGGGACTTTGCGTACGAGAATCGATAAGTCAGAGTTCGCTTATAAAACCGCGTGTATTTTACTCAAAGAAAAGATACAGAGTGAAAAAACCTCAACATAACTATATGACACAAGGTGTGTCGTTTTTCTCTTTACGATAGTGTGTGTGCGTCAGCGCTCTCGTTCAACACTTCAACACTCCTCCTCGGTAATGCACGCACAACTAATCCTTCGAATCCTGAGTGAATAGCCCAAGAACTTCGCAGAACGTCTTTAGCTTCGTGGGTCCTAGTGGCTTGGTGAAGACATCTGCAGCTTGGTCACCGGTGGGGCAATACTTGAGTTGTATTTCACCTTTAGCACACAAATCTCTAGCATGATGAAACTTTGTGTCTATATGCTTGCTCCGTTTGTTCTGGCGATCCAACTTGATGAAGTCCAAGCAACTTCGGTTGTCTTCATAGATGGTTGTCGGTTGACGCTGTGCTTCGCCTAACTCCTCGAGTAACCTGCGGAGCCAGATCGCTTCTTGACCAGCTTCGGATAGGGCCACATACTCAGCTTCCATGGTCGACGTTGCGACGCACCCTTGCTTTCGACTAGCCCAACTAACCAGTGCACCACCAACTTGGAACAGGTAACCACTGGTCGACTTACGGTCCGATGAGTCACCAGCCCAGTCCGCGTCACTATAACCGACAAGTTCCAGCCCTTTTTGTCCGCCTAACCTCAAGGAAAGATTCTCAGTTCCCAGAAGGTAGCGAACTACGCGCTTCAGCTCAACCCAATCACGTTGCGTAGGGGAGCTCGCCTTTCTGCTCAAAATCGACACTGCTGCTGCAACATCTGGTCTGGTATTGGTAGCGATGTACAACAGCGCACCTAACAGCGATTGGTATTGTGCATTGTTCGACAGCAACTCCGATTCTTGGTGTTTCAGGTATCCTGGGTCTAACGGTACTTTAGACGACTTCGCTTCCTGGAGCCCAAATCGCTGAGCCACTTCACGGATGAAACCTTTCTGGCTCAAGTAAAAGTAAACACCTTCTTTCTTCACCGATATGCCAAGGAAACAAGAGACGTTACCCAATGATGAAATCTTGAACTCCTTGCGCACTTCTTCTTCAAGACGTATTATGTCTGCTTCCTTTTTCGCCACTACGATCATGTCGTCAACGTACAGAAGGAGATAGATCGTATCGCCGCTATTCAACCTTTTGTAGAACAGGCACGCATCAGCAACTGACTGCTGGAAACCAAGCTTTAGCAGTAGCGATTTCATGGTAGCATTCCACACTCGTGCCGATTGACGTAACCCGTACAAACTTCGACTCAACTTGCACACAAGCTCCTCCTTACCGGGTGTACAATATCCTGGGGGTTGACGCATGTATATGTCTTCTTCTAGGCTACCATTTAAGTATGCGTTCTTCACGTCAATGTGTTTCACATGGAGTCTACGATGACCTGCGATCGTTAGCAATACACGAAATGTCGACTGCATCGCTACGGGGGCGAATACTTCCTGGAAGTCCGTACCATACTGCTGGGCAAACCCCTGTGCCACAAGCCGTGCCTTGAACCGCAGTACCTCTCCTGAAGCGTCTTTCTTGAGTTTGTAGACCCATTTTGAACCAATCGCACGACGACCTGGTGGCAATGCAACGAGTGACCAAGTATCCGACGACAGAAGCGATTGATACTCCTCGTCCATAGCTTTGATCCATTCGGCGCTGTTCGAACACTTCACTGCTTCAGAGTAACTCCTTGGTTCTCCCTCAACGACACTAGCTACGCCAACAATGTAGTCACTTAGATTGTTGGGCGGCTGTCCAGCGTTTCTTCGGTTCGATCTACGTGGCTGTGGTAGCTCCTCCTCTTCCTGCAGAAATCCTTCTTCGGCACTTCCGGTTGCACTTCCATAAAAATCTTCATCAGTGTCTGTTAGTCCTTCAAAATCTTCTTCATTTTCTACACTTTCACTATCACTTTGCGGAACTAAGCCGAAATCACTGTTTTTCTTCTCCGTATCCAGCTGCAACTCCATGGCCGACGATGGTTCTTCCGGTTTCAATGTGCTCTCGCCCTCCTTTCTCGAATTCGTCCGAGACTGCGGCACGATCTCGAGAAACTTTGCATCTCGGCTGATGGTGATTTTTCCAGAACCTCTGTCCAGAAACCTATACGCCTTTGCCTTGCAATCATATCCGACGAACACCATCTTCTGGGCTTTTCTTCCCATTTTCGCACGTTTCACGTCGGGTATGTGAACGTATGCTTCACATCCGAACACCTTGAGGTTGCTAATATCCGGCTTCTGCCCTGTCCACAGCTCATAGGGCGTTTTTTGAACTGTTCTAGATGGGAGCCGGTTCTGTATGTACGATGCCGCTGCAATTGCCTCTCCCCAATAACATTTGGCGAGGCCAGATTCGAGTAACATACAGCCAACCATCTCTTGCAGGTACCGATTACGACGTTCGGCTACTCCGTTCTGTTGGGGGGAGTAACCGGCGGTAAGCTGCGACTGGATCCCTTCGTCTCGATAGAATTTCTCAAGATCTCTATTCACAAACTCGCCTCCCCGGTCCGACCGAATAACGACAGGCTTCCTGCCAAACATGTTCTCGGTCATCCGAACATAGTTCATGATGCAACCTTTGGCTTCTGCTTTTTCTTTCAGTAGATACATGACGAGATACCTACTGAAATCATCAATAAGTACAAGGAAATACTTATTTCCACCGGGGGTAGTGGTACGCATTGGTCCGCAAACATCCGCATGGACCAACTGCAAAGGCTTTGTTGTCTTCCGAGCAGCATTTTTGGGAAATGGAAGCCGCGACATTTTTCCCTCCAGACAACACTCACACGTCAGCTTCACTCCACAATCCTCCAGTTTCATTCCCGAAACGAGGTCTTCCTTCGTGATCCGATCCAACACTGCTGGATCACGGTGTCCGAAACGACGATGCCATGTGTGCTGACAGTATGGCGTGTGATTCTCAGCACTGGCCACAGATGCACGTTCCGAGCTCTTCAGGAAATACAGATCGCCTCTGCGTTCTCCAACGGCAACAACTTGGTTCGACGAATCACTTTTTATTTTCACAAAATCTCGATCAAACACTACACTGTAACCTTTGTCCGTTATTTTGCCAACCGATAGCAATCCCGAATCGAGTTCCGGCACATAAAGCACTTTGTTCATTTTTATGTCCACTTTTTCTCCTGATTCGTTCACACCAGGCAACGACACTTTCCCAAGACCACCCGATTTCGCACTGTTTCCATTGGCCATTCGAACAGTCAGACTCGACGGTTCCAGTTTGTCAAAATATTCAGCGCACCCGGTCATATGGCATGACGCACCACTGTCTATTGTCCATGACCGATTTTCCTCAACACTCGAGCGAACAACTTCTTCATTCACTTGCACTTTAAAGTTCACTGCCGAGCTTTTCTTCACTTGTTTGGCATGGGTCTGCCTGTTATCCCTTCGAGGAACAGACGCCTTCGGTCTTCCCGAGCTCTGCCTTTTCTTCAACTCTGGGCAGTCTCGTCTATAGTGACCTGCACCGCCACAATGGAAACATTCGAAATTTTTCGCTTTTTCCGCCTTAAGCACCCTCTCATCCGTCCCGTTACGTTCGCGGCGACGATGATACTCATCAATTAGCTTCGATCTAACCAATTCCATGGTGACGTCATCGTCCGGACGTGCTTCCAAAGCCGAGGCCAAAAAATGATAACACTCCGGGAGGCTGCGCAGCACCATAGCGATTTTCAATTTCTCCGCTAACTCCAACCCTGCGCCCTCCAGCCGTTCGAATAGGGTGTCCAGCTCGAGCAAATGTTGCTCGAGGTCTCCGGATTCTTCGAGTTTCGCATCACACAACCGGTTCAACAGAGAAAGCTGGGAAGTAGTGGTGCTCTTTTCGTGGTAAGCCTTAAGAGCATTCCAGGTATCACGGGCATGCGCACAATTCTTGATCAACACATACTGGTTCTGCTCCACACACAGACCAATTGTCGCATTCGCTTTCTCGTCGGTTTTCCTCCAGTTTGCCGGTTCCGGAATAGGCTTTTCCATGGACACGACATCCCACAGATCCTCGCGTATGAGGAACATCTGCATCTGGAATTTCCACGTTCCATAATTATTGTTCCCAAGTTTGACCAGGTTAAATTTTCCTGTTTCCGCCATCTTGGAACAAACACGAGCCGACGCGGTACCGAACAAAACTTTACTTTCCGGATTTTACTTGACCGACCGTTTCTACTACCGATTCTCCACTGGGGCCGTAACCTATCGGAAGGATAGCAGCCAGACGTAGTGGAAACAACCCGCGGAAGGGACTTTGCGTACGAGAATCGATAAGTCAGAGTTCGCTTATAAAACCGCGTGTATTTTACTCAAAGAAAAGATACAGAGTGAAAAAACCTCAACATAACTATATGACACAAGGTGTGTCGTTTTTCTCTTTACGATAGTGTGTGTGCGTCAGCGCTCTCGTTCAACACTTCAACACTTTTTTCTTAGGAAAGAGGGAGGGGGCTTCTCTATTTTATTTTCAAAAGATTTTCATGTTAAAATATGATTTTTTTTTAAATCTGATGAATGTTGCTTGTAAATTATACGGGTTATTGAAATTGTTCTGTATCACTTTCAAAAACGCATTGATATCGGTCACTTCGTCATGCGTCATTTTGATATGCGTCACTTTCTGAAAAAAATCTATGTCTGCAGTTGCCCCGTTTATGGGGGCAAGTGCAAACGCATACTTTTTTCCAAACTAATTCACAGACGCGTCAGTGTATCGGTAGACTGAGTCGTTTTGTGGTCATTTTTGAATTTCAAATGATGTATGATTCGACTTTAAGCAAGGTGTGGAATAGACTGCCCCAAATTTGTATGGGAAATTCAAAACCTGTAAAATGTTATGCGCTGCAGGCTAAAATTGATCTTAGGCCTAGTACAAGATCTCATGCCAAATTTGGGCCAGTCCGGATCACGGGAAGGGGTCGCTCAACGAGCCTTAAGTTTGTATGGGATTTTGAGACACTTTGTTCGAGATAAACATGAAAAACTAGTTTTTCATCAATAACTTTGGTTTTTTTCGGCCGATTTCTTTTGAAAACGGGTTTTCTTGAAGCCCAAACTATGACAAATATTTCATCCGAAGACTGCAATTTGATTCGAGTTAAGATAAAAAAGTTATTAGGCTTGAAAAATGGGTAATTTTTTTAAGGGTAGTATTCATCATTGTTAATGAGTCGGGGCGTTCGAATATTTCTACGCAGCAAACCGTGATGAATACCATCTCGAAAAAAGTTAGCCCATTTTGAAGCCTAATATTTATTTTAACTCGAATCGATTTGCAGTCTTCGGATAAAACATTTGTCATAGTTTGGGCTTTAATAAAACCCGTTTTCAAAAGAAATCGGATTAAGCTAACCGAAGTTATCCATGGAAAACTGGTTTTCCATGTGTCTCTTGAACAAAATGTTTCAAAATCCCATACAAACTTCAGGCTCGTTGAGCAACCCCTTCCCGTGATCCGATCTGGCTAAAATTTGGCATGAGATCTTGCATTAGGCCTAGGATCAATTAAAGCCTGCAGCACATAACTTTTTCAAAAGTTGGGACTTTTGGGGCACTCTAGTGTGGAGACTCCAGTAAGTTGACGTTTTCTTCAATCAATCGGGGCGGCATCTTTCTGGGTGACAGCCGTCACTTGATGAGCCACCAGTTGATCCACTGGTTCGGACGGGGGGTCCTCTCAACACCTCCCTCGCTTCAATAAAGCTGATACGGTCCGTATCGCACAGGAGCTCTTCTGGTACGCGAAGAGTGGCTAAATAGGGATGATTCAGCTACTGGAGTTGGAAGATGAGCTGATCCGTTGACGTGGTCTATCGACTTGCTGGAGTTCATCAATAGTTGGAAGATTGGATTCCGGCACTGATTGCATTTGGGGTTCCACTATTGCATTTCCCGGATGAGCTGGTGCACAACCTAGACCCCAGGATTCTAGCAGGATTGCAAGTGGAATTTCAGGATTTTGTTTCTGCACAATGTGTTCAACCTCATCGTTCTCGAACCGTTTTCTTAATTGATTGCAGTGTGATCTGACAAGATTTTGTTTTACAGTCAGCCACACGTTGTAGATGACACGGTCAACACGTTCAATAACTTCTCCAGGTTCCAATCTCCAATTAATGTGTTCGAACACTTTGGTCCAAACAAGTTTCTTGCGATCGTAGCTCCTAGCTTTGGCACCATGCATGCGGTTTAACTGCTGCTCTTGTTGCTTTTCTTCGTAGTAGAAGGGCGCAGGTGGTTTAAGAAGATCAAGCGAAGTTCGCATTGGTCTGCCTAACAATAATTCAGCTGGTGTTTTGTTTTCAGGTGCTCTTCGACATGGAGTAAAACGGTAGACGAGCAAAAGAGTGTTAATTGCTTCAGCAAAGGTTTCTCCCCCCGCTGTGATTTTTTTCAGGGTTCGTTTGAACGTGTCCACAAAACGTTCAGCGAGTCCGTTTGACTGCGGATGGAAGGGTGGAATTTTCAGGCCCAGGATACCATTTTGGTCGCAAAAACGTTCAAATTGTTCACTGACAAACTGACGAGCGTTGTAACTAAAAAGAGTTTCTGGCATGCCGAACCTAGCGAAAATGCCACGCAGTATAGCCAATGTAGCCTCGGTGGTGATGCGTTTGGTGGGAACAGCTTCGGGCCACTTGCTGAAGGCGTCGACCAGGATCAGAAAGTACCAACCGTCGTCGATGCCACAATCGCGCATTCAGCGCAAGAACGAACGATCTGCGTTATGTCGTCGTCGATCCCAGGCCAGTAGACGTAATTTCTGGCGATGGACCGCATTCTTTCTACGCCGGAATGACCTTCATGGAGCAACTGTAATACTCGCTTGTGATGTTTCGCTGGTATGACCAATATTTCACCATACGTAAGGCAGCCGGAGATGATGAATAATCCGTCACGACGTAAAAAGAACTGCTGCTGATGCGCACGGTGTACAATATAATAAGGTGATATCTTCCCGATAATGTCGTCATTACTATCCATCTAGTGATTCTCGGTGTATGCAGCATTATCTTACGCGCGCAAAACTTTTAGCCTGGCACGCTATTCGAAGATAGTAATGACGTCACTTGTTTACATTCAAACGAGTTGTTTACTCGAGTTAGTAGCCTACCTTGTCTATTTATACCGTGGCTGATGCGGATCTTTCAATTCGGTTTTTTTATTCGGCCATCCTCGATGGACGAAGTTTTGCACCTACTTAAAGGTGCATTTACAGTTCTTTCGAACGTGAAAATGAAAAAACTTATATTCTTCAAAAACTCGACTATGCTGCATTTCATGGCTGCGAAACTAGGTGGAATAGATGCGGAATGGTTGAACGATTATTTTTGAACTGATTTCCTTGTTCAAAGCCCTTTAATATTAATTTTATTTCAATTCCCTCGATTTTCACTGCGGAATATTTTTTCCACGTTCACTGACATTCCGCTCGAAGTGTAAACGCACTGAGCGAACGTGAAAACGGAAAACGAACAAGAGTGGTGAATATAAATTCCGCGTTCATTTTCACGTCCGAATGGCAATGTGCATTCTGAAAACATTTTTCACCGATGACGGAAAAATTTTTGCTTCATAAAAAATTAGTTTTTTAATTTGTAAGCACATTTGAAGGCAATTAAAGGCTTAAAATACTACGAGTTTGAAATGAAACGCATATACGATATTTTTTTTTTAACTTTAAAACCCGCTTGTGCATCATTTAATTGCACCTGTTGGAAGAGTTTCTCGACGAATAAATGTACCTGTTGGAAGAGCTTCTCAACGAATAAATTTAAATGAAGATCATCGAATGGCCAGATTCCATTGAAATAAAAAAAATAGATTCCGCTTTGTTCAAATGTGTGTTTCAGAAAAGGTATGGAAATAATTTTAAAAATTTATGAAATCATTCCAAGATAATGTGTTTTAAGGAGAACTGAAAAGCAGAAAAATTAACAAACAAAAGAGTACTGATGCCTTTTAATTAAATAAAAACCTTTTCAATTGTTTCACTAACTAAAAGTAATTTTGAAATTTTTGTTTGTCAATTTTGAATCAAGAACAAAAAATGGCTATCTTGTAGAAGTTATATCATAACGTCCTTTCAATAAGTTTTTCAAAAGAAACGAATCGCTAAAGCTCGTTACTCCTTGATCGATAAATACTTTTTGGGAGTACTTTAAATTCATAAAATTTAATTTAAATTCATTGTATTCAAAGATAAGAACTTTGGGATTATTTGATTAAATCAATCGTTTGCAAAGCTGAATATGTTTTGAAGAAGAACAATATGTTTTTTTGAGAAATTTGAATTTAAATTTGAGCATTGGTTCGAAAAGTATCGATCAAAACATTGGTTGAATGATCTGTCATTTTCCGATCGAAACCAATTTCTACCCGCAGTTGAACAAACCTCTTACTAATTTTGAAGATTTGACCGATTTGACATTTCACTGCGGAAGATTTTTTCACTGTGGTGAGTTCACGTTCACGTTCGAGTTCGAGTTCACAAGAACTGTAAACCAGGCTTAAGGAGTGAATCTGCTTCTGTTGCTGCTTGGATCGTTTTGTAAGTGGGATCACCTCAAGCGTTTGGTGAATAACATTGTCGATAGATTTCTCCATTTCGATTGATATGACATACTTCTTCTTCGGGACGGATATGGGTGTTGATTAGCCGTGACAGTATATCTGCGTACCCGAAACTGTCCGTTGAGATGTATTTGATTGTGAAATCATATTCTAAAAGAAGAGTCAAGGTCCATCGCTGGAGTCTATTTGCAGTGTAGACTGGAATGCCTTTTTTCGACCCAAAAATGGCCAACAGCGGTTTGTGGTCAGTCTCAAGGATGAAGTGCCGACCAAAACGCATACAATGGAATCGAGTCACAACAAAAATGAGAGCCAAGCACTCTTTCTCGATCTGGCTGTAGTTTGTTTCGGCAGATGTAAGGCTCCAGGAAGCATGGCAAATTGCTTTAATTGTTCTATCCGATGAAACCGATGCGCAATTCGTGCTCCAATGCCGATCGATGACGCATCAGCTGATACCACTATCTCTAAAGCTGGGTTGTAGTGAGTGAGTTCTAGCGGTGATTGTAAAAATTGTTTGAATCTATCGAACGAATTCTGACAAGCATCACTCCATTCCCACTTTACCCCCGTTTCCAGCAATGTGTCCATAGGGAACCGTAACTTGCGCATCTTTGGAATGTATTTGCCATAGTAATTTACGGCTCCGAGGTATGAACGGAGAGTGGAAATATCGTGAGGTGGCGGCACGGTAGCGATAGCTTTTCCTGGATCTGGGCGAACACCATCACCATTCAGAATATGATCGAGGTATTTGATTTGGGACATGAAAAATCGGCATTTTTCGATGCGCACCGTAAACCCGTAGTCTTGGAGGCGACCAAGAAAGAGATGTAGGTCCCGGTTATGTTCTTCCTCTGATCTTCCACCAACGGTAGCATCATCCAGATAATCAGAGGTGAATTGAAGTCCACAAGTCATCGCATTAGTAATCTGTGGAATCGCGTCGGGAGCTGATTTGGTGCCTGGAGATAGCCGTGTGAATCTGTAGAGCCCCAGATGAGTGTTGATTGTGAGTAGGGGCTGGCTGTTCTCGTCCACCTCTACCTGTAGGTAGGCATCAGAAAGGTCAATGTGGCTAAAAACACGACATCCGGACATTCTGGCGAAAATATCATCCGGCAGGGGAAGAGGGTACTGGTTGGCCTCCTGTACACTGTTAAGCCCGTTTGAAAAATCTGCACATATTCGGACACTACCATTTGGCTTTCTGACGACCACGATCGGCGCAGTCCAGTCCGAGCAGTCGACTGGTTGTAGGGCTCCTAGACTGTGCAGACGGTTGATTTCTTGCTCGACACTACCTTTGACGCTGAATGGCACCGGACACAGGTTTGTGCTTTCAACGAAGTTGATCCAATTTATCCAACTCTACTCGAGTTCCATTAACTGTCAAACGGTTTAGAACCAGTGCTGATAAATATCGCTCACTATCGTCCGACCTCAAAAGGGAAGCCTATGTCGAAGCACGCTGTTTACTAATAAATGTTGAACCATTAAGTGATAGAAGAGAATTTGCTGCAATCTCTTTTGTAAACGACATAATTAATCAGCGTGTTCAGTCTACTTATCTACTAAATCAGTTAAACTTTTATTGTCCGTGTCGGCAGTTGAGAACCAGAAATCTGTTTATTTTAACCTCTGCTCGAATGCTGCTGTCTAATGAAGAATTATAATAAAAACTACCAGAACAAAGATGTTACTATGCCTAAACAGCAGCTAAAAAGTGCTTTTTACGGCAACAGGCACTGAAGAACCTAACATTTTAGTATTTAACTTAATATTAAGATTGTAGCTCCTAGGTTTAAGAATGCGATGTTTGGCGAAATGAATAAATAAATAAATGTCATCTCTATTTCACTCCCGTCACCGACGAAACGGTCATAGAATTCCATATTTTCTGTAGTTCTGTTGCTGACATATTTTTTTTTGCATGACATTCGACCGCGATACATATCATATCGTTGATTAATTTGGTGATTTGTGTGGTATTTTCGATCAGTTTCTCGAAATTAAAATGCTTTCTCCTGAAGCGTTTTGATACCATTCTCCTAAAACTCGCACTGCACACAGTTACGGAAGTGTGCCCAAAAACTCGGATTAAAGTGTAAAGTTTTGTATCAATTGCATACAAGTTTATGCTGTAGGTTCGTATCGATGACACACAAATCTCGTTCACTGCCAACCATGGTCTAAGTGTACCCACGGGCGTTCTCGGTTCAGGTACTCCCCAGGACACCACTACGATGCGAAAATTCGGATCCTGATCAACGCCGTTCCCATCGGCCACCCACCAACAACGTGTATCCATGGTTCAGGCATAAGTTGGGAGAACCGTCACCAAAGACCCAGCAGTCATAGACCAGCTCCAGATCTCATCATCGTTCGTCGGCAAGAAATGCGAAAAAAAAGTCCCAAATTTTCCTAATTCCCCCCTTCCCATCCCCTAAAAATTTAACCTATAATATATGTATATTATTTAAACGTTTATGTCATTACGTTAAAAACACGTCCGAAACTCTTGGTTAAAGTTCCATTCGCTTGATAGTTCCCCCTTCAAGAAGCAGCACTTTGAGGCAAGTGGAGCCGACCATGTGTAAACGAGAGACTTTGATAGCCGTCGTTCGGATCTTTTTACCATAAGTTTAACCCTCCAAGGCTGTTCTGGGAATTTTGGCAGACCAAGTATGTTCTATGAAAATGATGATCAAATTAAGGGGGGGGTAGGGTCTAACACTTTCAAAAAATCGATTTTTTTATTTATTTATTTTCTTATTGTAATTCATTTCAAGAATGTTGTGTCAAATTTTCAAGGCAATTGAAGCAAAACTGTAGAAATTATAGGTCGTTATCTCCTCCTATCTTATACTGCAAGAAAGCAAGAGTAGAAACTTCAAAAGCGTTTTTCTCGAAAGCACATTTTTAAAGTCCGTGGACATCGTCATTCGAAAACTACTTATCCGATTCTTTTCAAATTTGAAACATATTTTCTACATATAAAATACCAGACCCCAACGTTTTTCTTTTTTCTTTTTTTTACTTTGGGGAGATTTTACAGGTGAAAAATGGCGGATTTTTTTGTGAAAAATCTTAGTTTTTACTTCAAACAGCCACAAAAATTTCATAAAAAATTTTTTAAATTAAATAAAAACGTTGGGGTCTAGAAAAACATCTATTAAAAATATTTTGCTCTGATTTTTTGACATCAGATGATTCTGTGCTGAGATACAGTGTCCACCGCAAATCTTGTTTTCTAAAAGGCATCCTCGAAAGTGCTCCGTCACCGGCTCATTTTTCAATATTTTTCTACGAAAAAATTACTAAATGTTCTTTTAACAATGCTTTGTATAATGCAAAAAATTTGAATACATCTGTTTGAACGATTGCTCTAGAAAAAAATCGTGAAAATGGTGTTTTTTTATACCCGTTAGACCCTACCCCCCCCCTTAACGACAAAAAAATAAAATTTAAGTTTTGAAAATCGGTTAATTGGGAAATGAAATACCGCTAAGCAAAGCAAAAATTGGTTGTCATTTTTTAAAATTAAGATTTTTTTCTACCGGGAGATCTGAGATAGCGGTCAAAACTTCCATTGGACCCCAACATATCTATACGTTGTCAAATAGATGGATTCTTGACAATTTCAAACATCAAGGAAACACTTGAATTCAGAAAAGCTGTCAGAAGTTATGAATATTTTAAAAATAGAAATTGATGTTTCGGACTTTTTACTTTCTGAACCAGTTTCTAATAACCTGGTTATACATATCGACTTTATTTTGAAATGTTGAGTAATAAGAATTAATTACCTACAAAATGAATGTAATATGATCAAAATCGGTTAAAATTTCAGCTAGGAGAACGCCATCAAACTACAACTCAAATTTCCCCAAAACGGATATTTTGCGAACGGCTTTGGAAGGTTAACACGGAATTTAGAAAAAAAAAAAGCATTCTGTACATAAAAGGATGTTATAATGACAGAGAGCATAATAACATAACCATCACGATGGCTCAGATGTCACTCAATTTAAAATGTTGCGATATCCTACTATACGTAACGGTGATATGATACATGTGTTGCATGACAGTGATACCTCCAAATGTATCAATATCGCTTTACTTTGGGTACTTGATGGAACCATTTACCTGCCCTGTTTGGAACTGCATCAAATTGGTTCCAAATCTCAGAGCACCTGTATCGGTGACCCAAACAGCCGGTTTAGACCCAAATTTCGACCAAAGTAACCGCATCGGTGTTCCATTATACTAGTTTCAACTCAACTTTTTTAAGAACCGGTATAAAGATTGATCCAAAATTCTTGAGATTTGGATCCAATTCGACGCAGTTCTAGACCACGGATGTGGTTGCTTTTGTCGGAATTTGGGTGTAAACCGGCTGTTAAGACCACGGATACAGGTGCTTTATGCATTACTGCTCAAGAGTATGGGTGAAAATTTATAGGCTGTGAAATAATCGTAAGTGTGTCTTCCATGAAGTGTCCCAACAATTTCCTAAATTCCATCCCATTTCACATGTGAATCACTAACCAACCACTTATGAGTAATCGGAAATCCAACCCATTACTTTCACATAAAAAACAACGGTATCTATAGTTTATCAGTCTCGACCTTATTCTATCTATAGATTGTAAAACTGACCCCATCACTTGCATATTAGATCGGCCGGTTTGATCCTTGAATTCCATCCTCTTCTGCTGTTGTCGTTGTTGCTGCTGATAGTGAGGATTCGGCAAATTTTGATATCGCCCTACACTGTTGTTTTGGCCGCTGGCTACTGGTAGCGATCGTACCGTTGCCGCCGATGAATCCTCCTCACTCGATCCGGTTCTATTGCCCAAATTAAGGGCACTCAAGTCACGTACAATGTTTTCACCATAAAAGGAATGTTGTTGTGCAGTCTTTGTCGTCGTCGCTTGACTGAATCCAGCAAAGCCGTTACCAGTCGACGTAGCACTTGGTCTCAAATCCTCGCGAAAAATGTCTCCACTCGATGACAGATGTGGCCCGTTTGCCCTTATCGGACCAACCAAAGTGTTCTGATAAAGACTTTCGTTCGGGAAGGCCGCCATTCCCATTGGCTGATGATGGGAGGACTGATAGTTGACATACGTATTTGAAGTTGTCGATACAAGATCGTAAACCTCGGCACCATGTAGACCTCCATTAGCACTATGTAGCAGATTTTCTCTAGACGTGGTACGTCGTTTGTACAGATTAGAATCCTCAATGGGCTTCAACTTTAGTTCATTCATTTTTCCTAATCAATAAATCAACAGATAAGCACTAATGTAACTAGTAAAGTTGTCTCAGTATACACTTCTCGAGCTTTAAATGCTTTTCGCAAACTAAGACACATCAGTTCTAAGTAGGTTCCTTCAGAGCTGGTTATCTGAGGAGAAATTCCAAGCTTCGCTAAGTTTTCAGGTAATCCGTTGATTCCAACTGACTCACTCGATGTTATTTGAATATTTTCTTAACACAACGCGAATTCCTCTCGCTTATCACATCACATCTGACGCAACGCGAAAAGAAAAAAAAAAACCCTTTCGATCGTTGATAAAAAAAATTAGTCTCGAATCATCGCGCCGCGGACGTTCCCGACTGTCAACTGGACATAGCCGAATACCGAGATCGACTGACGTGAACTGATGCGGCTTTACGTGCAAGCTTAAAACCACCCGCTCGGTGGCTTCAGCATTCTTTGCTTTTTATTGTACATATCGGTCAACGACAACAACTAGCCAGTGCCCACCCAAGCAACCAGAATTCCCTTAAAAAGGTTCCATAGAAGCTTAATCAGCTCTCGTTTGTGTCTGAAGAGAATGCTAATCAGCCCAAAATTTAAGTTCTTAAAGCTACTTTCAAGTTCGTTTAGGTGGCTGTAGAGAACGCTATTCAGCTTCTAAGAGAATGTCAAGAAACTTCTACGCGCCGAAAAAAAAATCCGAGTGACAGATTGCTCTGACAACCACATGTCAGATTGCTAGGTTGCCGGTCTATCATGGTCTATCTCATTGATTTTTATTATATTGTTTTAATTACAAAAGCTGCTTACACGCCTAGAGAATTGAACCGCTGCTCTCTAGGTTGCAATGAAACTCACCAGCCTCTCGACCAATCCATCAATAGCTAATTGCCACTGTAATGATTAGTATTTAAACTTAATGTCATTTGAGATGATTGAGTGGGTTGGTCAATAGAAGGTACCTTATTTCGTTCAAAGGACTTTCAGTACACAATATGAATCAAAACAAAAATTCGCATCATCAAAATTTATTCGAATATCTTATTTAACATTTATAAGAAAAATTCGAAAAAATCTTGAATTTCATTTGTAAATATCAGTACAGATATAAACAAAACAAATACCATGACAAAAAATTGACAGACATTTTTGACATGTCGCTTAGAATTCCCATATAGGTTCTTTAAAACACCTTCAAGTATCTTAATGGTGCGCCTTAGAATGTTACGCGAACGTTATCGACCTTCTTGAAAAACATTTATGACATGTCGCTTAGAATTCCGATATAGGTTCTTTAAAACACCTTCAAGTATCATAATGGTGCGTTTTGGAATGTTACGCGAACGTTATCGACCTTCTTGAAAGAAGTTCCATTGAAAGCGCCTAGAAGTTCTGTTATCGATAGTTTAACCTTTCAAAGGGCGATGGAAGTTCCTGAGTAACTTTTACGCGACAAGAGTCACCTGAAGTTCCCGTAAAAAATTTTTTCAGCCAAATGTGAACTTCGGAGTTCCATCTTTAAGTAAAAACGCGACTTTTGGTTGCTTGGGCAATTTGGTGGACCCCAATCGTACCTCTGACTCCTCGGCGCGATGGCTCTGTTTTCCTCCACCCCTGTTAGATATCAGACTGAGAGTGACCAGCTGATAGCTGTTGCTGTTATCAGATTTCATTTCAAGATTAGGCGTTTATGGATCTCAGAACTCAGAGGACGTACAGAAGTTTTTTCAATTTTCATTATTACGGCCTGAGTCTGACTGGAGCTATTTAGTTTAAGCTATAGATTGTATCCATTGGCCTAACCCGCTGGAGAACGCTGGGTGATTCTTGCCTCAGCCTGGGGTGTAGTCCCAGATGTGGACCCTATGATTTAAAGTTCACTCTAGGCTAAGTAGGTACAACATATGTTCCCAAGTAACACCGATAGTTTTATTAGACTGATCAAGCCCCCTATAAAACCAAAACTTTATCTAGTAGCCTGCTATAAAACTTTAAATGTTACTTGGGTTACTCATTGATTAGGGCCATAGTAGGGAGTTCCGTTGTGCTAACGATTATTAACATCGTTGCTGTTGAGCTCCAGCAAGCAATTCCTAAAAAGCAACTTGTAAGCAAGTGATGATGTTTATGAAAAAAATATAAAGTACTAGCTGACCCGGTGTGCTTTGCTACCCTTTGCATGAAAAAAAAAAGAAATATTGCCCGTACACAAATATGCTCTCATGCAAATTTGGTTCCATTTTCTTGATAAGTTATCGAAATATTTAAAAAAAATGTATGAGTGACTCTCTTCCCACTTTTTCTCTTTCCACTGAATGGAAGGAAGGGGCTAAGCTAAACCACCGGAAAAACATTTCTTGTGCTCGAATACCCTCTCATGCCAAATTTGGTTTCGTTTGCTTCATTAGTTGTGGAGTTGTGCTATAAAATTAGTATCAGAGCCAAGGGATTGCAGTGGAGAGAGAATTCTTTGCATTTGGAAAGGTAATGATCAAAATTGCACAACTGCTTAACAAATTGCAACAACCCGGTAAATTTGAATCGGCAGAGAGGTAACTCAAATCGCCAGAGGGATCGTAACGATCTCTCTGGCGATTTTGCATCATCACATCGTTAGAGAGGAACACACCATACGCGTGCCTTGGGTGAGTGCCACGAATTAAGCTAAGACACGCCCTCCAGAGAAACACACGAACACAATCCGAATCGTGTTTGTATGTTTCCCTCCGAGACGCGTGTTCGCCTGCCTGAGAAGTCGACAGCTACGATTGAAAGCACACACGGGACACGGGGACAAAATGCGACCACACCGTGCGAGTGTACGATTCAAACTGATTTCGCATGTACGCATTCGTATTTGTTGCCTCTAGGTATCTCGGCAGGAAAAACCGAATGAAAATATTTGCGTTCTTGGAGTGTCGCCGAAGTTAACCGTTTTATTCTAAGTTCGGTGACTCAACTCTCAATTTTTTGCATGCTCTGTCGATTTCTGAGAGGACGCGCTTACTGGGAATTAGCACATTTTCACTCTCTCTGAGCACCGGTTTCTCTCATTTTAACTTAAACCTTCTAATTCTCTCTAACAAATTGCAACAAATTACCACAAATTCAATCATTGGCTGCAAAATTTATTTGATCATTGACGATGATTCTCCGTTTATCTCAGTCCCCTGATGACCTGGAAGGAGGGGATCGAGATCAAACATTCCGTGTATACAAATACAGTCAAATGTCCAATTCTGTTCCATTTGCGCGATTGTATAATTGTTCCCATGTCATATTTGGTTCCATTTGTTAGATAAGTTCTTGGTTTATGCAATCGTATCTGAGTTCCCGTTTTACCAAGCTGTATCCCCAATTGAAGGTGAGGAAAGTCTAAAATAAGCAAACAATCATTTTACGTATCCTAATGTTTCCTAAATAAAAATAAAAATAATAAAATAATGTTTTCCTATGCCAAAGTTGTTTCTATTTGCTTGATTAGTTCTCGAGTTATGCGAAAAATTGTAAAGAAGCCCCTCTCTCTCCTTCCTATCACCCAAATTTAAACGATATTCACTTACACTTTGCAAATAGATGTTGGTCACACGATACATAGACAAATCCTGTATCGTTGCAGGGATCTGTTTGTCTTACGATGTGAAAAGGATTGGCAATTTGTGTGACCAACATCTATTTGCAAAGTCTTAGTGAATATCGTTTTTAATCTTTTTTTTTTCCTCAGATTTAAGCTTTTTTGCCGTGAGAGCATAGGAGATGAAGGCTTAAATCTGAAGAAAAAAGCTTGAATCTGCTGAAGAAAAAAGCTTGAAAAAAAGCTTAAATCTGATAGATGTGCTCCACACGGGTTGTATATCGTTGCAGGGATCTGCCGGCAAACAAGCTCCGGCTAAGCTGCTGGCTGTGCGTGTGTATGTAAGCAGGCAGTACACAGCAAAAAATTTCTAAAATTATACGCAATCTAAAATGTGTGGCATCTATTTTTTTCCTAGTGTTATTCAAAAACGATGTAAATTCAAACTATTTTTGGTCTATTTTTCATCGCTTTAAAATAAAAAGTGTAAAATTAAACTCTATGCAATAAATTTACACTGCATGATTTAGAAAGCAACGATAAGAGATAATTTTACATAAAAACGATGTAAATAATGACAGATCCATTGTTTTCCTTCCTTTCGCGGCTTAAGTTTATTTGTTTTCACTCGAGGTGATGATAGTGAAAGTAAAAAGTGAAAGTCTGTCGAAAATGGGAACTCAAGTTCCAGCCTCTGACGTAAAATCGCAAAGTTTCTAACTTCGAAGCTCTACACAGGCACCGCACGAGCAAGATTTGCTGTTTGCTGAAAGCGTTATTTGATTCATAAAAGCTCGAAAATGCCATGGAATTACGAACGGATGAAGGTAAATGAAGTGAAATAAAGGGAAAAAAACTAAACTTGTCGAAATTTAACAGTTTTTCTTTCTTTTTTTACAGTGACGTGGATCCGGATTGTCCGGGACAGAAATCCTCCTAACAATAAGACTGGTGACACTGACCAGGGTGGACATCTTTGTCAACGTTTGATGTAACTTCCGGCGCTGCCCATTATGTGGTGAAAAATATTATTTTACTGTCTATAAGTGCTTTGTTTCAAAATAAGTGTTCAATAAAAATATTGAATGTATCTTTGTATTTTTCATAAGGCTTTTAATATTTTTAACCTGAATATTTACTAAAAATAGCAAATATCCAGAATGAATTCAAAAATTTTACATCACTGTGTATTTTTACACGACAATAAGCCGTTTTCGATCCAAATTTACACTCCGTGATAGAATTTCAGATCAAAAACGATATTCCGTTTTCGTGCATCGTTTCCGATCTAAAATTACACGAATTATTTTTGCTGTATAGGAAAGCACAAAACAGTTTCTCACAGATCCTTAATCAGTCCTTAATATTAGTCAATCAGTCCTTAATATTACTCATGATTTTAGTCACTTTTAGTGTAGGCTGAATTTTGGGTGTATTAACCACCCTTTTTCAAAAACAAAACAAAATATAATGCTTTTCACCACTTCACTATAGTTTTCACGTAATGGCACAATTCCATAAACCAACCAAAACAGAGTGACAAATTTGTTAGAGCTATTGAGATGCTGTGCAGGGTCGCATTTGGTTGTATCCTTCTTTGTATATTTAGCTATTCATCGTGTTAATCGTTGAGAAACACTGACTGATTTGCGGTTTCTACATACAATTCGCCAGCTTCCTCAAATACTAGACAACAAATTTTTCATTTTTTTTCTCTTTGTTTATCTCCGGAAAATCCAGGCGAGACATGTCGACGAAAAATTTCTGGCTGGAAACGTGCCTGGAAGTGCCCGCTAAAGAGTTCGTTTGGCTGTCCATTGCAAAAATTTTCAAAATAACTAGGTTCAAAAGGGTTCAAATATTTTGCGCACGATTTGACCATCTGATTTTGTTTTGTTCTTTTTTTTGCGGTGGTCAGCTTTTTCAAACTTATAGCAATGAAGTCAGGCCTGTTAATTAATCAGACAGACCAATAAGTTAGAAAAAAAATTATGTTTTATCACTTCCCTCATTGAATCAATAAGATTATACATATTTTGCTAAAAGACACTTGAAAACAATAAGATGGAATTGGAAGGGCAGAAAATGAATACCTACATGGAGAATGTTATCTAGAATAACTTTTACTGAAGTCTTTTCAAAACTCAAAGGTTTCCCGAGCAGACTTTGATGCCCGAATCGATAGCAAACAACAGCCAAAGTGAGCTATCAGTAAAAAATGATAGCGTAATTTGGTGCCTTTATTTTCCCGATGACAAAATTAGGTTTCATTAAAGCATCTATTTGATGAAATATGATGGCAAACCAGTACCAAAATAATGAAACATCTAAATCTGAAACAAGCATTTCAAAATGAGAAATGCGGCTCGAGATGATTAAGTGAAACTTGATCTTAAAATTTGTATTTCAAAAACTGAATTTTTTATGTGTTTTTGTAAGATTTATGATTTATGTTTTATTGGTATGGATTTTCCACCCTCTTCCAAAGTGGGGAGGGGAATTTTCATAAAAACGTGGTTATTATATTATATAAATAACGTAGCATGCGACATTTGGCTACACTTGTTTGATAAGTTCTCAAGTTATGTCAAATAAAATATGAAAAAAAAACTTTTTTCCTTTCCTACTCCGCCCTGAAAAAAAGGGAGGGTCTAAAATTATTGGTACGCTAACAACTGTCGTCCCGTTTTTCGGTCAGGTGGTCCAGGGGAAGGCTTCCAATTGCCATGTCAAGGCAAGTACTTGTCTCATTCGAGCAATTCTCCTAGTCATACATCCGTGCTTTCCAGCTCCGCATTGTGTAACCGTCCAAACGACAGAGCTTGGTGTTACTAAAATAGAGGAGTTTTATTTGATTGATTGATTGATATTGATTATACCTATGATGTCATAATTTTGACTGAGACGGGCCTGACTGACTCATTTAGTTCATCCCAATTGTTTGGCAACGAGCAGGAATGAAAATATTCATTCATTCACGTTGACAGCGAAATTTATTTTGGATCACTATACCTAAGAAAATATGATCAGTCATGGGTCATGTCATGACAGAAATATTCCGATAATGTGAATATAAATACCATTCATATTCACGTGATGTAAATATATGTCACGTATAAGAAGAGTGGGCAATGAATGAAATTTGGGAATCAAATGGAAATAAAAATAAATCTAGAAAGG
Organism: Uranotaenia lowii; assembly: GCF_029784155.1. Taxonomy (NCBI): domain Eukaryota; kingdom Metazoa; phylum Arthropoda; class Insecta; order Diptera; family Culicidae; genus Uranotaenia; species Uranotaenia lowii. The sequence goes on along the minus strand of NC_073691.1, from coordinate 155,539,697 downwards.
TCATTTTTTATAATTTTTATACAAAGTCCACCCCAATGGGGCATCGGGAGACCATGTGTTTTGGGCCTAAATCACTTCTTGTCCTCACTTTCCGACGGTACAACTCGACTGGCTGGTGGTGATGCTGTGTCTGCCGAATGTATAGCCGAAGGCCGAATGGGCGTCGCCTCACTTCGTGTAACCGAGGATTAATCTTCGGCCACATATTATGGTTAGTTAGAATTTGCCGTAGTATAACATTTTAAAATCAGCTTAGCAAACAAAGTTGCAAAAAAAAACATTGGTGATATTTCTCATGACCCATTTTAACTATCATGTCATGACCGATATATTGGAGATTTCAATGATCAATGACAGAATGGAAAAATCTTTCTTTACCAAAATAATCATTCATAGCATGCTTTCATTTCAAAAAAAATCTTAAACTAACGACATGTGAGGAAAAGAATGGGTCACTAGTCTCAGTTTTTGGCTCATGACTATGACATTATCCCGTCCCTGGCAACGAGTATACAGTCTTTCGTTGCGATCGCAGTCCACGAAATAGCAGCAAAAAATCCTTCGATGGAGTTTTGATTGCCATGTAAGTAGTTTTGTCACAACGGAACATGGAAACGACTTAGAACAAGTTTGTGTTGCTGAAAATATCAACGGAATAAGATTGCTGTCATGTGCCGTATATATTCCACCCGATAAAAGCAGTTGTGTCCACTTTCTAGAGTCCCATGTGGCGACTATGCGTGAACTGTGCAACCGAGCTTCTCCTGGCGAGTCTGTATTAGTTTGTGGCGACTATAATCGCAGACACCAGATACCCAGACTGATCAGTGGCGGTTGAGCCCATACAACTACAAATCGCCCAGAATCAGACGCCATCTGACGGGGCATCGTGAAACCATTGTGCTTCATCAAGAAAAAAAAATACACTTGACAATTAACAAGCCAAATGAAAATCGTCTTGATTGAATCACCTATCAGCATTTGAAATTCTATCTTAAATCATTTCGTTTTGGTTTTTGTCTTCGATGTTAAATTGTTTACTCTCATTTACTGCGTATCATAATTAGAGATGAATGTTGTACAAACAATGATTGTTGATTAATTTAGATGAAAAAATACAAATGTTAGGTTATTTCGGTCCTTGATTAAGAGGCAATTAAAAAGTTTGTATTTCGAAATTTAATCGGCTGTGTGACAGTATGAAAATTATTATGTCCGTAAAAAATAATTCCTTGAATTCTGAATTGTTCGTCTTAATCTGAGTGGTTGTTTTATAATTAACTACGACAAAAAAAAACAAACTACCTATAACTTCTTGAAAAACTGGAATTCCAATTCATCTTTACTGTTATTTTTTTGGCTCATACCTATATAGATACTCAAACCTATGGAAGTGAAAAAAAAGTTATTGACATTATCGTTGGATTGATTAGAACTTGTTTAGACGATTTTCAGAAGAAAAAAAATAATGAAGTGTTTGTGATACAATGCTGATTATTTCACTAAAAAATAAAAATTTATGGAAAACTAACCTCAGAAACGACCGTGTGTGTCGACCGGCTATTTTCCGCTGCTCATTTGTACACACTTAAGTGTGAGTGAGAAATATCAAAAAACAACTGTAATGGCCTTTTTGGCATTATTCTGGACTTGGAGGAAAATCAACTTAAAAAGCGACCATTTTTAGACTACTTTTCACATCTTCATTCGTACACAACAGCAAATGTGCTTGAGAAATATCAACTTAAAAATCTTCAATTCTAAGAAAAAAATTTGAAAACAAGGGCAAATATCCACTGAATTTGGAACATTTAATTGATTAAAAGTTTTGTTTAAACCATAGTCCGAAAGTAATTAGTTTACAAAATGAATCCATTCTTCAAAAAATATAATTTTGAATAACGTTCATTTCAATGTTCCTTTACCGCTGCCTAGTAAATAGCTATAATTTGCTGCACAAGACTTATTTATCGACTTCAATGCTTTTCCACATCACCAAAAAGAATTTTGAATGGTAATAGAACATTACTATCTTGATGCAAACTAAGGTGATTTTTATTTTCTTGTCGTTGCATGGAATGTCAAATTTCGTATGGCTGTGTGAGTAAGTTCCTTAAATGTTTTGATTTTGATGTGATGAATTCACGTTCATTTCATTATACCCATTGATAAAATCAATTTCACGTGCGATATTCAAAAAATGGTTCGAAATTTGACCAACAAAATAATGAAAACGTGTAAAACACTTTGTCAGTGTTGTTTATCGTCGACGTTTTCAGGTGATAACTGCTGGAAGCGTTTGGCCCCAGTTTACGTTGTTTTCCAGATTACCATCTGGATCTTTCCCAGGAACAGTGATCTCATAAAGGTAAGGGTATACTGAGATTTGTAAAATTTAGAAAGAAATGTATGCATTTGTTTACGCCAGATCCGAGCAAGGGCTTCCCGTCCATCGATTACTAGTGGTGGATGCAAGCGGGGAATTTCTGAAACTGTGTTCGCATACCTCACTTACTGTTCTGGCTGGATTGAAGACACACACAGGACCGAAACAGAATCTGTCCTGCTAAACTGTAAGATCTTTTTCATTATTATTCACTACTGATACTGATACTAGGGCTTACTAACTGCTGAAAGGTTAAAAATTCTTCAAATGAAAACAAGTAAGAAAATATGAGATGAATGAAAGATAACAATATAATCTTTTTACTGGGAGCTGTTAAACTTTAATTGCATTTTTTTCGAAACATTGATGTTAGCTCCTTCGTCTTTTACTAAAATCGATACTTTTTTGTTTGATTATGATGGATTTTTGCACATTCAATCCAGTAATAAATCCCAGTGTTTCCCTGCCTACATCCAATAATTCATTCATGTTTTTCTCATAACCTACAGGAACAGCCGCTAGTTTGAAGAGAGTCTACGAAGCTTCGAGTCTCCGCAGTAGTACAACCATAATGGAATCGATTAATGGATGTTTAAACACTATCAGCACTGCAGTAGAGCGGTTCTTCGAAAGGAAATGTTGCTTCAAATGGAATTCTTGCTACTATAAAATTGGAAAACAACAAACGTATTCAACTGATGGCTTGTGGAATTTCTGCGTCGTTTTATATGTTGGTGAACCCGTACCCTATACATCATTGGCCGATGGTTCCGAACTAATTCCGACCAGAAGCCTTCAATCCGGAAAATAATGAACTGTTATGCGTTTTCCGAGTCGCCGAAGTGCAAAGTCAAAAGCAAGTTTCTGAACTCTAGCTGGACAAGCTGATATCCAAACAGCACTTAAGACATTTCGGTCGGATTAATCAAGAGCCACCGGTGACTGAGGCTTCTTTGATCCACCTTCAGCCCAAGACCAACTTCTATTGGACTGATGATTCGCCTAAAGGTAGCGGTAGCAATGGTTTCGGCAACGATGGTAAACATGAACAGCTGGAGCTGAGCATTACGAGTGACAGTCCGTAAAACGGCATTCACTCACGGGTAACGTTACCCGGTTCTGGATGTGCGAGATCAAACGTGCGTTCGGCTACGGAATGGGGGACCGATATTTTTTTCGTCTCGAATGTACTCTATCAGCATCAGCACCTGCACAATTGTCAACGAGTGTAAAGGAATGACGCACTAGTGGAAGCGGATCTCCATACCTGCCAGGTAGACTACGGAAATTGATGGAGAATAGAAATTAAAAGAACACCACTCGAAGCAGTAGTATTATTTATTTTACATTAAAAGCGAAGATTAGAAAACTTTTCTGTATAGGAAAAGCAGTTAGGAATAAAAAAAATCCTAATAGAATTATTTTATGTATTTAATAGAAAAAGAAACGATTACAAGTAAAACAGGTTGTAATGTTTTTGGCGACTTGTAGCTGGTTTAACTACCTGCAATAAAAAATGCCTTGATGAATACAACAGAACAAGACATCATAATTGTTGACTTTGAGAGTTTCTTTTGAAATTCAATTTCTTCTTGCGGACTTCAATACTTTTTACAAAAAGGCAATACATATATTCCATTATGTTTGATTTCGGTGCGAGTTTTTATTTTGAACAATTACATTTTTTCAAAAACTCCACTTTTTTCGATAAGTATCCATTCTCTGGCCGAAAAACTATAACGAAGAAGAAGAGAAGAAGAAGGCATCCGGATTGTAATAGGGATATTTCACCGTGTAAACGCTTTTGATTGACTTTTGCTGCTTCTTGACTAGTTCTGATTTTTTGGGACGGTCTGAACGGGTGTCTTTTTATTTTCTTTGATTTCACATAATGTCAAGCTAATGTTCATCCAACTGAAATCCTTGAGAAATCATCGCTTAGTCGTACATTAAGCGGGCCATAGACTACACAAATGGCCTGTACAAATTCGATGATTCCACGACGATTGTTTGATCTATGCTCGCCCACACACTATACAAACATTTTTCACTCGAACACAAACGATTGCTGGCGAAAACAGCGACAGCAACAAAAAAACCATCTCCACCCCGGCTGGGAGGATGTTTTGTACAAAATATTTCGATCCCGACCGATTTTACTCCAACCGTTTGGGCGCTCATTCAAGCAGTGCCATACACTATGCAAATCGTGTTTACAGCGACAAAATTTCATGGAATTTCATCGCATTTGTACAAATGTTGTGTAGTCTGTGGCCCGCTTTATGGCAACTCCTAAAAGTTTACTGATGAACTCAAACTGCAATATTGCAAGTATTAATTGCATTAAATTTGATTGATCAAAATTGAGTTATGAGTTTCTTCACACATCGTTTAAAGTGGGTTTCCTGATTTCAAACATACCACCAATGTAACATAAATTACGAAAGTAATTCAAACGTTTTGTTAAGATCGTAAGCGATTCTGTCGATGTATTTTTATTAGCTTTGTGGTTGAATTCTAACCACAATTGATTAATGCGCTCTAATTCAAAAATGGTTCTTTAGTGGTTTTCGAACCATATCGTGTTATTTCTTCTATCAAAAGTAAGTAATAAAAAATGACCGTGTTCATCGCTAGATGTAAAAAAAACAAATAGCGCAATGCAAATGTGTGCGTGACATATCAAGGGCGTTTCAATATGCACACAAAAATAGTTATATTTGTGTAAGATTTTTCCATTTGTGTAGGTGGCCGTTAGTTTCACGATAACCCGTAGATAGCGCTGCGGAACAAGCGCCAAAATCAGCCTTGAGTGGTCAGTCTGGGTATCTGGTGTCTGCGCTATAATCAACCTCGATTGACATGGGAGGTCAATGGTGAAGGCGCTGAACTGTTAACTGTGAATCCTCTTAGTGCTGCTGCCGCCACCTTGGTTGATGGAATGAATTCGCTGGGTTTGATTCAGTTCAATGCAATCAAGAATCACCTTGGACGGACGCTGGATCTGGTCTTCGGCCCTAGTGAGGATGAAATTAAAATTAGCACTGCCCCCGATGTTTTGGTACCTGTAGATACGCACCACCCTCCCATCGTCTTCGATTTACCTGTTAGTTTGCTGGTCACAGAAGGCTCATCAAACCTTGAGAGTAACAACACATCGTTGAACTTCCGGAAGAGTAATTTTATGCTGCTTTCACAACATTTGAATGGAATTGACTGGGACGCAATTTTTGGCAATTCATCTATTGACCTGATGACAGTTTCGTTTTGTAATGTGATTTGTCAGTGGTTGAATTCGTTTGTTCCCAAATTCAAACCACCTGTTTCACCCGCTTGGAGCACACTTACCTTGCGACAACTTCGCCGTGAAAGGAATGCCTGTTTACGAAAACTCCGAAAAAATCGAACTGAACACCAGCCAGCACGGTTTAGAACAGCAAGCACTGCCTACAGAAGACTCAATGCCTTACTCTACAAGAGCTATGTTTTGCGTTTACAATCTGGTTTACGCAGAAATCCCCGAAGTTTTTGGTCTTTCGTTAACTCCAAACGAAAATCTAGCTCCCTGCCGTCTTCAGTGTATTATAATGAAAGTGTTGTAAATTCCCCAGATATGTGTTGCAATTTGTTTGCAGAACATTTCTTGCGTAACATTTCATAAGGGCGAAACTAGCAGTTAGCTCGAAACGAGAAAAACGCGTTTGAAATTTCGGAACACCTATTCAAATTCTATTTAAAAAATCGACCACTTTTTGTCCAACAAAATAAAAAAATGTGCATTATATTCAGTTATTGTTCGATGGTTATCAAGAACTTTAACTTTTTTCACTTAATTTCAGAGATTTTCGAGTTTCGCCCTTTTATTGTTTTCGATTCCAGTTACGCCTGCAAGTTTCGCCCAATTGATCGGCCGTTTTTGTTTTGGTTTTGAAGTTTCGCCCATTCGTCCTACACGCAGAAACTAATTAGGCCGTTTTGTTACACACGGTCAACTCAGTTACGCCTTTTGGCCCTACACGGATAGAAAAATTCACTCCATATTGAATAGGCGTAACTTCATGTTCCAACGAAAATGCATCAACATGAAGTTTCGCCCAATTGAATTTTATCAATTATTTGAAAGTTTTAAGTAATTTTAAGATGAAACCGCGTTTAATAGGTAAAGTGCAACCGCGTGCATCCGGAATAACCGTTAACTCGATTTGTTTACATTTGGTAGTTTCGCCCTTTTGAAATGTTACGCTAGATTTTCGATCGATCTTTTTGGACACTATTTCATCTGAAGCGAGTGCAACGAAGCAACTCTTCACGTTCCGGTTGATGCGATTGACTTTAACACGTTTACAGTACATCGAGAAGCTATCGAATCTGCGGCAAGGAAACTCAAAACGTCGTTTTCTCCTGGGCCCGATGGAATTCCTTCTGTTGTTTACTGTCGTTGCATTGAAGCTTTGTCATTGCCCTTAGCTCGAATCTTCAATCAGTCGTTTCAGCAACGTAAGTTTCCTGATATATGGAAAAATTCGTTCATGTTTCCGGTCTTTAAGAATGGCGAACGTCGTAACGTGAAACAATATCGTGGCATTACCAGTTTGTCAGCAGGATCAAAATTATTTGAAATTATTGTAAGTGATGCCCTTTAACGCGCCTCATCACAGTATATAGCCATTGAACAGCACGGGTTCATGCCAGGCAGATCAGTTTCTTCGAATCTTTTGGAATACACATCTTTTTGTTAGAATCAGTTGGAAAAGAAAAAACAAGTTGACGCGGTGTACACCGACATCAAAGCTGCATTCGACACAATTGATCATGGAATTCTACTAGCTAAGCTGGCTAAGCTTGGAATCCATAACAACATGATTGTTTGGCTGAATTCATTTCTTACTGCGCGATGCATAAGAATAAAGCTTGGCAATAGCATATCTTTTCCCTTCACGAATCAATCTGGCGTTCCTCAAGGAAGTAACTTGGGACCTCTATTGTTTGCGCTATTCTTTAATGATCTAATTCTCAGCTTAGACGACGGAACCAAAATTGGATACGCTGATGATTTAAAAATATTTGTTCCCGTTGAAACCACTGCTGATTGCGTTCACCTTCAAGTGCTGTTGCATCGTTTCGGAGATTGGTGTAAACTGAACAAACTGTCCGTTAGTGTCATAACATTCCATCGAGGTAAAACGCCACTTCTTTATGATTATAACATCGGCAACCAGATTTTGAACCGGGTTTCGGAGGTAAATGACCTTGGAGTTATACTTGATTCGCAACTCACGTTCAACAGTCAACGCTCTTCAGTCATCAACAAAGCTAATCGTCAACTCGGATTCATCACCAAAGTGGCACGTGATTTCACAGATCCTCTATGCTTGAAGTCTCTGTACTGTGCCCTCGTCAGGTCAGTGATTGAACATGCTTCTATTGTCTGGGCTCCTTACCAGTTAAGTTGGATTCTGCGAATAGAGTGTGTTCAGAAACGGTTTATCAGATTCGCCTTGAGACACCTGCCCTGGCGCCATCCCGAAGATCTTCCTGCTTATCCAGACCGATGTCAGCTCTTGGGTCTTGATACTCTTGGATGCCGCCGAAAGACTCAACAGGTCGCATACATCGCCAAAATAATGAATGGAGAAGTGCAATCGCCCAAACTGCTAAGTTTGATAAACTTCAGTTCCCCATCGAGGAATCTACGATCTAATTCGTTACTCGCAAGTCAAATTCACCGAACTTCATACGGCTTCAACGAGCCACTAAGTGCAATGATGCGTTTGTTCCGGAATACTGAACATCTATACCAGTTTGGAGAGCCTACTAGTCGTTTTGTTCGTCGTATATGCCAATCCAGGTTTTTTAATTCAGTTTGACTTTGTTTTTAATATTCATTTAAACTTGAATGTTCGATGAATTAATAATAATGATAATAACTTCTCTTATAAAAGATGGTCCCTTTTGATTGATAAATGCTCGATTAATGCTAAATAAAAGCTGTACGGAAGCCCCCAGCCTTTCTCCTTCGTATCCTTCACTACTTGATGGAGGTAAGCGTTTCTAATAATCGTACCCAAAAACCCTTCATTTCTTAGATAAGTTTTCGAGTTGTGCAAAATATTGTATTGGCGCCTACCTTCTCCCTTCCAATCTTCCCAAAGAAGAAGGTAGGGGTCTGAAATAATCATAGAAATATTTCTCGCATTCCAACTATTCCATCGAATAGTTTTCCAGTTATGTAAAAAAATTACAGGATCCCGCCTCCCTTTCCTTATCTCCCCACTGGAGGGGTAAAAAGATACCAAAGATTCAGGGAAATAATGCGAAATTTGTTCTTTAGTTATACAAAAAGTTGTAGGAAATTTGCTCGATTAGTTATTCAATTATACAAAAAATATAAGAGAGCCCCTCTTCCCTCTTTCTTTCTCCCCACTGGAAGGAGGGATGGTTGTCAAATATTCATTGAATCATTTCTCGTTTCGTAATACCACCCCATACCAAATTGGTTCCATTTGCTTGATTAGTTTTTGAGTTATGTAAAAAATTATGAGAGAGGCCCCCTCCTATTTCTAGACTGCAAAGGGGAGGGATACTAAATAATCAGAGAAATATTTCTGGCTCCCAAATACTCTACCCCGCCCAATTTGGTATGGGAGAGTGGGGAATCATGGGCCACTCTTTTTCGTTGTTCCATAACTTCTTTATTATAAATGATAAAATGAAAATAAAAAATGGTATGGTTTTCTACATTTTCAAGGTATCACAAGGTATTTTTTTAAATTTTTAATAAGTTATTTTCCCCAAATTCTGACTGTTTAAAAAAAAGCAATATTTTTTGGATTTTGAAAAATGGTGGGGAATCGTGGGCCACCAAATCCAAATTGACCAAATAACATGCAAAGTTTATGAGTTGACCCAAAACTGTGATTTCCTAATTCATTTCGTTATTTTAAAGCAATTTCAGATGATGAAATAAAAAAGAGAGTTGTGTATGATCGCATAGATTCCAAAACCTGCCTCGCGAACGTTTTGGTCAAATTTCTTATATAGGATAGACAAAATATTTTTCATAACTCTTCATTTGGCACAAGAAAACTTTACAGATAATAAAAACGTATTTTTAGTTCTGAATGTGTATAAAAACATAAAAATATATGCGATTCAAGATGTGTGGCCCACGATTCCCCACAAGCTATGATTTGCAAATTGGTTGCGTTTGTGTGACTTATTGATGTTTCATCGAAAATTTCTTTTCCACGTGAAAGATCATGACAAAACTAAGATCATAAGCGTATGAGCATATTTTTGTTATGCACTTTAGGTTCCCCATCGATGAAATTAGCGGGTGTTTCTTTAATTATGTAAGTAAATTTTTCTAACTTTTTTTAGCTTGATAAATAAAAGAAGCCTATGATGCGTATTTCAGTCAACAACATATAGGAATATATGCTCACGCAAAGCGACGACGATGACAGTTGGTTTGAGATTTTTATCTCAACACACATCTGAGATATCAAAAGTGGCCCACGTTTCCCCATGGCCCACGATACCCCACTCTCCCCTACCATATGCTTAACCGGTTCTTTAGTTTTGCAAACATTTGTTTTTTGTTTGGAAGGCCCCCTTCCCCTCCTTCCTGTGAGAGCAAAGTGTCTCAAACCATAATAGGAACGTTCCCTGGCCTCTAATACCCTAACCTACCAAGTTTCACGCAAATCGGTTAAGTAGGTACATTCCGAGTTTATAGGGAACAGACGGACAGACAGACAGAAATCCATTTTTATACACATGAAGTCGGCTTATGTTGAACACAAAATAGGATTAAACATGATTATCATAAAACTTATCATGCCAAATTTTGGCAGTAAACTATACCTAAAAGTGGCATCATTATGCCCTCAAAAATCGTTTTGAAACGTTGACTGAATAAGGCATCATTAAGGTATCAATAAAACCTACAATTGGAATGAGTAAGATATCCGTATACGAAAAATGAGACCCAAATTTTTGCATTGTTCCACCTTTATTCGAGCAAAATGATACCACATTTAACTCCAAAGGCATGATAATAAAATTAGGTATAACTTTTAGGTATGACAGCCGAATTTTATAGTTGTTCTGAGTTTATAATGGATTTTTCTTTAGGATAGAATAAGCAATTTACAGATTATTATAAAATGTGCAATTTCGAAATAGCAAATAATCCCCGTTACACTGGGAACCCCACCCAAGTAACACAGATTATGCCAACTAGCATTAGGTAGTTTTATTATGGTTTAATTATGGCATTTTTTGTGCAGCTCGTTTTATGGCGGTTTTATTATGGTCATGCAGAATGCTTATAATTTTTTTTTCGACCATATGTTTTCAGATGGTTTTGAAAACGCTAATAAAACTTTTATTAAACATGCTGTTTTAGTTATTTTGAAAGAGTTATGAATGCTCTTTTTAAACTATAATAAAACACAAACCTAGAAGTTTGCTCCAAGCTTTTTTTAGCATGTTCTATAATAGCACTCAGTGCATGATTATTAAACCGCCATAAAACTTAGTGACAGTTCTCGATCAAGATGTCAAAACAGGACACGCTCAGATTAGATAGCACATATTTGAATTGGAACTCCCATTTTTACACATTTTTGGTAAGTTATGCGTGTTGGTTTTGAGTTAAAATTAAAAAAATACATCTTTGAAAACTTGAAATCACCGAAAGTGGTATGAATATCTTTACAATATGAGTATTGAGTGAAAGGGTCCAAATAGTAGGAAAAAAATTGTTGCTTAAGGCCATCATTAATTCAAGATAGCGGCTTCCGCTTTTATTTTCAAAGCTGTAAATTACTGAAAATATCGTGAAACCTTCACAATATGGTTATTAGGTGAAAGTAATGAACGAGTAGAAGTCAAATTTCGTTGCCCGTTGCCATCTTAAATCCAAGATGGCGGCTACCAGTCAACTTGAAAATACTGTAAAGACTGAAAATCGCATTACACCTATATTATAGAAATAATAAAATTATAGAAATCAACCGGTAGAAGTTGAATTTCGCTATCTGACGCCATCTTGAAATCCAAGATGGCGGCTTCCGCTAAACTTTAAAATGTAGTGAATGACTTAAAATGACATGAAACCCAGGTGGTAGTGGGTGGAAGGGCTTAACGAGTAGAAGTCGAATATTGCTATCTTGAAATCCAAGATGGCAGCTTTCTATAAACTTTAAAAATGCTCTAAATCATTGAATATCGCATGAAACCTCCAAAATATGGGTGTTTGTCAATTGGGATAAGCTATAAAAAGTTTATTTTTGCATTCTGACGCTATCTTGAAATCCAAGATGGTGGCTTCAGCTGAACTTAAAAATACTGTAAATGAATGAAAATACCATGAAACTCCCAAATACATTGTATTGGGTGCTAAGGCTAAATGATAGAAGTCAAATATCTCTTTTCGCGTTTCTCTGAAAATCTGTGAGTGACTGAAAATCCCACAAAAACCACCACAATACAGACCCCGTTCGTTTTTGGCAACATTCGATTTTGGCAACATCGAATTTGGCACATGTGCCTAAATCAGACGGTTAACAGAAACAACATAACCTTATAGTTTTCGCTAGAATAAGACCAATACAATTTAAACATAATAGCATGATAGGAATAATAGAATTATATAAATGGCAAAAAAAACAAAAACTATAAACAAAACAAGAAAAGTGCTAAATGCATTAGAAACATAATGAAAAAATAATAAAAGTGATTTAAAATGATCTAAATTGTCTTAAAATTGTAGTTTTAATGTAGTATTACGTGAAAAAAAGTTGTGTTCAAGCGATTTTCATTGATTAACAGTATTTTAAATTCAGTGGAAGCTGCCATCTTTGATTTCAAGATGGCGTCGGAAAGAAAAAAATCGACTTCTAGTTTAGCCCTTTCACCTAATACCCGTATAGTGGTGGTTCAATGCGACTTTTTGTCAGCATTAAGCATTAAAAGTTGAGCGGATGCCGCCATCAAGATGGCGTCTGATAGCGAAATTCAACTTCTACTCGTTTAGCCCTTTCACCCGATACCCATTTTGTTGGGGTTTCATGCGATTTCAAGTCATTTACACCATTTTAAAGTTCAGCGGAAGCCGCCATCTTGGATTTCAAGATGGCGTCAGATAACGAAATTTGACTTCAACTCATGATTTATTTCACGGGTCAATCAAAACCAATCCCTTTTCATTCAAAAAGTCTGTCCTCATTTACTGTACTAATGATTAACAACTCAGAAATGAGGAACTCAACCTTAGCGTGTAATTGGTTGGCTTGCGAGAGAAACGTCAAATCGTAGCTTTTTTTGGGGTCATCATTAAACCATAATAAAACTATGAATTGACTCACGCCATGTTGGTTGCAAAATCGAAGGGCACAAAATGACGCCATGTTGATGGATTCACAATGCAAGCATTGGAAAATATTTTTTCTGGCCTTTTTCCATCAATTCCATCATGATTGACCATCAGATTTGACGAGGCGCATTTATTTTAAGATACTATTTCATATACATTTTACCTAAAATTTTGACTGGCAGTAGAAAAGACGCTCAATATATGGTTAAAACATTGGTTTTTTAGCTATTAATTTTACCAGATCATATCTGAATAATGCAATCATCATTCATCAACCATTATGGTTGCTGGAAAAAATAAAAAAATAAACTCCGAGAACTGACAGAACCGAAAAAAAAACAAAAATTTCTAACATGTTTAATAATAGCTTTTTAAAAGCTTTGGTGACCAACATTGATGACCAACAATTATATGTCTTGATGACGTTTCTAGGGTAGGGCCAAATAGCCTGATTTTGGCTTTATTAGAGTCCAGGTGATGTTATAGAATGCGCTTTAGCTTTTTATGAAGATTAATGCGATAGTCCAAACGATATTTTGCTGACCATAATAAAGCTAAAATTGTTACTTGGGCAATGATGTGTAAGGTACGACGCCCGGAGTCCAAAAGGTGGACAAATGCGTAAATGTGCTGCTTGTTTGTGCACATCGCGGTGCCCGAGTGAGCATTTTTGCTGAGAAATTCAAGTTTAGTTGATGACAAATAAGGTAAACATCGTCGCCTCGTTTGCTTCAATCAAGGTAGGATGGACTGTAAATCCAACGATTGTGCGCAACCTAGAGTTTGAGCCGGTGCGGACATATTTCTGCATTTCTTTGTTGAAAGTATTTAGTTCGCTAAGGTAAGAGAAGGCACTTTGAGTACCGTAAAACGGGGTAGCATTGATCACCGAGGTAGCTTTGATCAACATGAAATTTTTCCACATAATCATCAACAACTAAGTCATAAGTTAAAATATCTCAAAACTTTTTTCTACGTTTAAAAACCTACATGTTGAGTTTGAAATTTGGGAAAAACTTGGTTTGTTTTTGAAAATTTCAAATGTATGTTAAAATATTATTTCAAAATATTGAAATATCTATTTATTCGAAGGCTCGCAAACAAACACCCTTCCTGATGAAATCAAAGCGTTTAGACGCAGCAGGTTGATTTATGTGACAGTTCAACTTTTTTCGTTAGTAGATTTAAAGTTTTGGTGTAGTTTTTGCTGTATTTTGAGGTAAATTTTTGATATTTAAAAAATATGGACATTTTCCAAGAGTAAGCCAGTTTAGGACAAATGACTAGAAACCCTATCAAATGGTTAAGTTTGAAGGAAAAAAAATTAATAAGAAATAGTGCGTAGTTAAAATTTTATAAGTAACTGCAATGTCGTACAAAGATCAAATGTTCTAGAAAAATGTTCCAAATGGAACAAAACAGCAATGATTGAAGCTCAAAAAATTTTAACAAAATAAGTTTTTGTGTTATTGAACTTTGTTTGAAAAATTTCACAAAATGTGACTTGAAGATCTTTTTTCATCATACTAAAATGTTCCTAACAAGGAAATATTATAACAAAAATATTTATTCCAATACATCAATCTTTCGAGTGTGAATAAACTTCAAAATAACATATTTTCAAAGCGATGGAAAACTCCCAATTTTTTTCAGAAATTTTTTTACAAAATATTGATTTTGGGTACAATTGATCCCTAATATATGGGTATAAATGATGAAATGAATGAATGAATGAAGAAAAGGGCTAAAATAATTGATTTTCTCTTCATTATAAAAAATGCGCCCGTAAGTATGCAATGTCATAAGGGTTGAGAATAACCTATAGATTTTTTTTTCTGACCATTATAGATTGTGAAATGAGAACAAACCTGACCAAAATAGTCAATTAACATTCTATCTTGGGGTTTTGTTTGATTTTTTCCATGGATTAGGGCTTCCTGAATAAAGGATCAAGTCTCCCTTAACTAAAAAAATATCGCAATTTTTTACTCCCACGAAAATGCTTCTAGTTTATTTACGGGTTCAAGTATCGTTCTAATTTTAGGAGCATAGAAACTTGAAGTTACACGCTGTCAGAAAATGTCAAAGAGTGCGAGTTGCTAAATTTTTCCAAAAAGATATGGTGAAAATAAGAAAAGGGGATCAAGTATCCCCACTCTCCCCTAATGTTAAAACATTTAGCCCCTTAATTTATGCAGCATCATGGTCCATCTTTCGATTTTAACTGTTGTTCGACCTTAACATATTAAGGACCACGATGTTGTTTTTCTTTGTACCGCGGAAATATCTAAACCAAGAAATACCGAAATTCAGCATATTTTAGAATACACTGGAGCAAAAGTTACAAATTTAGTATCTTTGAGCAACCGAAAGTGTTGTGTTCCATTTTGTAGAGTTTCATGATTATTTTTATATCATTTGAGTTTGTTCCGAACTGCCTTAGTTTATCAATTACTAGCATTTGTAAATATTATGAAGGTGTTTTGTATCCTTTATAATCAAGAAAACTCGTTACAACTGTCAAGATAGAGACTGATCAATGTTATCCCAAAGCATTAAATTCTAAACAAAGACGAAATCGATTTTTAAATCAAATTTAAAGTAGTCTAATAAATTTCTGCAACCATGTTTACGTTCAAAGGCATCCAGTACTGGTTTAAAAAATATGAATCATGCCACATTCCCCTTAACAAAAAAAATAATCAAGGAATATTGAAAAAAATGTGATCAATTTTACCCCGTTTTACGGTACTTATCTTTTATGGTAATTTGCCCTCCCGTATGTGCAATATTAGTGCATAGTTTGAACTTGTTTTGAAGTTTTGAACATGAACTGTCGATTCTTTTCCCAGACTTATTCCCAGATGCGTCGGTATAAAGATCTTAGAATGAATTTCTTTTTCTAACATAAATAACTAAAGCTGAACCATATTGAAGATGAATTTCTGAAATGGACGGTGTCACATGGTTAGAAGTGACTAGAATGCGTTTGTTGACTTTTATTAGTATAGTAAGCAGTAAACAAACAATACAGTGGATTCAATCAATAATTTCAGGAATGTTTAGTTTATCTATGTCAGATTGTTTATTTAGGTCTATTTAGGGATTTTTTTGTAACAGTGAAAGGTTAAACAATTGCAATTGTCCCGAGATTACCTTTGCCCTCTAGTAAGGTATGCACTATAGGGTGGCAATGCATTATGAGAAAAATTTCATGATTAAACTTGAAAACCGACCATATACATTTTGCCTCAAAGCGCTCAAAGTTTCGTTTTTTGACCCTCCCTGAAATCGCCAAAGGGTTACCAAAAGAAATTTGGAAAATCGAAATTTTTATTTTAATGCCAAATGACTTGGAATAGAAATGCATGAAACGTCGAGATCTTGTGTTATCTCGAAAAATATTGTTTTGTTAAAAATTGACTTTTAAGGAAAAATGCCCGGTTTTCCGAAAAACGAAGGTTTGCGAAATCCAAAATGGCCTTTGCTACCACTTTAGTATACACCTTATTGCATAAGTTCGGTTGAAACAGTTTTTAGCTCCTTGGAAAGGCTATTGAATTTCGTTGGACAACAGAAGAACAGTGATCCTGAACATGATCCAAAGAAGATTGACACAAATTCGATTCGATGACTATATCTCGCGTGAGCTTTCAATACGTCGTATGAAACATCTTAAGAATTCATAGAAAACTGCTGCAAAAGTTATCAAAATAACTTTAAAATTTGTATTTCACATATAGAATATGTTGCCCAGGCTTCAAATATTGTAAATGGAAAGAAGTTGCGACTAGTTTATGTCAGTTTTTGTATTTTTTCGCAATAAAACTCTTTGTTTACAAATTTTTCATACGACGTAATGAAAGCTCACGCGAGATATATATTGTTACAACCACAGACGCTGCTGGCCAGAAAAACGCGCAGAAATCCAGTCAATATGTCAGTTGCAGGTATTAAAAGTTGAGTCTACGCCCTACGGTAATGTTTTTCCAAAGAGAAATGATTGTTAAAAGTCAGTCATACTTCATATTGATTTTTCTAAGAAGGTGCGAAAATCTTTTAGATTTAATTCGGATTAGGCCTGTGATCTTTCGAGTAAAGCAATTGCTTCATTTTGAATTGGAACCAACTTTTGCTCATATTGTGGCGCTCCTGGTGGACGGATTCGGAAGTTCTTGGCGTCCACGTGTCGGGAATTTTGTCAGCTTCACGTAGGTATGTATTTTTGACATTCTGCAAATCAACTTAGTACTTTGAAAACAATCAACATGGAAGCCAAAAGAAGGGAAAAAAATGTGCACAGTCATTTGAAAAATCCAGCATCTCGGCTAGCTTAACAGCTGAAATTTATCCCATTTAACTTGGGTCATTTTCACTTTTTTTGCAGGAAACACTCTCTTTTAGTGTTGACTTTCGAATAAAAACACAAACAAGTACCTACCTTGTTCTGAACTTATACAGTCCCCCCACAATCATTATTCACTTAACGTATCCTTTCAACACAAAATAGTCGTTCAATCGGGTGTAAGTTGACCAAATATCAAGCTTTGCATGAATTTCAGTCGTTTAATACTTTCTCTTTGACTTCAAATACGTTTTTGTTTTCAATTTTATTAAAAAAAAAATAACATAATTTACCAAAACAATCTACGTTTTTCAAAACCACAAAATTATGGGTCAAACATTTCCAAAATCTGCTACCTTCAAGTTTTTTTACAAAACGTGTTCTATTTTCGCATGCTGTGATGCAAAAATAGCTCGATTTAGAAACACGTCAAATATCTTGAAAACATTTTTACATGGCAAAATTTTCAAGATTCGCTACACGTGTCAAAATTTCTACCACTTTTTCCCAACACGAATAAACTTGCTCTTATATGGGACCACTTTATTTTGTTGGAATCTTTGAAATATCCGCATAAGGGGCTTAACGGTTTAAGCGTCGTAACTTTACCAAAACAGTGTGTCTCTAAAAACGAATTTTACCTTTTATTCGATCCCACGACCATCCCGTAATGTTTTGGCCAGATTTGGCAAGCTGTCATTACAGCAAAGTCGTTCAAGAATGGTATGCAGAGAAAGGGGTCCAGTTTGTTCCGAAAAACCTTAACCCACCCAACTGCCCCCAGTTCCGCCCTATTGAGAAATACTGGGAAATCATGAAGAGGTGACTCAAGGCAAGGGAAAGGATGTCAAAGACATCAATCAGATGAAGACCTGGTGGAATAAGATAGCTAAAACGCTGGACGAAGAAGGTGTGGGTTGCCTAATGAGCTGTGTTACAGGATAAATTCGAGAATTCCTTCGGAACCGTGACGAATAATTTTATCCGTATTTTTCTTAACAGTACGAAAAAAAACGCTATGTACATTTGTATAAAAAAGATCTTGAATTCAATAATAAATAACTGATATACAGGCAATTGTTTTTGTTCTAGTCCTATCTGAAGCAAGCTTTATTGAGTTGATATTTTTACTTTTTTCCAATTTGGCGTGTTGCTCAGAATATTTTCATAGTTTTGAATCTTTAAAATTTTCTTTTGTGATGCTTTCGATGTATAGACACAGAGAACAGACGTACAAGCTCGAACAAAAAATCTTTAAAAAAGTGTGTAAAATTTCAAATGCTGACACCCAAAAAATACGTTGAAACTTGACTTAAAACAGTGCCATCTATTGCGCCGTTCAAAAGTTACAAATCAAATTTCCACAGTTCTCTTTGGCGTATTTGGAGACATCTGGTGGTTAAGCCAAAAAGGAAAAATTGGTTAAAATGTTCGTTGGAAATTTTACACAAGTTTCGTGAGATAGCTGTTAGATAGTCTGTTCTCTGTGGTATAGATTAGCGGTTCTTTTAAACGTGAATTTTCTGGAACTAAAGATCAAAACTTCTTTTGAACAGGATGAGAGCAAAGAATTATAAATTAGCATTGGATATCGTTGAACACTTCTAACCATCATTCTTACTTGATGATGACATCATTCGCCACTGCACCTTCGGACTGCCAGCTGTCTCAAATATGAAAAGCTACGCGCTACTTGAATGACATTTAGTATATTTGTATATTATTTAGTGATGTTATTGAAGCAAACAATTGATGAGTTCATATTTTAGCCATATAAGGAAAGTATTATAAGAAGAAAGCCATTTTTCTATTCTTAAGTCATAAATCTATCCATCGATTTGCATAACTCCTAGTAAAAGCAATCGCAATTCGATTGCCAAATCAGCTACCTGCTCTTTTGGAAAAGTTAAATTAGTAGAATTCCCAGTATACGCCCCGATTAATGGTTACTCTGGTTGGTTATTGAGAATTTCCACCCGAAAGAATCTTTCGTTCTCCAGATTTGCTTACCCTGCAACTGGGGGCATTTTCTTAGCTAATGCTGACTTATGGAAACAACTGACGACACTAAAACGATTTCGTCTGACCGAGGCAACGGGTTGCGCTAAACGGAGAGAAAACAAAACGAACAATTTTATTGGATTTTTTATCCAATTCGTTGCCAAAGTAATAGGTAAGTTATATGAATCACACTGGTTACGCTAGTTACAAAAAGTGTAGGGTGTAGGGGTAGCTGCTACCTACTCTGTGGGTCGGATTATAAATATCACGGAAGATATCAACAGGCAAATGTGTGTGTTGGTGACCCGTTTAGCTAGAATAACAACATCGCACACTTGAAAGCGTAATGGTCAACAGCCTTGGCGTATCTTTGGAACGCAGAATACCATTGAATCGAGGTTTCATTCCTACTTACCGGTTATCCTTATCTTCGATCGTAAATCCTGATAACACAAGAACCGATAACGGGGACAGAATTGGCAACTGCAAGTCGATTTGGATGCGTATTCACTTTTCACCCGTAGCACAACCTCGAGCACGAATATAGTTCACAAATTTGACAGATGTTTTACTTTTCTGTACCTGCCCCGATGATGTTTCACCAACACTCGTGGGAATTGAAGAAAGATAATTCTGGTTCGTCGCATGAATCCCACATGTATGCTCGGCCGTACTTTTGAATGGGAAGATCGTTTGCGTACGTAAAAGCACGTGCTGTCTATTGTAGCACGTGCTAGTTATTTTCAAAGCGTGTGCTAGTTGAATTCCTGAGATCTTGCTTCAACGAGGATCCTAATGTTTATGGCTAAAGCTTAAGTTAACTAACTTCTTAAATCATAGAAAAGGTGCGACCATTACAAACGTTGAAGCACTGAAGTGTTAAAGAGATCATAATTCCGTCCGTATTACAAATGTTAAAAGAATTGATTCCAGAAGGTAAAAGATTTCAATTTTTACTGGAATCTTTTTTTTTCAATATCCTTTGCCCCTAGATGTATGCACTACATTGAAGCCCAACTCGAGCAAAAGCAATGATGTCGAAAAGGTGAGAAACTTGAATTCTATGCACATGCGTCCAGGGATTCGAAATTATCAAATTACTCCTACATGAAAATCTGTTCGTCTTGAAAAGAATGATGCAATGCGCTCGAAAATGTATAGTTTTTACATAAATCGAATCATGAATAATACAGCACTCGCTGGTTAATCGGACGCTTTTTATTCGGATACGCTTGATAATCGGACTTTTTTTGAGAGTTGATTCCAAAGTCAGTTTTGCTCAAAAATCGGACGTTTTGTAGACAAATTTTCAAAAATTAAAGTTTTTTTCAAAATTTGTTTACTAATTGAACGCTGTAGTACTATAGTAGGGTTACCATGCGTACTCTTTTAAGAGTACATGTACTCTTTTTCGATCGAAAAATGGGCGTACTCTTCTTTTTGTGAAATTTTACCAAATATACTCTTTTTTTTTGTTGGAAGACATTTGATCAGAAAAAAAACGACGTATTTCTTCCATTCAATGAGGGTTTTACATCTTATGCAGAACGAAAGCAATACAGCTTACACCAAATAACTTTATGATTTTGTTCTCAAATCATGCATTTTTAGTCGTTCTAAACAGTGAGCGCAAAAAGCGCCTTTGAGTATGCAAGCTGTAATCAGTATGCACAAAGTTTAGGTATAGTACAAGAATATTTTAAAAGAAAATTTATAACTGTCGTGTAAGTCGCATTACTTTCAAGACATTAACAGTTTTTGATTGAATTGGAATGTCTCTTTTTTTTTTTTTTTTTTTTTTAATTTATTTGGTCCTTAGGATTTTAACACCTGGATGTCATTCATCCCTCAATTGGAATGTCTCGGTTCCCAAGGATTTTTATATATACGATTTAGGAACGTGTAAAGGAAAAATCGAAAGGGGTCTGTCAGTTTTTCGTAATCCTTACAAATAATCTTTACCTTCAAATTTGAATTCAAATCTAACAATAAACTCCATCTAAAAATTATTGTTTGTCTGAATATGAAAACTGAAAGATAAACAATTGCTGTACACTTTTTAACGTTTGCCGTTTCTACGCCTTGCAGGCACGTTGGAAAATAATATTGAAGTAAAAAATATCACTAAAACAGTTTCCTCTACATTATGAAATCCAATTCAATATGTTGAAACCTAAGAAAAAAGTTTTTTTATGACAACAAAATCTTCATCTTCTACAAGACTTCAAGATATTCAATGGTGTAAAGTTAGTATAAAACGTGCTCGAGGAAAACCACTCGACGTTCCAGTGAGTGATGTGTTAGAATTGTGATGGACTTGGACTACCTTACATGTTTGTTACCTTTTCCTAAAAGCGATTGATCTTCGCTTATAATTCTTTTTATTTACATATCTCCTTTTTATCCTTCTTTTGACGTAGAATTACGTCTTACGGCAACACTATAGGGGGACAAATTGAAATTCGCAAACGGATCTCACGTCACGAAAACTTTCCAACTCAAGGACATCATTTTTAAAAGACATATTATCCCAGCTCATCATTGATTGGCTGGTCGAAATTGAAAAAAAAACACGGACGCCACGCCCCTTGGTGGGGTTTGGTTTTCCCTGTCAACAAAATGTATAAAAGCAAGGGGTCGCCTGCGAGCTGGTTTCAGTTTCTGTTTGCCCGTCGAGCTGAAAAGTTCTGCTGCGCTGCGATCTGCGTTCGGACCCCACCAGTGGTAATCCAACGCAGATATCGTTTTGCAATTTAGCTCAGTGGCAACCATTTGAGTTGGAAGACCAGCAGTAGAGGCGGAGTCATGTTACCCAGACATGCTGCGATTACATGTTGACATGTCATACAATGTTATATGTCATGACAGGTTAAAATGTCATTTAGTAGTTATAATAGATATTTACACCATATATCCAGCGCACTGTAATCAAATGATATATTCATTGTTAGCAGTTCATCCGAATACCAAGTATTCAATTAGCATACTACACTAATTTTACCGTTCATTTTTCTCGCAGTAGAGCAGTTCACATTCAAAACATCTATATATCCACATAATTCATCATCATCAAACATTACATGTCATTACATTACATTACATTACATGTCATTTTAGCCGCCGGCCGTGGCCTACAGGACAGCGTTCCAGTCTTCTAAGCCAGAGTCCATGAGATCGAATCCCGATCACGGCACACATAGTACACTTTCAGTGGTCTGGTGGTTTTAGCATTTGTAAGATGCTAGCCAATTATATCCTTGAAAGATTGTACGCCTTAGAGTTAAGTAAATTAGATCTCTTCAAAGAAACATGATGTTTCACTGAGATCCTATATGTGTGTGTTCGTTTTTCGTTTTTTAGAACAACTAACTTTCACTTTACAACCATCTAACTTACACGAAACACGCATCTTCATTCACACGCAGCGATGCCACACATACCGATTTTCCGGTATTCATACCGATTTTTGAGCAAAATGTTGACCAAGAATCGGTATATACCGATTACCGATTTTTGACAAAACATACCGATTTTTAAGATTTTAACTAAAAATTCATTCCACTTCAACATTTCCACTTTATTCAAGCTATCCACGTAAAGGTCCCGTAGAAAGAAGACAAAGTTTGATAGCTGGCGTGGCGTATCTTTGATCTGTACAACTAAAGTACTCTGCAAAGATCTCCACGGCTCACTCTCATAATTCGTTCAGTTGTTTGCGCTGTTTTGTTCCTTCGTTCTGTCAAATGATGCACTATTATGGTACTCAACCTCAAAGCCAATGCATGGACTAAGCTCAAAGCTGATATTTGACCCTCTGCGACTACCAATAGAAGTTCCTTAAGGTCAATCTCAATTGACGATCGCATTAAAGCTCTTGTCTCGTGAGATGCTAACTTTTCAAGGAAATGCATACACCGTCGTTTGAATATAATCATAATCCTTGTTCAACTCGTCGCCAGATGGGGTATGTCGAGATTTGAAGTGCAATCAGATACACGGTATGTAATATCATCGGTTTAATATT
This sequence comes from Uranotaenia lowii, assembly GCF_029784155.1. Lineage (NCBI taxonomy): Eukaryota > Metazoa > Arthropoda > Insecta > Diptera > Culicidae > Uranotaenia > Uranotaenia lowii. The sequence continues at coordinate 155,516,560 of NC_073691.1, read as the reverse complement.
CAATCCTTCTGCATCTAATTATATCATAAGTACCTAAACTGCAGAGATCGCAGAATTAAAGACCACGCCAGGCAAAATGGGTTTCAGTTATAGTAAAACTATGTGTTTTTTAATCTTTTTCGAAAGAACACCTTCTCTTAGAGCACATCTCTCATTTATTTTCGGATAAAATTGTTGGATTTTCATATGACTAATGCGTGATTTTCCATAAAATAAAATTAATTTTTATAGGCTATAAAAAAATTGAAGCAACAACTCACTAAACTTTCTGCAATCATTTCTTTTTCTAATCGCTAGAACTCATATCTAATACTAAAAGCTGAATTGTCCAGATTGGCGAAAATCCATAAATTAAACGAAGACCATCAACTTGGGCTCATATTTATCTCGAGCGTCAAAAATCCATTGGATTTGTAAGTACTTACTAAATTAAAATTTCCTTTAGGTTGACCTGGTTCTATTATTTCCTTATCGAATTAATCAAATTTACATCCCACTTTAGCCAAACATCAATGTCTCAAGTTTATACTTAATTTATATGCCTAACCAACGTGTAACCTGAAGGTGCTCGCCATGTCCCTATTTTTTATCAAACGGTAACTTTTAAAATAAATTTCCATTTAGTTATGAGTACTTATTTCGGATTTTCTGCTGAATTTTCATTTGTGATTTTTGCTTTCGTCAGCAAAAGCAGATAGTTTTAAAATAAAAAAAATGTACAAGTCATAACAAACATAAAGTCCTGTTAAAATTTCAAAACCGTCATTTTGTGTAAACTAGTGTTACTTAGAACCAAGTTACGGAGAAAATGTAATAATATATGCTAAAACACATTTAGTCAGCTAGTTTTGAACTTAAAATGAAATAAGAGTTTTTAGACTTGCTGTTTATTGCAAGCTTCTATTTAAAGAAAAATACGTTAGGAAGTTAAAATGTAAGCATTTTTGAATATCCACTTCAAATACCGATTTTCATACCGATTTTTAGGATTTACATACCGATAAAAGATTTTTTTGGTTTAAAAAATACCGATAGAAATGTGGCATCACTGTTCACACGAAATACACTACTCTCTCACACGAAACTCATTCCTCTCTCACACGAAACTCATTCCTCTCTCACACGAAACTCATTCCTCTCTCACACGAAACTCATTCCTCTCTCACACGAAACTCATTCCTCTCTCACACGTAACTCATTCCTCTCTCAAACGAATTTCACGCTCTGTTCACACACTTCACCCTTTTTCCCCGTTACCATAACCAAAAATAGAAAGTTAGAGATAAAATTTTCTGTAAGTGTGGGCCCTAAAAAGGGCCATTTGTTTATTATTAATTGTGGGTCGAACTAAGCCGATATGACATTTCAGTGCACCTTTACGCTAGCGATTGCTATATGGGAATGGTAATAGACAACTTGATTCTGAGAGAAACGCATGAGACGGAGCTTCCAGAAAACTGGTTTTTCTTTTGCACTGAGTCAAGCGTATGCATGAAAGGCAGCGGTGCCAGGTGTTAAACTTGCAAAATGGGTACGTTTTATAAGTACACCTATAATGATTTGTATGAATTTTTTTCCCTTTCGAATAGGCATTGATCACGCGTAGAAAATGCGCATCTTTTTTTGCACTGAGCCTGAAAGCTAGCGTGAAGCTGTGTCATGTGTTGATTTAGCAAAATATTCATTGGATTTTGAGATAAAAAAATGATTTATCAAATAATAGATTGTTTGAAAATTTGTTTTTCTTCAGCTTACTTTTTTCTCCTATCAATGAAAAACAAAAATTGGCTAAAAAAAACTTATGCGAAAATTTATAATTTCTTATTAAAAACAAACAACAGGTTTATTACCAGCACTGCACTGTCACTGTATGCTTTTATCTCAAGCGTTTGATTATTCAAAGCTCGCATGTTCCTTGCATTGGTTGCATAACTACCGGGCGCAATGCATCTTAGCGATAATGTATTGAGTTTTGATTGACACCGCTTGCCCGTATTTTAATATCGCCTTTGGGTATGCAACTGTTTAGTTTTACAAACTGTTTTGTTGACCGTTGTAGATAATTTATATTAAGTTGACCAGCTTTATTTGAGCTGCAAATTCATTATGAAAGCTGTCGGCATTGACATTGGACACACAGTATATGTATATTTTCGTCTGCATTCTGCACATTTGTTTTGAGCTGCATACTTAGAAATTTTTCAAAAATATATTGACACAAAACCGGTTGTCGTAATTCAACGTTAACTTTGTGGTCGTGTCTCAAATACAACCTCTTCAACTTTTTTCTTACAAACAAGTGCTAAGCTAATTGTAAAATTGTAAAAATTCATAACGAGTTTGGCTTCTCAAAGCCTAAACGTATAAGCTGTTTCAAATAAAGAAATTATTTAAAAAAAAGCTTGTTGAAATCTGTTCAGTAGTTCCTGAGATACGAGGCTGAAGATGTTGGCGATAATATTTTCAAGTTATCGCATGACTGCGGGAATGTTGAAGAATGTGGTTTACTCACCAACTGGTAAAAGTTCTGCTATACCTAGTTGTAAGTTCAGCTTTTCAGCTTTACCGTGCTACCGAGGAACGCCGAAAACCGGAATAATCGATAAACACACTACCACCAACACGTTCGTTACGAGAAATGCTGTGAAACGAAGTGGAAACCGAAAACGTCATATGATCATCGGGTGCAAAAGTTTCGGAGCTGCAAAAATGGCACGGATGATTTTTCTCCTGTTTTCGCTGTTTGTTACAGGTAAGTCTAACTATTTTAATAGTTTCTGGGTTGGCAATTTGCGTTGCAGTAAAATACGTTTCATTTACGGTAGAATTCGTGAGATTTTTTTCCACTTTAAGGCCATCAAATTGAGTCACCCAAAACCACTTATCAGCCAGGATGAACAAATAGCAAGGACAAAACATTCTCAGAATAATGGATTTTTTTTCATACTCCAGCTAACTGTGACCAGTTCTCGGTAGTGTACGCACCGAAGGCTCTAGAGTTCCGTGGCCACTCGCGGCTGAATGTTGACTCGCTGTCGGACGTTTTTGGAGCTTCCCTCGGATATTCGGTGTCGCGACCTTCCGAGTGGGACGGTCTGCTGATCCGGGATCCCTTCAATCTGGCCAAGGGGGCTGTGGTGGTCGTGGCTGAAGGCATTGATTCGCTGAATGTTGAGGTACAGAATAGCCAAAGGGAAACATGTATAACAATTCAAGTGGTCCCGTGACGCATTTGGTTTTTTTCCTATTCTAGGGAGCCCATAACTTTGAGCTGTTCGGCGGATCCGGATCGGAATCCATCGAGGAGCTGGTACAGAAAACGGCTGACCACAATGGAATCAGCACCGAAATTGACCTCAAGGAATCGGTAAGCATCAAACGGAAAATGTTAATATTCCCTAGATTATGAATATCTAATGGTTAAATATGTATTGAATTTAGGTATTCAGATTCGACCTAAAGACTTAGGATTGCATAACACAAAATTGGGATTCAGGTTCAAATTCGGATTCAGATTCAATAGAAATAAAAAAATAACCAGTTTCATAAAAAATGTCAGGTTCGAGATAAAGGAGATTTAAGTTTAAGAGGTGATCCTAGTTTCAACTTCAAAATTTTAAACGGATTTCGAAATTAGCATGGTTTTTCGCAATGAGCGCGTTTTTTATACGGTTTTCGGGGAATTATTTTCCCCGCGTTATTTTGCTCGATTTTTCTACACGGCATTAACAAACTACATACTGGAATTTGCAAGAAATCGATTTTCCTTTTCCTATGTAGTTAACAACTTTCTCATTTCTTTTTCTTGCAGTCGGGAAGCTTTAGCACCCCTCTGGGCCCAGTTCAGCCGGACGACGATGAAATCGAGCCACAGTATCTGAAAACGAAATCCAACAAAGCGGACGCCGATTTCATGCGTCAGCTTGCGTTCATCAATGGGCTCGGGGACCTGCTGGTCACCTCGACCGAAGCTCAGAGCGCCCCGTCTGTGTATATCGTGCGCGTTTCTTTGGAAGCTCTGCTCGCCACCCACGAACCCTCGTCGAAGGCCATCGCCGAAGCCAAGAAGCTGCTGACCAATGCCGTCCTGGAGCTGCAAACCGCTGCCGAGAAGGCCTTTGATGGGGATGTCGTTGTCGGGCTGATCACTTCCACCGAGGCTCCGCTGGTGCGTTCAAAGCGTCAGGCAACGCCCAAACAGGAAACTACCGACGTAAGTATCTGCTATATTCCCCATTAAAAATTATTCTAACCGTCCAACTCGTTTGCAGTACAACTACGCCAAGAAATACGACAGCAACTACCCGGTCATCTTCAACATCATCCTGTGGTTCAGCGTGGTGCTTACCTTCTCGCTGTTGGCCATCTCGATTGCCATCGCCACCATGGACCCCGGTCGGGATTCCATCATCTACCGCATGACTTCCACCAGAATGAAGAAAGATAACTAAAGTGTTATTACATTCAGCAGCACACCGGTAGAGAGTTATATAGTTAAAGTGAAAAAAATATTTAAGAACAAACTCACGATGATCATTCATGCACACGTACACGTAAAAACATGTTCCAAATGAAAGGGATACAAAAATCAATAGTATTAATTGGCCATTTAAAACTATCCCCAATAATAAATCGACTTTTAGCGACTGTTAGTTTTGTATGGATTATTCTCTTCTTTCGTTACCATCGTCGGAAATCGTGTGCTAGTTAAATATCAGTTTGCGTCAACAACGCTTGTCAGTCGAAGTCTTTTCCACCACCACATTCAGACCGGCTCAAGTTGCGGTACCCATAACTTAACAAAAAAAAAAGAAGCTAATCGCTAACTCCGTGTTTGTATATTTCGTTATTGTTATGACTTTATTTCTCAATTTTTCGGTTGTAAGAAGTAACCTAAAAATAAAAGCTGAGCGGAGGAAACATTCCAACTGATCCCGCCGTTAAGCGAGTGTATCTGGTTATCGATGTTCTTTATGATGACAACAGAGTTCCTCGATGATAAAATGTTCAATTTTGATTTTGGTGCTGCTTAACTTGATCCAATGTTATTTTAAGTTTATTAAACTACAACTATCAGTAAGGTTGATGGGACATCAAATTGACGTAGTCAGAAAAAATATTGGTTTCACCTGTTATGCATGCAATTTTCACCCTACTAATAAAAAGGGATAAGTTGCAACAAATTTTGTTTGTAATGAACAATCTAATGAAAACGTCTGAAAATTTATAGGATTTGATATATTTGTGATGTCATAAAGTATAAAGCACCAATTGCAGTAATTTTTGGTTTTGTTCGAATTAAATTTCACTTTAAGGGATAAAAATACTACAAAAATTCTACTAGCTGAAATCATAAAAATAATTGTTTGGATGGATGAAATTTTAAAATCGACAAACACGTGATGCAAAACAATCATATTCCAGCATATGGGAACGAGATTTAAAAGGTGAATCTAGCCCAAACTGGTAACTGAAATATAAAAATATTTATTTTAAAAAAATTGGCGATTGTCGAAAAATATTTTTGCAAAAAAAAAAAAATTGGTATAGGATATTAAAAGCAATACCAAGTTTGTAGGTGATATCATAAAGCCAATCTGTTTAAAATTTTTAACAGCATCGTAAAATGTTAAAATTTGTAGGGGAGTGTGGGGTATCATTGGCCATCCTTAAAGGATGAAAATCATTTTAAAAAAATCATGGGCCACTCTTCTTCTTTGCTTCATAACTTCTTATTATAAAAGATAAAAAGAAAAAAATAAATGGAAAGGTTTCCTGCATTTTTAAGGTATCATTAGGTTATTTAAAAAAAAACGCACGACTGAAGCAACCTGAGGTCGCGGCAGACTACGCGCAATCGCTCGAAGCAGCACTGTTGGCAGGAGGCGAGCTTGACGGAGCCCCTCTTGAGGACTGTTGGGACACCATCAAGCAAGACAGCCATCAACAGTGTTGCGGAGAACGTTATCGGTCATGTGGAACGAACTCCAAGAAACGACTGGTTCAACGAACAATGTAGGAGGGTGATGGATGAAAAGAATGCCGCGCGGACGGCATTAGTGCAAAGAGGCACCCGTTGAAAAGGTGGAAAATCACCGACAGCCGAAGAGGCAGCGAGTCAGAATTTTCCAGGAGAAAAAGCGCTGCCTGGAGGAGGAGCTGGAGCAGCTCAAGAAACTCAACACATCCCGAAAAAGCTTCGTGCCACAAGCCGAAATGAGCCGGGATAAGGACGGGGGCATCGTGAGGTGATCAAAAGGTGTAAGTAGCACTTCGATGAACGGTGCACATGCAGGAGATCAAGACGGTGGGGGAAGGTACATCGCCGGCGTAGCCAACGACGTAGAGGAGCCACTCCCAACGATGAGTGAAGTTAAGGTAATCATTCGTCAGCTTAATAGCAACAATTCGGCTGGGAAGGATGGCATCGCAGCTTAACTCATCAAAATGGGCCCGGACTAGTTGGCCGATTGCCTGCACCGGTTGACGGTCCGAATCTGGAACATAGAACAGCTACAGGAGGAGTGAAAGGAGGGGGTAATATGTCCCATCTACAACAAATACGACAAATTTATGCTGTCTCTAATCCTACTCCGCCGCCTAACGCCAAAAGCAAACAGATCCGTGGGAAGTCACCAGGCCGGCTTCATGAAGGGACGGTCTACGAGTGACCAAATCTTCACACTAACGCAAATCCTGTAAAAATGCCGTGAACACCAAGTCCCTACGCACCATCTGTTCATCGATTTCAAAGCCCCATACGACACGATCGAAAGTGGAGAGATATCGAGAATCATGGACTAGAACGGCTTTTCCGGGAAGCTGACCAGACTGATCAACACGACAGTGGATGGAACGCAGTGCTGTGAGCTGATTTCGGGTGAATTGTCGAGTTCATTCGAATCGCGCAAGGGGCTTCGACAAGGCGATGGTCTATCCTGCATGATGTGCAACGTGGCTCTAGAGGGTGTTAAATAATTTATTCATCAATTGGACCGAAATGAGATCCTTGCCTGAGAAAAATCTAACAACCCCTAGAACATTATGTTTTTGATGCTGCTATTCTATATCTGTTTTACAAGACCACTATTTCTTTTTCTATAATAAGGTCTAATTAACAGTTGAATCGCCGCGACGATTACGGCCCCCTTTTACTAACCCAAAGCTAGGACAAATACTCCCGGCACATAGAAACTTTATAAGGAAAATACCCCAAATAAAACCATTTGTAAAATAAAAAAGATCTCTCGGTCTGAAGTCTCCGGTCTTAAATCGCAGGTCTCAATTCACATGACTCATATTTCAGGACTCAGGTCTCATGTTTTATATCTCAAGTTCCAGGTCTCAGGTCTTAAAGTCCCATTTGTCATATCTCATGTCTTAGGATTCGTGAACTAGATCCCAAATCTCATGTCTTAAGTCTCAGTTCTCAAATATGAGGCTCAGAAGCCCGAGGCTTCTATTGGAGCTTATCTTCTCCCAACTTTAAAAACCTCCAAGTTTACCGGATCATTAAACGTTAAGGATAAGTTCTCGCATACGGAAAAGATAAAATTTCTCACTTTTTTGCATGAATTTTTGACACAAATAACAGGAAAAGCATTCGCTGTGCGTTTGTTCTCTTTGCTTGCTCCCAGCTCGATGTATTTAAGAAAAATCCTAGATTGAACATAGATTCTCAAACGCAAGCAAATTTTCACACATATTCTGTTTGCATCTGTTACGATCACATCTTCGGTTTGAAATGACGAACATCAACACTGAAGTTGGCTTTCATTTCTCCCTTGACCGAGCGATTACTGTACTTGAAAGCAACGAGCGCTGGCTTTCTTCCTTCCCGATAGGGACGTGCCGATGGAAAGTAAACAGCTATTTAACGGAACAGACGCTCGATGATTGGAAAATTTTCACTTTCGGTAGAAATAATCGTTCGTCTATGAAGGTTTATAAGCGGGGGATTGCTATGAACAACGAGGCAAAATGTCGATTGCAGCTCAAGTTTCAGTCGTTGTTGTCCTGGGCATTGCTCAGCTAACGAGTGCTGGATCTCCGGCTGGTGCCCTGGTGCTGAAAAGTCTCGACACGGCACGCTCGGAATGTAAGGCGTACCTGGGACTTCCGAGAAACCAGTGCGCCGATCTCTGCGAAACGATTGTAGTTCGGGGCCGTAATCGTACCCTGGAGTTGGACGAAACTACTTTCGGACAGCATTTCGAACCCGATGATTGCGATGTAGATTACTACAATCGGACCGAAGCGTGCATTTCGAAGGGATTAGAATCGATTGAGGAGGACGCCATCTGTTGCCGGGCTAGTATTGAAAGTCAGTGTTTCAGGGATCAATACGGAAATGTTGTGGATGGCCCTCGAATGGCGCAGCTGACCGATATTCAAACACGAAACGTTATCGAAACATGTGCCCGCATGCTTCAAATCGAGGATTTGGAGCTTGTATTTTCCGGCGTTACAAAGTACGAACTCTCGATTAGGTCCCGTTGCCTTTTACGATGCATTCTCATCCGTGAAGGCCTGTATAACGACGTCGATGGGCCGGATCTCGATCGGATTTACGTACTATGTGGCGGCTACAAGAACGGCAAGGCGGCATTCAAGGCAGAAGCTGAGCAGTGCATTGCCGAAGTACGATCCCAATGCTACGACAAATGTACAATGGCCGCCCGAATTGTCGGCAAATGTTTCGGCTTTGAGGGGGCATCTCTCGCTGGGTTAGTGACACCGATCGTCGGTGGCTTAGTAAACACCTTAGTAAGCACCGTAGTGGGCCTTGCGGCTGGCTTACCTGGTCTGGGTCTAGTCGTGTCGCTTCTTGGACCGGTTGTTTCGGCAATTTTAGGAGGAGCAGCTGCCGGAATTGATTCGGTTGTTGCACCTAGTGCACTTTCCGGCGTGACTGGAGCAGTTGGTGGTGGGGGTGGTGGTCTCGAAGTATCTGGTCTGTTGGGTGGTTTAGGTTAAGGTTTAAGTTGAAACCATTGTATCTATAAATAAAGTAATGTACTTTGAAATGAATCCGAAACAATAATGGGGCATTAATTAGCGCTACGCGTTTCCATTTTTTTTATGCAAGAAGAAATTTTTGCACAATCAATTTATTATCTTATTCAGTTTTGTAGCATACCGTTTTACGACATAACCTGATGAAAAATATTCCTCCAATTCACTCATTCCATGGCAACCGTTCTCCAACTTCTCGGGCATCTCATTTTTATTTATTTATTTATTTACATAGTATTCCGTCTCACGACATAACTTGACGAACATCATTCCTAAAATTCACTCGGTCCATGGCAACCGTTCTCCAATTTCTCGGGCACCCCACGTTCGCCAGATCACGCTCCACTTGGTCTAACCACCTCGCTCGTTGCGCCCCCGCTCGTCTTGTTCCTACCGGATTCGTAGCGAACACCTGTTTGCAGGACAGTCGTCCGGCATTCGCGCAACATGTCCCGCCCAGCGTATCCGGCCAGCTTTCACCGCCGTAGAGTCGCGCGAGCTCGTGGTTCATCCTTCGCCTCCACACTCCGTTCTCCTGTACGCCGCCAAAGATGGTTCTTAACACTCGTCGCTCGAATACTCCGAGTGTACGCAGGTCCTCTTCGAGCAATATCCATGTCTCGTGCCCGTAGAGAACAACCGGTCTAATGAGCGTCATATACAGGTTACACTTCGTGCGAGGGCTAAGTCTTCTCGACCGCAGTTGCTAGTGGAGTCCATAGTAGGCACGACTTCCGCTGATAATTCGCTTCCGGATCTCCCGGCTGCTGGTGTCATTGTCTGCGGTCACCAGTGAGCCGAGATAGACAAAGTCTTCGACTATCTTCAGTTCGTCACCGTCGATCGTGACCTTGTAAATACTGGACAAGCGGGTTCGGTCGGTCTCGGATCCGCAGGCCAGCATGTACTTCGTCTTTGACGCATTAATTATCAATCCAATCCTTCCTGCTTCGCGTTGCAGTTTGCGGTAGATCTCTTCCATTGCGCAGATGATCTACCGACTATGTCAATGTCATCGGCAAAGCAAATAAGTTGACTAGACCTGTTGAAAATTGTTTCCCGCATTTTGCCCACCGCTCGTCGAATATTAGACCTAGATTTAAACCAGTTGCAGTGGTATACAGTACTAGAGATGTACCGAATATTCGGCGCCGAATATCGCCCAAAAACCTTTACGCCGAATATTGGGCTCACCGAATAGTTGGTCTACTCGGCCTATTCGGCCGAATACTTAATATTTATTTTTAAAATTTAAACCACAACATAATTGTCAATTTTTTTAAAATGATTTTGGTTAATTTATAAAATATCCAAAAGTAATGTTGAAAAAGCTACATAATCATCAAAAACATTCAGTTTCAGTGATACATCATAGATGTATTGAGTTTATGCCAATATGTTGCGTTGCGCGTCATGATTTGGATGGGGTGGGAATTGCGTGGAGAGAAGTTTAACACGAGAGTGTTTAAATCCTAGAAAAACAAACAAAGTGGAGATTGCATCTACTTTGCTTTCGTTTTCCTGCTTTTCGATTTCATTGATTAAAGGCTATTTTCGTCCGAATTTTTTTTTTATGAATGATTCAAGCAATTTAATTTTTTGTGATACTATTTGGGATGATCAACACACTGTCTGGGCGAAAAGTTATGGGCTTAGTTTCGGAAAGAAATTTGCTTGCGTGTGATGCGAGTGATTCTATGTGGGGTGAATTAAGGAAAAGCAACAAGCCGATTTCATTAAAAACGAGGAATGGTGATTTACTGATAATGCTGAATACTGAGGCATAAAGTCTGGATAGCGAATGTAGCTCCGAGCAATTCAAAGATGATTTGTGATGTGAAAAGGAATGTAAGATATGGAGTAATCAATTTATGCAGTCTTAATATGAAATTGGTTTAAGTATCCTAACCAGTGTTCCGAAAATCAATCAAAACAAACACTCAGGATGCGTTTCCTGTTGGAAACATTCTGATTGTATAATGGCATAGCGCCTCTCGCAACTGCTTCGCCTGGCGTGTATGCAATCTCGATCAGCGCTCCTATCAGCTACACACAAAACTTTCGAGGCCGAAATTTAGCAAAATTTTGCTGAAATTTGACCAGCTAGAAATTTAGCAATCAATTTAGCAATTTTTTTCTGCTCAAATTTTAGCAAATTAGAGAAAAATAAGCCGCCGGCATGTTTTACTAAAATTTTAGCAAAAACCAGTGAAAAAAATTCCGCGGGATCTGAAATTACAATTTTTTATGTTTTTATCTGCAAATTTCGAGGGAATATTCGATTATCTAAAAGAATGCACGGATAACATCACTTTGAATTTATTTATATTTTTCAAAACACTTTTCACTAACACTTTTCATAAACTGTTTGGATCCTGGAAACGCACCTTCCGGCTAATGAAACCCCAAGCGACCGATCGTCATTCATGCATCGATGATTGTGCCTGATGCAGTTCGTTGAAACTCCAGTTGTCCACTTCCGAACTGTTGTAAAAAAAACCCGTCAATCTTGTCGGAAATAGTAACCTGGTTGAAAAAAAAACAAACAATTTTACAGTTCGAATATCGGAAAATCTGTACACTACTTGATCGGCCCTTACCTGTACGCATCCGGAATTGATCTGGCTATCATTTTACCACCGCTAGGACCACCAGCATCGCGCTTTCAGAACCGCACTTTATCGCGTCAGTTTGTTATTTTCCCCCAACTGGCGGCGGCTGCTGTCTATAAACAAAGCGGCTAGAAAACCTTCGTTTTACTAATATCAAGTAAAATTGCCTTTATAATTACTAAAAAGAAGCAAAATTTGCTTTTTGCTATCACATTAGTAAAATAATCCTTTTTGCTAATCGAAAGTAACAGCAAAATTTTGCTAAGTGGAGCCTCGAAAGTTTTGTGTGTATGCAAACCGAGTCGCATCATTCAGAATCATCGGTATAGCAAACATCGCATATCGGAGATGAGTGAGATACAAACTGATCCATTCTGAATGTAGCTCACTCAGTATCTGCCTGAATTATATGAAATTCAAAATTATTTTTTGCAGGACGAGAAAAATCAAACAGTTGTGCGGGACACCATATTTACATTCTCAGTAGTTTTAACGTGACGGACGACAGTTTAATAAGAGAACTTGTAAAAATTGACAAACACGACGAAAGTGAACATCTTTCCCTCACAAACACAACTACAATTTGATTTTGATCATACTGATGTTAAAAATCGTTATAACAACAAATAAATTTATTAATTTGTTATGCCTCAAATCAAACAAAATACGCTAATGATCGGCTTCATGTATCACTCACTCACTGCCTGATCCATTCACTCCTGATCGAAGACCAACATGATTCGCCATATGCATTGCGCATTGGTGAGATTCCAATTTGATGATGGTGCTGCACTGTTTTGACAGCAAGCATCGTGCGAGGTGATCTGTATTTTAGCAATGAATTGAACGATCGATGATCGGATAGGTCCAGTAGCAATCAATAACGAAACCCGACCGCTGTACGTTGAGGTGCGAAGTGCAATCAGAAACATTCATTGAAAATGAGTGATTTTCGGAACACTGATCCTAACCATTGTGGGCAAAATCATTGTTTTCAGCAATCATTAACCCACTCGAGACGGATTGCACACCGTGTGTGCAATGACTTTCCGAGGCTATAAGACCGATTGCACACCGTGTGTGCAATGGAAGTTGTTTTAACTTTTTCATGATTTTGATGAAACTAGTGGACCAATTTTATTGGTTCTTGAACCAATAGAATCTGTAAAGCATAGGTAAACATAATTTGACAATGGTTTCACTGTGGATGAAAATGTTTACAAAATATCAAGGGGTTGAAAATGACATAAAATTAGGCAGCGCAGACAGATTTTTGTTTCGTTCAGACTATTGTCGATACAGACAATAGAGCATTTGCAAGCTATTTGTGCTGTTGATGTGGAAGTTTGCGTTGGTGATTGTTTAGGTTATGGTGTGGAGAGAATAACTGAAATTGATATGCATCTTGTACCTGGTGTAAAGCGTTTGTGTGAATTCCGTATTGTAAAGTATTATTTTTAAATTCTCAAGATTTAGAGTGTGCTATTGGGTTCTTTAGCCCTTGGCGGGGAGTTTTAGTAGATTCTACTTTCACAAAGGTGTTCTTGAAATCTCTATCTTATAGTTGAAAATACTTTTTACGGTAGCTACCGAATGATCAAATAAAATTTAAATTATTGGTTACTTTTTACAATTTATTTAAAAAAAACCAAATGGAATAAACTTTAGCTCTATAAGTGTTTGTTTATAATATCATCATCATTGAATTTCATTTTTTTTTTCATGAAATGTATTCAAACAATCAATTCATGAATTTCTAGAAAATTCGAGTTTTATATTGTATTAAATTTTTAAAAATTTGAACGCTCCGTTCGATGTGCCTTCATGAAATGTTGGACAAATCACCCTTATTCCAAGGTGCTATTCAGAAAAATGAACGGAAGATTATGCGATGAACACTAAATTTTTCATTGCATATTTTTTTATGAAATATAGTTCTGAATTAATACAAGAATAAGTTAACCGGAGTTCAATAGTTAGACTACTTAAATAGTTCTCGGATAGAAAATAAAATCCACAGGAGAAAAAAATTGGGTAGAAACCGACAAAGTACAAACCATCGTCATAAATCACAAGAGTAAACACATTTTTATTAGAAAACGTTTTAAAAACACTAATTGTTGGTTCAAACCACATTACATAATATTCTTTGCATAATATTTTTTTCCTTTTATATCCAAACAAAAATTGAAACGAAGGTTGATCATGTTTTAAATGGTGTATTTTCATTTTTCTGCCCATTGCACACCGTGTGTGCAATGCGGCCCCTCGAAATAATTTTATTTCGAGGAGCGGACTGCACACACGGTGTGCAATGGACGTTTTTCGTAAATTTACGATTAAATTTTGAAAATTTCATTGTATTCATGTTTTTTAGATAAAAATTGATCGAATCAAAGAATAAAAATTTTTGGCTCCTGGGGGACGCGTTCGAAAAAAGTCGCCGTCTCGAATGGGTTAAAGGGTAAATTTGTGGTGAAGTTGACATAGTGGATCACTGAGAAAATGTAGAGAATAGATAAGGTACAAAAACGGTTTGAAGATTGAAATATCCGTTCGCAATTTGTGAATCAATTGTAAGTGACATAAGAAGCCCATAAAATTAATCGAAAATTTTATTGTTGGGAAAGAAGAATTGGAAGAGTGTAAAATAAAAACAAAAGAAACCATGCTTCTAGATTTTGCAGGAAATAGAAGAGAGGAAAGCTCTAGGGAAATTTGTGAATAAAGGGTGATACGGTCAAAATTTGGTCAATATCAACTTGACGTTTTTTTTTCAATTTTACATTCAAAAATCTGAACACCGCTAATTTTGAAGGTGTGAGTGTGTAGAGTGTTGCTCCTATTTTGATTATTTTATAATATTTTAGTGGCATTTCGACGAGATGAACTCTAGTAGAATGAAATTGAAAGATAGGAAATGATAGGTGAATAGTTAAAGCTAGGGCGCTTTTGGAGAAGAAACATTGAAAGGTGGTTTTTGAAAATGTAAGTCTAGGGCATGTGGGAGAAAGCTCAAACTAATCGGTTGAATCTTTGCTCGGCAACGATTAATTCTTTATGGGAGGCGAAGCAATCGCAGCTCCCATACAGAATCAACCCGATGGATTAGATGTGTACCTACACACCTAATCGAGCAAAAATTCAACCGACCAGCGACTTACTGAACAATCTCGAAGGCGCATACAGATCTAGCGATGTGTGCTGTTTTTCGGGTCTCGCTAGGTAGTTTTTGCTACTCTGTTGTTTCACATATTGAACTACCCTTCGAGATTGTTCAGTAAGTCGCTGGTCGGTTGAATTTTTGCTCGATTAGGTGTGTAGGTACACATCTAATCCATCGGGTCGATTCTGTATGGGAGCTGCGATTGCTTCGCCTCCCATAAAGAATTAACCGTTGCCGAGCAAAGATTCACCGGTTTGTTTGAACTTTCTCCCACATGCCCTAGACTTACATTTTCAAAAACCACCTTTGTTTCTTCTCCAAAAGCGCCCTAGCTTTAACTATTCACCTATCATTTCCTATCTTTCAATTTCATTCTACTAGAGTTCATCTCGCCGAAATGCCATTAAAATATTATAACATAGTTATGACGGCGATAAAAATCTGAAAACATATTTTGATTATGGAATTCACTCTTCAATTGTCAAAATGCCGTCCAAGGAAGAAAAGCAGCGTATCAAAATTTTGCTCGCGCATCGCGAAAATACGAGCTACTCGCACGCAAAGCTGGCAAGATCGCTAAAAGTTGCCAAATCAACCGTTACAAATGTAATTAAAGTGTTTGGAGAACGTTTGTCGACAGCCGGGAAGTCTAGATCGGGGGGAAATCGAAAACCGGATGCCGCTGAGACGACAAAGAGAGTTGCCGACAGTTTCAAGCAAAACCCTAACCTCTCTCTCCGAGATGCCGCAAATAAGCTGGGTGTATCGTCTACAACCGTGCATCGAGCCAAAAAACGAGCCGGATTATCGACTTACAAGAAGGTAGTGACTCCAAATCGCGATGATAAACAAAATACGACGGCCAAAGCGCGATCCCGGAGACTGTACACGAAGTTTGACTGCGTGGTAATGGACGACGAAACCTTCGTCAAAGCCGACTACAAGCAGCTTCCGGAACAGGAGTTTTATACGGCAAAGGG
The DNA here is from genome assembly GCF_029784155.1 of Uranotaenia lowii. Lineage (NCBI taxonomy): Eukaryota > Metazoa > Arthropoda > Insecta > Diptera > Culicidae > Uranotaenia > Uranotaenia lowii. The sequence goes on along the minus strand of NC_073691.1, from coordinate 155,500,787 downwards.
AAGGGGAAAGGTAGCAGATATTTTCAAGCACATGAAACTGTCAAAGTTGGCGAAGAAATATCTGGTTTGGCAAGCCATCTGTACCAGTGGCTTGAAAAGCAGCATTTTCAAAACTTTCGGGACTGTCAACAAAGAAATTTACGTGAAAGAGTGTTTGAATAAACGTCTGCTGCCTTTCCTGAAGAAACACGTTTGTTCCGTACTGTTTTGGCCGGATTTGGCATCTCGCCATTACGGTAAAAAAGCCATGAGGTGGTACGCCGCCAACAACGTGCAGGTGGTTCCCAAGGACAAGAACCCTCCCAACACGCCAGAGCTCCGCTCAATTGAGAAATACTGGGCTATTGTCAAGCGGAACCTAAAGAAGGCCAAAAAACTGCTAAGGACGAGCAGCAGTTCAAAGCAAACTGGCTTTCTGTGTCGAAGAAGGTGGACAAGGTGGCTGTACAAAATCTGATGGCAGGGGTTAAGCGTAAGGCCCAACAATTCGGATTTGGAAAAGCGGAAGCCTAACTGAATAATTTTTTCTGAATTTTATACTAATTAAACTTGAAAAAGAAATTTAATTTGATTTTTTAAATGAACGATTTCACCGATTTACACGCGTTTTTCCTTGACCAAATTTTGACCGTATCACCCTTTATTTGGGAGATTAGTGGTTTACGCGGGAAAGGGAAAAAAGTTCCTTTTAAATGAAGTGGTAATAAGAAATCAGTTTTGAGTAGTTTTCTGGGAAGCTAAAGATAGGTTTCAGGTAAGGTACTTTAGAAGTGTGGTTACAAGATAAGATTTCAAATTATGTTATTGAAAAATTTTGAAAATTATCAGTCTATATATCAGAATGATCAATCATCTGCAAACTGACCAAGTATATACACGGATGCCTGAATACCTGTGAAAATTTATAAAATTGTAGATTTTAATTTCTAACTGGTTTAGGAGGTTACTATTCCAGAATAAACGCAAACAGCGACACAAAATACAGTAAAAGTACAGCGTTAAAAAACCGTGCAAAAAACCGTGTTAATTTCAGAAAACCATGTAAAAAAACCGTGCTAATTCCCGAAACCGTGCTAATTGCGGAAAACCGTGTAAACAAAATATTGAAGACCTGAGACTTGAGATTTTAGACTTGAAACATGAGACCTGCGAACTGGTGCATGAGACTTGAGACCTGACTATTGAGGCATGAGACCTGAGAACTGATACCTGAGACCTGAGACTTTCGACATGACACCTGAGACCTGAGACTTGAGATTTGAGACTTGAGACATGACACCTGAGACCTGAGACGTGAGACTTGGGACCTGAGACATGAAACTTGAGACCTGAAATATGAGACATAAGACATGAGACCTGAGACATGAGACAAGAACTTAAACCCTGAAATATGAGACTCGAGATCTGTGACACGAGACATGAGACTTGAGACCTGAGACCTGAGGCATGAGACATGAGACATGACACCTGAGACCTGAGACATGAGATATGAGACCTGAGGCATGAGACATGAGATATGAGACTAGAGACAAGATACCTCATGTCTCAGGTCTCAGATCTCATGTCTCATGTTCAGATCTCAGGTCTCATATGTCAGGTCTCAAGTCTCAGGTCTCATGTCTCAGGTCTCAGATCTCAGCTATCAGGTCTCAGGTCGCTGGTCTCAGGTTTCAGGTCTCGGGCCTCATGTATCACGTTCTTAGTATCAGATCTAAGATTTTCCCAACTACAAATAGATTCTTAGTGTTTTCCTTTGAAAAAGACTATTTTCTCTCAAAAACCGTGTTAATTCGCGAAATCCGTGTAAAAAACCGTATTGATTTCCGAAAACCGTGTAAACAAAGCCGTGTAAAAAAAACATTAAAACACAACAAATGACACGAAGCTATGGTGCCGGGTATGACACACTATGCCGATTTGAAAATCTAAAGAATGCAGAGGTCTCATACTTCATACTTCGGTAAAACTGCGGCGAATCCGTGCACCCATGCCTACAAACATACATATGTTGTAAAGTCAATGGCTTCACAGTGTTGATTATGAGTGTTCATCATGCTTTGATTATCGTTTGTTCCAGATTAAGGACACTGATGTGTAAATAAAATACGTGACGTGCGTTTAGGATGGTGTCTCAAACCAGAAGGAATCAGACTTCCTCCTCAAGGAGGTTTTATTATTCTCAATCATTTGACAGCTCAAACAATCATCGATCAACGATGAGAAAGACTAACATCCGAAATGGAACTATAACAATTCTCGCTTCTTAAGTTATTAATTAAATTCACATTATTTTAATAGAAAAAAACTACAAATTCAAATTCAAATTCAAGGATTATCATTAAGCTTAACGTAAGATTTACAATAATTTGCCACCTCAATTCACATTATACACAAAATCCTTATCAATTTTAGTTTTTCTCAACCGTTCCGATCTCCTCAAGATTGGATTTTCTTCATCGCTTTTTCTTTTCCTTGGCGGCATCAAGGGGTCTGGGAATCCTCTGAACGGTCCGTCCTCATCGTCATCGTCCTCAGACACCACCCTTGGACGCTTTCCTTCTCTCCCGAAAGAAGTCATTACGTTGCTTTTAATCTTCCTTGCTGGAAATAACTTCAACTGATTTCTGTGAGCGTTCACAGTGATCCCTCCAACGGCGACCTGGAATATATTTTTAGAAACTCTTTTAATGTATTTTGCTTCAACCCATTTTTCTATTTCATGCTTTTTAGGATTTTTATAATAGACCTTGTCTCCTTGAATCAGATTTCTGAAACTGTCGAACAGTTCACTTTCATCAGATTTATAATTTTCATTTATGTTTACCGGTTCTTCATTACCCTGTAGTTTATTTTTGTATCGGTGTTTAGGATGAAGCAAATCAATGATTGTCTTTGGTTTATATTTAAAAACTTTATCGAACGGTGATTCATTATCAATTGATGTGCAAGTATCTCTATAATTGAATAAAAACAACTCTAATCGATCTTCTTTGTCGAGAGATCTTAACTCAGGTTCTAGCAGAAATTTTTTAAGGGTATCTTTCACCGTCCGAACCATCCTCTCAGCCTGTCCATTGCTTTGAGGGTTATAAGGAGGGCTTTTCAAAACCAAAACACCCTGTTTTTCTAAAAACTTTACAAAAAGCAAAGAATTGAACGGGGGACCATTGTCCGTCACTACAACATCTGCAAGTCCAAAAGTTGAGAAAAACTTGATAAACTTTTTAATTACTTTCCCAGCATCTGTGCCATATTTCATTAAATAAACTTCCAACCATTTAGTATGGCTGTCTACTATCAACAAATACATCTGCTGCTCCAAATAAAAAAAAATCCGCATGAATTCTACTAAACGGCTTCAAGGTTGGTTTCCATGGCTTAACAACTTTGTTTGAAAAATTTGACAATTTAGCACAAGTCTCACACTTTTTGACATACTGCTCTATATCCACATTTATCTTGAACCAAAAAACACTCCTTCTAGTAATTTGCTTCATTTTGGTGATTCCGACATGATTCATATGTAAAAGCTTTAAAATATTATTTTTCAAAGATGCTGGTACAACTACTCGATCTTTGTAAAGTACACAATTTTCAATCAATTCTAAATCCTCCTTATTTGCATATGCGTCTTTAAAATCTTTTTCAACTTTATCCGGCCATCCGTCTTTAATGAATTTTATAATTGTTTTCAAAAATTTATCATTTTGTGTTTCTGTTTGTATTACGTTAAAATCCACCGGACAACTTTCAGAAAAATTCAAACTTTTAATAAAATCTGGATCATAATCCTTAGGTATCGATTGTTGTAAGGGGAATCTAGAACAGAAATCTGCGTTGCCCATATTAGATGAAGGTCTGTAATAGATTTCGAAGTCATATATAGAAAGTTCTAGAATGTACCTTTGAATACGAGTTACATAAATAGAATTTTTACCACTTTTCCCAAAGATACCAATTAATGGCTTATGATCAGTATAGATGCTAAACTTCTGCCCATATAAAAATTTGTGAAATTTTTTTATTGTATAAACCAACGCAAGAGCCTCAAGATGTAGAATTGGGTACTTCATTTGAGCAGAGCTCAACGTAAATGAAGTAAAACAAACTGGTTTTTCCACACCATTAATAACATGTGCAATTACTCCTCCAATTCCATAACCAGAAGCATCTGTCACCACAACTAAAGGTTTCTGAGGATCATAATATTCCAAAAACTTTGCATTCATCAGTTGATGCTTCACCTCCTCGAAAACCTTAGAACATTGGCTCGTCCATTCAAACTTAACATCTTTTCTTAATAAATTGTAGAGAATGTGAAGTTTTGTTGATAATTTTGATAGAAATTTAGAATAATAATTGATCAAACCTAAAAATGATTTAAGCTCCGTCACGTTCTTTGGTACACTAGCATTTTTAATAGTTGCTAATTTTTCAGGACACGGCAGTAATCCATTCGCTGTTAAAACATGTCCTAAGTACGGAAGTTTGTCCACAAAAAATCGACATTTGGACCAATTCACTTTTACATTGAATTCCTCTAATCTATCAAGTACCATCAAAACTTTAGATTTGCAATCTTCCAAACTCTTTCCGGAAATTAAAATATCATCTAAATAAACCGATACATTGTCTAAATTTTTCAAAATTTGTTCCATAACATGTTGGAAGATAGCTGCGCTTGAAGATACTCCTTGAGGCAATCTATTGTATTGGTAAAGACCTTTAATGGTATTAATCACCATAAACCGTTTGGATTTTTCACTCAACAGAAGCTGAGTATAAGCACCTTCTAAATCCAGTGAAGTAAAAACCGTCGAACCAGATAATTTGGCAAAAAGATCTTGCGCCACAGGTAAAGGATATGAGTTGGGAATAATTAGTTTATTTATCGAGACTTTACAATCTATAACAAGTCTTATTTCACCATTCTTTTTTGCCACTGCAATTACCGGTGAAGCCCATTCACTTGTTTTAACTGGTTCGATAACCTTTTCAACTTCTAATTTATTTAGATGCTCCACAACTTTGTCACGCAGTCTGAAAGGTACTTCATATGCTCTTTTAAAAACTGGTTGATCATCTTTCAATACAAGATCAGCCACAAAATGATTTATAGGTGTTGATAAATCCTTTTGAAAAATTGTAATATATTTATTTTTAATTTTAGACAACGTACTTTCACGATCATCTGAAAAGGTAACTTTTTTTACACTTCCAATTTGAAAGGCATTTTCTCTCCATTTTGGGAAAAATATGTCGAGCCAATCACGTCCTAATAAAGGTGTAAATTCAAAATTACTTTTTATAATCAAAAGTTCTAACGTTTTGTTCAACCCTTGACAAGATACGTCCACAGAAGCTTTGCCAAGAACATCCAATTTTGATCCATCCACAGATATCAAATTTTTATTGCAACTTTTTAATTTCTTTTTCGAAAAACGAAAAAATGTCGAATTATTCATCACTGTTACCGCCGAACCACTATCGACCTCGAATTTGAAACTTTTCCCATCAATACATACATTCAGGAGACAAGGTTTGTTAACAGTTTTTGACGATACCATCATGCAACAAAATTCACCTGAATCGTTATCATCATCATCATCAGAGGAGGAATGAAGATCTGCTCGAAGACGTTCAAAATAACTGCTAATTTGTGAAGAAGAAGATGGATTACTGTTCAAATGTTTAACTGATCTCGAAACGTCCTTTGCTCGCTCCGGACAATTCCGCTTTATATGACCACGCTCTCCACAAGAGTTGCAAATTAAACCAGAATGTCGATTCAAATCAAATCCTTCCCTGCTGTTGTTGCGTTTCCTCCAACCCATACGAAAACGATTTGCACTCCTACTTCTGTCCCTATTATACCGTTCTCCTTTCCCTTCGTTCCTGTTCATGAATTGTTCTCGACGACCTAGTCTATTTCTGACCGAAGCAACTTGGCCCTACTACCGGCTAGCTCTCTATTTACTAGCATTTTCTCTGCCATTTGTAAGGTTAAATTATCCTCATTGAGTAGTTTGTATTGTAGATCTTTATCCCGAATGCCAACAACTATACGGTCGCGAATCGCAGTTTCCTTGAAAGCCCCAAAATCGCAAAACTCAGCTTGGAGTTTCAAAGCCAACAGAAAATTTTCTGATGACTCATCTGAGCCTTGAACTCGAGTATTGAACTTATAACGCTGCATCATCTCATTATCAACTCTATCGAAACGTTCCTTGAGCTTTTTAATGATGTCATTGTACGCAAGATCCACAATATTACTTGATGGATACAACAATTTCAATTCTTCGAAAACCGTTGATCCACTCAAGGTAATAAAAAGAGACTTTTTTTGCTCTTCTGGTACCTTGTTATAATCAAAAAAATAACATAAACGTTCCGCATAGTTCGTGAAAGAAGTTCCGGGGACATACGCCTCGATGGAACCAACGATATTCGCCATCTAATCAATTACCACTCAATATAATTGTCAAAACTTGAAGAAAGAAAAAAAACTTTCTACTCACCAATTAACCTTTGAACCACCTTACTCTATCGATTGAAATGGTGTCGCTGTTGCTCGAAATATTCTGGCTACCACCACCAGTTTAGTCAACGAAAGCCGAAAACTACCAAGCGATCTATCGGTAAAACTTTTACCTCTTCAGCAGAGCTCCTTATCTGCACCTACACGGCCACACGCTTTCAAAATGGCCAACTTCCGGTGTTCTCAATATCTCCTTGCCAGGCCTCTTACGTTTTAATTGCCACCACTGAACGGAACTTCCGATTTCCAAAACACCTTATTTTGGTTCTCCCTCCTTAACCGCCGCTGTATCCTGCAGGAGAGAAAAAACACAAAAGAAATAATATTATAATAGCTGCTAATAAATCTTTTGTAATCTCTATTATTCTCAAACAAAAGACTGGGCACACAATTGAATTGGATTATAGCTTTAAATCAATTTATGTTTCACTATTTGTCACGTTCACGGACGCATTAAACAAATAGAATTCTTACTCTTTTGCTTAACCAATCGGTGGAATCGTCAGAGCGAAAAAAAAACTTGTTTAAAAAACTTCCACTTAAAACTTCTACACTTCTTCAAAATCCTTTTGTCTCGTCACCACTAAATAAAATACGTGCGTTTAGGATGGTGTCTCAAACCAGAAGGAATCAGACTTTCTCCTCAAGGAGGTTTTATTATTCTCAATCATTTGACAGCTCAAACAATCATCGATCAACGATGAGAAAGACTAACATCCGAAATGGAACTATAACAATGTGAGATTACTTTAACAAGCGGCGCAGGAGCGAATTCGATGATAGGCAAACGAGGTCCATCATTGGCAAAGCAGAGGTCCAGCGTACGACCGTATTCGTTCACCACGTCGTTAATCTGGCGCAAGGTTGCTGCACTCAGGGATTCCAATATGATGTTTGAAGGCACCGAAAAAGTAGAGCGTGCATCACTTCAAACCGGGCATATTGAAGTCGCCAATGAAAGTAAGTCATCTACTGTAACGCAGAAGGAACTAACTTCGAAGATGCAGCGTGAAAAACGACTCAGCGAGGGTAACATAGGGTGGAAGCAACCCCCTGGCAACTTGACGTTTCCCATACAAATCGCGTGTGCCAGTTTTTTCTGGTTCTCTGGTTCTGTCAAATCGAAAATCGAGCTACTTAACATGTCGGAAGGACCCATATTGAAATATGTTTTCTGAAACTGATTCAATAACTAAAAACAAGTTTTGAATATGGAACTTTATGCTATGTTTTATGTGAAGTGAATCTGTTTTCAAAATTTTAGTCCAAGAAAACAAGTAGAGCGTTAATTTGTGCGTCCTACAAAAGGTATAAAAGTTCTGGACTGCTTTAAATAAATTACTGATATCCGGCAGTTTTTGGGACAAGTTTACCTTCCACCGAAACTGTTGAAGACATTCAAGCACAATAAAAGTAAAATACAACATTACCACATCAATCATTAGGTGATTGCCATAAGCTGCGTTGCATATGAACATTTTAAAATGACAAAACAATCATATTATAGCAGAACTTTTGCCTTTTTATAGAAATACTGTTCCTACACAATATATAAATCGGTATAATATTGAATAAGATTAACAATTTCGGTTAAAACTTTTTTTTGTTCATTCGAAAGTTATGAATTTGCCTGATTCGCACCACATTTAATAGTGAGCCCTTTCCATATCCAAGACTCGAAAAGTATGTGAACAAGCGGCACACATGCGACATCTGCGATTTTGAAACAGACACACGAAACTCGACCGAACTGTCAAGTTGCCAGGGGGTTGGGTGGAAGGTACAGTACACATACGTACTATTTTCGGTCTACAAGATCAATCAAATCCATACAAGTTCCAGATCCCACCAGGAATTGTTGTCGATGAGCTGCGCTGGGAGATTCGACTTCACGGCAAGTAGCACCTCGCCTCTGCTGGACCTTTTTCTGTTGCGGTCACAGCGGAACATTACGTAATCAGGGCCGAAGATCTGACTTGATAGTGTGCGGTCATTCAGCCATGTTTCCGTGAAGGCGATGACGTCATAGCAGAAACACGAAGTTCCGAACAGGTAGTTGGTCAGGCAGGAATTTATTCACAGGTTGGAGACCCCTTCGCCGCAGACGAACTCAGGGCCGGGACGACTGATGACGCTGTGGAGCATATTTTTACTATAATAATTATCCAAACTATCACTTCATTCTGACCACCCGTTTAATCGTGATAGTATTCCGATAAAAATATTTTCCTTTTTCTATTGGCATAATGAATGTTTTTGGGCGGTCATCGTAATAAAAAGGAGTTACTTCTTTTTGAAACCGTTTCATTTGTTAGTTTTTTTTTATTTGAAAATAAATATTCATCTTGGCTAGATTTTTCAGAATGTCGTTATAAAGTATTATCCATCATATAAAACAATCAACGTCCGTAATCGATTCTGTTTAAAATTGTCTCCTCTGTAATCTTACTTAAGTTTTTTAAATGTTCGTGTTAACTGAAGTCGTTAAGGCATCGACAGATTTAATTTTCTCTCTACTCAGCAGCTCGCTTCAGTTAAAAAGCTTTAACAAGTGTTAAATATTTCCTACTCAACTTTTGGAAGCATCTCTACATGCTTGACATAATTACTCGTAACATTTCGCTAACCTTAATGTAAAGGTATCATCTGCTTCCTAAATATCTTACTTGTTGTTTGGTGCCACGGTGCATGCCAACTTCTGCCAGCAACCGTCGCAAACTCGGACCGGTTTTTTGGCGCTGGCCGCATCTCCCGGTATCACAGCCACGTGCTCCGAACAGCTGGAGCAGAATATTTTGCCACAATTGCGACAGTGGTGTTTCCGGCGGGTGATGCTGAACTCTTTCTCACAGCTTCGGCAGCTGGAAACCACACCATCCGGGGTCCAGGAACCGTTTCCCCCAGCATTACTTCCGGGGTCCAAAGCGTTTCCCTCAGCACCGGGGCTGCTGTTGAGTTGTTGTTGATGGAGTGCCGCCCTTTCCTTGAGATCCGATATCTGCAGCTTGTTCATGCTTAGTTGCACCCCCAGCTCTTCCAGGGTTCGCTGGTCTTCTTCCCATTGGCGGCGCAGCTTTTCCAGCTCCGTTCTGGTGCGGTTGTGGTCCTGTAGGAATGCAAAAAAGGTATTAGAGATATGAACGTTACAGAAACGTCACTATCACCTTCAGTTCATCCGCTGCACGTTGAAGATCCACCTGTAGCCGGCTGATTTGCTCCTTGTGTTCCACTTCTCGCTTCAGCATCTCCGAGCGTTGTTCACGTTCGATTCGAAGGTCTGCCTCGGCACGAGTCGCTCGCTGCTCACAGGAAACCACTTGGAGGGAGAGCGTTTGCGAGGTATCCTGCAGAGCGTTCAAGCTGGCCGTTTCCGAGTTGTATCTGTAAAGGGGCGAAACAAGCAAAATTTAACGCGAGTCTTAAGCTAGAGGCGTTACCACGGTATCACTCAGTTATGGTCTTTGGACGACTTTTGATTGCATAGGTTCTACAATATTTTCTTTGTAAATAACGAATTGAGAATTTAAAATTATCTTAAATTAAAGCCTTAATATTTGCTGTTTGAAACATCAAATGAATCGACCTCATAGTTATATGGTGTGCCGAGGGATCATCTGAAGGTCAGGTATCTTCGAATTAAGCAAAACACTGGCGTTTTGAGGGAGAACGCGTCCTTGGGCATCATCTGGACGTTGTTCGCAGCATACCGCTCCATGCCCTCCATAATTTTCTGGCCTTTCCTTGGGGATTTTGAGCTTAAATTGGGATCACAGCTTTAAAATTGGGTTTTCTGGCCTTTAGAAGCGTGTTTGGGGATTCTGAGCTTAATTTGGGATCACAACTCCAAAATGGGATTTTCTGGCCTTTTGAATCGTTTTTTTGTGGATTCTGAGCTTAATTTGGGATCACAACTTTAAAATGGGTATTTCTGGCCTTTAGAAGCGTTCTTTTTGGGGATTCTGAGCTTAATTTGGGATCACAAATTCAAAATGGGTTTTTCTGGCCTTTAGAAGCGTTTTTTGAGGATTCTGAGCTTAATTTAGGATCACAACTTTAAAATGGGTTTTTCTTGCCTCTAAAAGCTTTTTTTTGGGGATTCTGAGCTTAATTTGATATCACAACTTTAAAATGGCTTTCCTGGCCTTTAGAAGCTTTTTTGGGGATTCGGAGCTTCATTTGGGATCACAACTTTAAAATGGGTTTTTCTGGCCTTTAGAAGCGTTTTTTTTTGGGATTCTGAGTTTAATTTGGGATCAAAACTTTAAAATAGGTTTTTTGGCCTTTAGAATAGGGTTACCATACGTATTCTTTTAAGAGTAAATGTACTCTTTTTCGATCGAGAAATGAGCGTACTCTTCTTTCTTCTTCTTCTTCTTCTTCTTCTAACACCAACATGGCCAAAACTTGTATGCATCCTGGAAAATGAAAAACTTGCGTTTCACATTTTTCTTTTCAACATGGTATCTGATACATAGAACATGCATTGCAGATACCACTACGGCCAGGCCAACCATGTGATGAAAACGCAAAAGATACAGGAACAAGGGAGGGATGAAGCGTGGAGATCCCTGCCAAACGCTTCTTATGATTATGTAGGGTTAGGTTATAAAGTGTAATGTTTGATGTGTACAGTTAAAATAAGAAAAATAGGATAGATCTCACCCGAAACTTTCTAAGCTTGGCGCTTGTTCTCTATCAGTTTCTTGATTTCACATTCTACGGTCGTTATGTGCAGACGCTTGATGCTCTGATTACTTAGTTCTTCGTCCTAGAAAGCTGATTTACAGAAATATAAACACCCCGTGAAAATATGTGAAAAGTGGAAATGTCTTCAATAAATAAAAATAACTATTTCTGGAGAAATACCTTACGATTTGAACTGCAAATTTATTAAAATTTGGTACAAACTTAACAAGTTATCACTGTTCATTGAGAAAAAAAATATGGAAAAAAAAACATTAGAAAAGTATGGAAATAACAATTTGGATCTAGATATAAGTTCAATGTAATGAAATAAATATATACCTTCTTTTGACATCAGTATTCTTATTTTTTTTTTTTAATCTAAACATAGTTTTGAGCTTTAATCTCGTTAAAGTACCTAGCTACCTACCTAAAAATGATTCAAGATCTCAAAGTTATAACCGAATTAACGCACTAAGTTTGCATTGCAATCCATCGCAAGATATCTTTTTCCATATTATGAAAAATGAGCTATAAATTAAAAATACTTAGCTTTGGTTTTCTGCATACAATTATTTTTTCCCGTGTAGATATTCCAGGAATAAAATCATTGTTGAAAGCCTTTCAAAATTCGAGAAATGAGCGTACTCTTGTTTTTGTAAAAACTTGCAGAATGTACTCTTTTTTTTGTTGAAAGGCATTTTATCAGAGAAACGAACTTATTTTTTCAAGTTCTTAAGTTTGTGTTCCTATGTGTACTTTATGCATTCATGGCACGGTACCTCTGATTTCTCTACTTTGTTGAGTTTACCAAACGATAAATTAAAATGGAAAGCATCACAAATCGCTTAAAACCTAAATTTTTCGTTAAATACAAGCTTGCAGTACTTTTCTATAAGTAAAATACAACAGCTTCGAAAGTTTTAAAACCGCTTTTAAGAAAAGTTTCTCCCAGGCGTTGAAATATACTGTGTAGGCAATAAGCGCCTTTGAATATGCAATAAGCGCTCAAACAGGTGGCAAAGAGCACAACAGCATGAACTCTTTTTGAAATGCAACATTTTCTAATGTTTGCGATGTTCTTATCTCTATCTTTTCGAATAATCCTATGGCCCTTTGACTTTTCACTAAAAATCTGCAAGAAAATTAACAAAAACTAAAAACGATAACTTTCAATTTTAAACGTATTTTTTGAAAAGTCATAATTGCCAGCTAGTTAAATTTCCAGATTTTTCCTGTGTCTCCTAAATATTTTGAAACATGATATCAATGTACCCTTTTTGGTGCTGAAGGATATGGTAACCCTACTTTAGAAGCGTTTATGGGGATTCTGAGCTTAATTTGGCATCACAACTTCAGGATGGGTTTTTCTGGCTTTTAGAAGCTTTTTTTTTGGGATTCTGAGCTTAATTTGATATCACAATTTTAAAATGGGTTTCTCTGGCCTTTAAAAGCGTTTTTAGGGATTCTGAGCATAATTTGGGATCACAACTTTAAAATGGGTTTTTTTCTGGCATTTAGAAGCTTTTCTTTTGGGGATTCTGAGTTACATTTGAGATCACAACTTTAAAATGGGTATTTTCTGGCCTTGAAATGCATTTTTTAGGGATTCTGAGCTTATTTTGGTGTCTTTATTCTCATATTTCCAAGCTCAAATGAGTATTGGGTCATTTAACACCCAAGTCTCAGTTGCAGGTCTACCCTAGACAGTCCAAATGACTGGTTTAAAGAGCTGGCTCGAATTTCCAGCCAGTCAAATTCCTAAGTAGTTGCGCCAAATAGGCCAAACATTTGCAGACAATGAAGGAAATGTCAAAGTTAAAAATAAAAATTTACTTAGAATACTCGAAATAGTTGAAGCAGTAAAAGTATAATCGAATAAAAATTTAAGCATGCTTATGCTTATGCTTATGATACGTACACAGCCAGATCTTGTCAGCATCCCGATGAATAGTAAAAATACATTTACTATCCATCTTATCAAGGCCGGGCCCACTGTGCAGTATTGGACGCAGAGACGACTGGAACAAGGGGAGGAAGAAACGTGGACAACCATACCATATGTTCCCATGTTCATTTGATATTTATTCGTTGAGAGCATAGATGCTAAGATATTTCTATGCTCCTTGTTGTTGGGCCTTACGATTCTTCCTTCAAGGGATGGAAATGAGGTTTTTCTGCATAGAGTCCAAAATTTAACAATATAATAATTATAGAAAATTCTTTTACCATTATACACTGTTGGATTTTAGATCCTTGTACCTTCATCTCTGGTCATCGTCCATGGTTATAGCGCCATTGCGCTTTTGAAAAGATTTGAAAAAGCAGAGAAATTATTCATATAGCACCGAAATCCTTAGAATTTTTCAACTCTAAATGATTTCAGCGGCAAAAAAATACATACACTGATAAACACACGTGTTAAAAATATTTTTTCTCCTACTTTTGTCATCATCAACAAGAAAAGTTCTTGATTGATCTTTGACTATATGATACAACAATAAGTTTTCAAAATTAAAAATCATGTCAAGAATGTCTACATGTATATTAATCGCAATTTTATTGTCTTTAAATTTAAATTACAACGTCAAAAAATGAAGCATTCTTATAACTTTTTCGGAAGTGCATGGAATTGCAAAAAAGGAAACTGATACGGTCACAGAAAGCTTAGCATTGCCAGACTGCAGTTTGGCATTAGGTACTATGGATATGAGAAAAAAAAACCCTCTCAATACCGGCGATCGCTACTAAGGCTATGATCATTTAGTATCCGGGCACTTCATTTCGGTGATAGCTAGGTTACTAGAGCTCGAATATGCAAAACTTTAGAAGCGTTGTGTTGGTTATGAAAAGAACTATCTTGCCCATTTTTGATAGATTTTTAAATTAACGTGTGTTTGAGATATTTACGATGCAAAATGGCATGGTAAAAAAAATTTTGCACAAATTTGCTTATACGCATTTTGCGCCTCGGAAATTCATTATTTTTTACTTGAAAACGCATGAACTGTTTATTTTTTCTGAATTTGTTTGTGGTCCAGATGGTTGAGAAGTATAAGGAGCCACTCTAGGATGCTTACGAAATTCAAACCAAGCATTGGAGTGGAACCCTTGATCTCAACTATAGGAAAAAATTTATGGTTATTGGGGACAACTGAATGCAGACCTCTTAACTATGCAGTAAATCCGTTTCCGACAGGCAAAAAGTGTTGCCTGTCAAGTGGACACCCGGGAATTAACTAAAAATTAGCAGTTCCATGGATCGCAATCTGTGCAACCTGGTTTTACGCAATGTGACAGATGTGTTCTGATGGACCAAGAAATTTATGTTAAATCCGAATTTAAGAGGTCATATTCTTCGAGATGCCTACTCATGAAAAGGTTCCAACCAGATTCCAATTGATATTTACAGATGAATTTGTGTAAAATATCATGATTTTGAAAAGGTTTAGCTTCTGTGGTAAAAATAATAGAACAATACATGGCTGAAAAAAGTGTGCAAAGATAAAAATTATATTTTATAATAAAGTAAGAGTATTTCTTGTCATCAACGATAAATTATTTTTTAAATATTTTTACATTAAATATCATAATAACACCTTCATTTCCTCCATAGAAAGTTTTTCGATCAAATCAATAGTTTTTAAAATACAGAAGTTTGAAACTGTTTGAAACTAAATGATCATAGCCTTATTTACCTTTGTTTCCCATTTTGATTTTTTATCGATTCTTTTATCACTTTCATACAAAATTTGATATATTTCACAACATAATTCTCATTTCACGAAAATTCATTTGGAATCCAAATGGCAGATGGAAATTAAGAATAGTGCAAGAAACAAAATCCGCATCAGCTAATAAGCACTTCCATTAGGTACTCATCCCACTATTTGAATTAGATCAGATGCTGATCTAATAGAGAAACTTATCACCAAACATCTTGTGTTCGTCTTCCTAGAATTTAATCAATGAATTTTATGCACACTAACGTTTTTTCACATTTCAAGTGTCCCATGCATCGCACTTTTCTGTTTCGTTTAACAATCCAGTGATGAGATTAACGGATGTGCCTTGAATAACAGCACTTTTTTTTTTCATAACATCTCTAACATTCGACTTTTAAACAAACAATTTCGCAAACTCATCAACATAAACTTGATTTAATTTGATAATAACTGTCGTGAAAATCCATCAAATTTCTTAAAATTTTTGAAAAAAAAATTTGCAGCTGAAATTTGTTCCATTTCTGAGTTTCAATGTTTAGGTTAAATACTCATGTTAATGTAATTTACATAATTTTAAAACGATTTGTATTATCAACTTTCAAATACTTAGCTTTTCATCCATTGTGAGAGTGTTCCGGAACATGTGGAATCCACAATTATAAATTCTCGATCTAACATCCAAATTCCCGTTCGGTTATCCTAGTCCTTCCTGTCTGGCTTTTGTGTTAATTAGAGGATTCCCTTCAAACAGCTCAATCTTCTGACTTCTTCACTATCCATGCCACACTTCCACTAAACACCATTCTTCAAAATTTCGCTAAATAGATGGAAAATTGATTTTGGAAGCTCTGCAACATTTTCCATAGCCAAGAACAAAATCCAGAGAACAACACACCAGTTGAAAAACACGTCCGGTCCCGAGCGAAGCTTACTGCGATCCCCATAATTGGATCCCCATGGACACTCGGACCGTGACCAGTCAAAATGACTGTTAAAATTCACAACCCTATAACTCGAAAAAGATATATTTTTTCGCTTTCTTTTAGTTTGATTCGCAATTTTCATTCAAAACAATGATCCCTAGTTGATTTATGGTGGGCAGAAGTGTGCCATTCGTTAAAATTAATGATTTTTTAAGCGAAGTTATGAAGATTTATGTAAAAAGTTCTCGTATTGACCGCTGTGTGGCGCTTCAAACACTTGACTCCCAATTTTTTTTGGTCTGCTTGGTTGTTCAACTATAATTAAACTTTCTGTCAAAATTTGGCGAAATTTCTTCGAATTTTGTGAAAGTTATGTTGGATTTAATACATGCCCTTCGAGTAATTTGAGTATTTTTAGCTTATAAACATCTTTTGTACTAAACTAATATGAGTAAAATAGTTATGAATTTTGCATTCATTTATTCATATTTGAAGACATAAGTTATGAATCTGAATAATTTCAATGATATTTCAACATGGGTGCACGGAATGGCTGCAAATTCGCCGTAGTAAATTATATAGAGTGAAAAAGTTCTCAACTAGCTTTAGAATACAAAATATTTTTGAGTGAGATGTTGGGAAACGAGAATATTTAAATCAGTTTAAATGTCAATTTATATACACGGAAATAAACAGTACAAAAAAAACAATGCTAAAAAATTGTTTTTAAAATGCTTAAGGAACGTTCGTATACTTTGTGGTGAATGATTGAGGCCAGGGGTTCTCGTTCAGTCCTTAATCTGAATTGCTTAATCAATCGAAATTTTTTGTTGGAAAAACAAGTCAACATATGAATTTAACAATGTTGATTCATTTCTTTTGTTTTCACAGTTATTATTTCAGCATGTTATACCAATCATCGAAGTGTAGTTGATTTTTCGCACTCTACTATAAGTACAATAGATTTAACTTCAAACTGCTGATTGACCTTACGCAATCAACTGTGAATACAATAGATTCAACTGTAATGGTTAGTAATGATTCAAATGAAAATATGAGAGATTCAACTACAATTGTATGATTGATTTTAGGCATTCAACTATAAATATAATAGATTCAACTGTACCTTTCTGTTAGTCCTCGATCAATTAACGATCAATCATATTTATAGATAGATTTAACAATAAATTTATGTTTGATCCAACATTAAATATGATACATTCAACTAAAATTGTATGATTGAAACGATGCAATTAGCAATAAATATAGTAAATTCAAACATATTTTCATGATTTATTGTATGATACCACGAGAAAAAAAGACAGCAGATGTGGGGATTTTTTGATTTCCGAACGTGTTTGCGCCGGTGGTCTTCGGATTTTCTCCAAAATTTAAAATTTTGTTCGTTTAATTAAAAAACATGTGTTTTTGCAGATTTCTTAAACTTTTATTTTTCGAGTTAGATAAAGTTTAAGTTTTTTTTGAAAAAAAAAAACCATCAAAAACAAACAATATTTTAAATTTTGGAGAAAATCTGAAGACCCCCGGCGCAAAATTTCAGATAAAAAAAAAATCCCTAAGTAAAAATTATTTTAGCGTTTTAAACCAATTATCAAAGTAAAGTTGATTTTTTTCGCATTCAACTATAGATGGAACTGATTCAACTTTATACTGCTGATTGGCCTTATGTAATCAACTATAAATATAATGATTACTATAATGGTATGATCTGATGGATTCATCTACAATATTGTATGATTGAACTCAGGCATTCAACTATTAATATAATAGATTCAACCAGAAACTGCTGATAGACCTTATGCATTCAACTATAAATAGTTTATGTAGATCAAATCATAGTAGTATGATTGATTTAACTATAAATATGATAGATTCAACAAAAATTGTATGATTGATTTGAGACCTTGAACTCTAAATCTCATAAACTTGACTATACATTCAATACTCCCACCGATATTTCCGGTCCAAGAATCTGACAAAAAACGAACTACAGAAAACTGCCGGGGCCCCTAGTGGAAAAGGTCTAGTGGTGCAAGGTCCTTCGCATATGCTGGAGAACGATGATACTAATCGGCAACAGCTGGTGTGCTGGTGAACAGGAAAAGGAGACAAAAACTATGGAACCAAAACAGGTTAAAAATAACCATTACTTTATTTATTCAATATTTTGCAATCCGTTTTTGTTCAATCGAATTTCAGGTCAATCAGACCACTCGAAGGTAGCTATGGCTATTGTTTTAACTGGCTCTTGGTCAGTGTATTGCTGTTTTTTAATCAAAAATAAATACAAAAATGAAAAAAAAAGACAGAAAACAACCAACAATAAATATGATGACTTCTAATATAAAAACAAGTTGAATTTACAAAATCTATAGTTGAACTCAATAGATAAATTATAAAAATGTAATCAACTAAACCAGTATAGTTGAATCAACTATACCAGTATGGTTGAATCTAATATACTCATTGTTTAATGCAGAAAATCAACCATAAGATCAAAGTTGAAACTATTGTATTTATGGTTGAGTGCGTGAAGTCAATCATACACATATAGTCGAATATTATATGTATCATTGTACATATGTATGTTGATATTGTGATATTGTATAAGTTGAAAGTTTAATATTTATAATTGGTCGAGAGTTAATCGGAAATATGATGTATGTAAGTGGGAAATTGTTGACAATACTATACTTTTTTCTCCGTGTATGATCTCGTTTCTACGATTTTTTTTTAAATAAATGTAATATCAATGTTCTTTTCTTGGAATCACAGTATATGGTAACTTAAAAATAAAAGAAATATAAAAATAAAGAATAAAATTTTAGAAAGACGCCCAACTATGTGTTTCAAATAATTTCACGTTTGCTCTGAATAATCGTAACCTGAAGTGGAGAAAATTTTTGTGATTTTGTAAATTTGACAATTTTTGTCAACATTTTTATCTTGTCATTGTGCCATTGTTGTCGTTTTTGTAAAATTTATTCAATTTTATATTTTGGTCAATTTTGTTAAAAGGGACAATTTTGTAATTTTTTTCGTTTTTTTTTTTAATTTTATCCCTTTTGAAAAATGTGTAATATTTTGCTAAAATTGACATATTTGAAAAAATTTTAAATAATAAGAACATTGACAGAAATTTACAAAATTTTAAAAAAAATTACAAAACTTGGACAAAATTGTTGAAAATTACAAAATTGAAAAAAAAGTCACACGGACAACTCCACCAAATAAAAAAAAATTAACATAAATGACAAAACTTACGATGAAGACAAAATTGACGAAATGGACAAAATTAACAAAAATTGTGAAAATTATGAAAAATAACAAAATTTCAAAATTTGACCAAATTAACAAAATTGATAAAATTGACAAGAATGGCGAAATTGACAAAATTTACTAAAATGAAAAAAATGATAAAAAAAAAGAAAAAAATACAAATAAGCAAAATTGACTAAATTGACCAAATTTCAGAAACTAACAAAAGTCACTAAGCTGACAAATTTCGCCACATTGAAAAAATTGACAAAATTAACAAAAATATTAAAATTGACGAAATTGACCTCATTGACAAAATTAACTTATTTACCAAATTGACAAAACTGACGAGATCGACAAAAGTGACAAAACTTGTTTTTATAAGCTTTATTTGTTGTTAAGGGCATCCGCAGCAATCGCGAGCAAAGTGAAAATGCTCACGAGTTTAATCACTTCCATACCGCACCGGGGGTTAGTATGAAGGTGAGTAAAATAGGGCCGATGTCGTCGGGACCGACAAAATCACCAAATTTGCTCACTAGAAAGGGACGAGAGCAAACATGCACTGAAAAAATTCTACTGTTTTGAGCAGAATTAAACAAACGATGTCGCAGCGTGTAGATGTTTGTTGATATTTATTTTAAGAAAAAAAAATTGTATCAGATTAAAATTGTGGATGGATTTTTTTGTAATAACCAGTTAAATTCGCAATTTCGTTACATTTTTTCGGGTTTTTCCAGGAATTGAACGAGAAAGTGTAAATGCTGGTTCTGTTGATGAGTTATTTATTTTGTATTTTATACTCTTTTGGACTTTTTTCTACCTATGAATTTTGATAACATTTTTTCCTTTCTCACTCAATTTCAGATAAACAAACTTGAAGCATCGTAATTTGTGACCAAAAATGGTCACTCGGAGTTTCTCGGAGTAATAATAATCGAGACCAGTGCGCTGTGCAGGATTTTTGTATCCAACCGGCCAATATGGGTGGCATTCCAGTACTGTCCCTACCGATTCGGCTTTCGAAACGAGGTCTCTCAATAAGTTTGCAACTAATGGGACTCAGTTTTTCGGAGCAGCAACTATTTCAATCAGCACGTTGGATAGAAAAAGAAGTTGAAGATTTTTTAGAAAAGTATGATTTTAATATAAATATAATAAACAAAGAAAGTTTAATTTTAGTTGAATTGTTTAGTTTGTTGAATTTTGTTTTTCGGGTCCATGTGTTAGGAAATATAAGTGCTCGGCGTTTTGAAAGCAAAATCGAGCTTAATTCGAAAATATATTCTTATCTGAACTAATTTTATTCAATCAAGTCGTCCTACAATTCAATAAGTTTTTAATCACAATTCAGCAAACGGGTGACACGGAATTGGAAACACCGTAAGGGAAACTCAACGCTTTACCGAAAGGATCAAAGTTGAATCGGTCGCCGAAAACAACCCACCGGTTGAAAGCGGTGTCCTATGGATATTATGACGAGGCCAAGCGAAGCAAACATCCTGCTCGGAAGTTCTTGCTCCATCCGTCATCGGACCCGATTGCTGGTGTTCGAAGCTGCTTGGCCTTGCTGCTGCTGTACGGCATGTTCAACCAGGATGTAGACTTTGACGTCACGATACGGATAGCAGCTATCCCGTCAAATAACTGCTAACACCCCCAGGCCCTTTTCCAACCAACATTCATCGAAATTTCAGCAAAAAACTGAAGACTCCGAAAATTTACTCGGTACGTATTAATTTAAGATTAAGATTTTCTACAAAAGTTTTCTCAGTGCAATGCTAAATTTAAAAATAATTATGCTACCGCCCGGTGCACGAAAGAGTGTGTATCCCAAAACCGGTCCGCTGAAATGAGCAAAACCGGGCCGCGTATACTCACTTATTGGTGCGTTTGCTCTAACTATATTCAGTTTGTCATTTTCGCCAACTTTGTATACTTTGTCAACTTTTGTGCACTCAGAAAAATACTATTATGTATGCCATAAGAATCTGTTATGAAGTGGCGCCATAAGAAAAATTATTGAAATTCATAAGATTGTCTTATGACGCGAATGAATTCTGAAGATGAACGCCTACTTCAATGAGAGGTTGTTGCTTTTCATAAGAGATTCTTATGGAAACAGTAAATCACTTTCTAATAAGAAAAATTCTCGATATTTCATGTTGAAAACACTTTATTGTTTGCCAAATTTGTTTAAAATTAAATCCTTCATGGTCACCATCAGTAGCGCATCAACAGACGGCTCCATCAAAGTTTTTTTTTGCCGCATCTTAATCTTCGACCTTTCGTTTTTTGGCGACACCTTGCTGAAAAGTAAACAAATAATGTATTTTAGTTTACTAATATATTCAACGTTCACACCAAAAACATCAAATCGAACTTACCATTCCGGAGATAACAATAACATTTAACTATGAACTGGCGATTGCTTCGTACTGTTAGATGATGAAAAAAAAACTGATGCTATGAATGAATGTGTTCATCATTTTTTCACAATGCCGTTTCTTCTATTTTTCATAAGAACATCGTATGAAAATTAAAAGAATTTCATAAAACTCTTATAAAAAATTAGTTTGGACGCAAAAAAGTGGTTCATAAGATGTATCTTATGAAATTTATAATAAGATTTCCTCTGAGTGTGTATTTTGCATTTTTTTTTTAAATTTGTTGTTGTGTAGTTTCTTACAATTTTGTCGTTTTTGTAATTTTAACTTTGTTTGTCATTTTTGTCAATTTGTCATTATTGTTTAAAATTTTTTTCATTATTTCATCAAATGTCCAATTTGTCCAATTTATCAAATATGTCTATTTGGTAAATTTGAACCATTTGTTTTAATCCGTCAATTTTGTCATTTTTTATCAGTTTTGACATTTTTGTTATTTCAGTCATTTTTGTCAATTTTACCTTGGTTGTAAATTTTGTCAAAATTTTACCATTTTTGTCAATTTTAAATTTTGTCATTTTTTCGATTTTGTGATTTTTTAAATTTTTTTATTTTACAATTCAGTCTATTTTGTTAAATTTACAATCTTGTCAATTTTCTAATTTTCGACAATTTTTTCAATTTTGCCAATTTTTGCAGTTTTGAACTTGCAAAATAAAAAAAAAATCTGAAATTTGTATCTGAATCTTGATTCTGAATTTCGCTGTCCATATGTTTGTATGACAAGGCTTTTCGCAAAACGTGCCAAACCACAAGGAAACGCTTCAGTTGTTAAAAATCAACAACATTAAATAAAAATTGTGCCGAACTTATCAAGAGGCATAAACAAGTGAGGGACGTGATTGCCAACATCGAAATTAGCGATACTTTTTTAACAGATTAAGGAAATTACAAGGGGAATTTTAGTAACACTTTTAGCGGGACAAACTGTTTCTCATATTTTCTTGTAAACGAAAAAATATCCTAGGGGTAGATAGCTTGAGAACAGGAGCTTTATTCAGTATCGTTCAATACTTCAATTGTATTTTTAATTCCACTATAATGCATTTAATGGGCTGATGTATACCTATAATTATTTACAAACAACCGATCTTTGAAGCCATGGAATTATACGTGCTAATGAAACGTACCGAAGAGTTTTAACCCATGTTTTTCATTTTATCTTTCTTTAAGATAAAAGAGGAGACAAGGGTTAAGTAGTATAAAGCCTAACAAATGTTGTTTAAGCTTAAACCTATGAAAAGCGTACCCCTTTTTTGCGGGTCGGAAAACAAAATATCTTAAAACTATGCAATCAAAAGTCGTTCTTTTTTCAACAACTAAGCAATAGTAACACTTGTAGATTTATTAATAATTTATGTTTTTTTCATGGAAAGCAAAGAAGTAACCTACTTTTTCTCCAGCTGCGCAATGGCATTGGCCATCGATTCGCGCTGGGTTTCCATTCGAGTCATCAGCTCGGATTTGTGCTTCAACGATGCCTCGCATTCCTGGTGATGGTTCCGAACGTTGTATAAGTTGAGATGATCATCGAAGGATGAGAAAGCAAATTTAGTCACTTACGCACGGTTAACCGTTTCAGTATATATGGCGACCGTTAAACATTTAGGTATGGGTTTTTGTTGTATTTAAGTTCTGGTTTTAAAACTAATGAAACTTATTAGTAAATAGAGACTACAAAAATATTAGATCATATCTTTTCAATCTTTTCGTTCTGGGCCCAAACAATTTTGGAACGTTGCGGTTCATCCGTGGTGAGCTGAAATTCAAGAATTACGCCGGTTTGGATTATTTAGCTTCGCTCGCTTCTGCAACGGGCGAGGAAGCGCTCGGACACTTCCTGGCATCGCTAGTGGCCCCGGTGGCCGATTTGGTAGCAGTCTTTGAGGGGTCATTCGCAGAAGCCGATGCTGATCCGGCTGTCGTTCCCACGGAAGGTGATTTCCTTATTTTATTTGCGTTGAAGGGAGGAATTGTGCCAATTTTGAGATGTGCTTTCTTAGTTGGAGGTCCGGAGGCGCTGCCACCCGGGCTGCTCGTTCCACTGATCGAAGCAATGGCGTTGATCTGGGAATCGGTCATCGCATCGTGACCCTTCTTTTCCAAGTTTGACAGAATTTTCCCGATTTGGGATGCCTTCACCTGCAGCCGCGTCACCATTTCGCCCTTCTGGGTGAGCTCCTCTTCGCATTCCTAATTTTGTGTTTTTTTTAATTAATTTAGTGTGTTACAAAAGTTGGGACTGAACACGAAACTCAAAAAAAAAACTTAAGTTTAACTTAAACTTGCATAAAATCAAATCAACACGAATAACCTAGACGAAATATATTACCTGAAGTTTGCGGTACATGTCCAGGTTGATGGACTTGATATCCTCCAGCTGGCGGCGTAACGAAACGATCGTGTCCTGTTTTTCGTGAATATCCTTTTCCAGCAGCTTCATGGCCATTTCCGTTTCCGCCTTCAGTGAAACCTTGTGGAGTCAGAACATAAGTTTAAGTGTAATTTTGTACCTAAGTCATCCCAGAAGAAGTTCCCAGAAAGTTCGCAACTGTAAAGTGTTATTTAAGCGATTCATAAATAAGATTTGTTTAAAGTCATCGTATCGGAGCAATCTATGAGGACGAATTGTCGCAAAGAAACTAAAGTCTATGGTTATGGACTCAGAGTTCGTACACCCAAAATTCAGCCTCTATGCCAATCATGAGTAATCAATATCATACCGTAATCGGCATAAGAAAAAAACACGACCGGGGATGATTCGATTTGCGACCGCCGGCATTCATCCTTCTAGTTCAACCGCATTGCGTATGAAAGAAACAAAATAAAAATTCCTTTTCCCGTTTTCTTCACAAGACAAAGGACTACCTGAAAGGAGAGCATTTTTGGTGATTCGGTAGCGGAAATCCTATGACAAATATCCCTCGTCCTACATCAAGTTCAAATAGTACACTGGTTAAGATGCCGGATTGGCAGGACGATATAAAATGATGTAGTGAGTTCGATTCCCACTTCCCTACGGCACTGTGTGTGTGTGTGTGTTTTTTTTTAATTTTCTAGTTTCTAGGAGGCAGTGTTCGGCATCGCTAACTGAAAAATTAGCGCCGCTAATTAAATCGCTAACTCATACAAAGTTAGCGATCGCTAATTAAATACGCTAAATGTGCCAAAAAAGTTATCGCTTTAAGCTTAAAGCGCTAATCGCTAATCGCTAACTGTTTACCAACATTAAAGCCGGAACAAATACTACATTTTTCTTTAGTCACGCACTTCCCCATTTCGATTTTTTCAACTCTCCAAGGAGGAATTAATAAACTTTCAGGTATTTAATTTAAAATTAGATAAATTGATCGTATTTTCATAAAATTATATTAGCAAAACCAAAACTGTAAAAGATAGGAGTTTTAACGAGTCTCTGTGTTCTAGAAATTAAAACAAACGATTTTCGAACAATCAAAGAAAGAGCAAAAGAACAGAATGTGGAAACTGGGAGGTACATATATATCTCTTTTTTTATTTAAATTTAGGTTAAAAATTTATTCGATTTATTGGTTTTGTTGCAAATAATCTATTGTGCAATTCATTTTTTTTGCATTATTTTACATAATCCTCATTTAAAATCTTGAACCTGTTTTCCCCTTTTTGCAAATTTGCCGGAGCAAACGTTTATACAATTTCTATTTGAACTTAAAACGAAGTGATTTTATCTTATTTTTATGTGAACTGATCTGTAAAATTTCTAGAAAACTGTATTGTGAAAAGTAAATTGCTCAACCACTTGAAAACAAATGCTGATGAAGAGATGTTGAAAATAGTTTTGTATTGTTTAACACCTTTTATTGTTATCTTCTTCTGTAAAAGTTGCTAAAAAAGTGCTTATAGAGAGAAAAATGACACTAAATACATCTTTTCTCTAACTCTAGTACGCATTCCTCTAATTAATCCAATTAAGCAATCTGAATGATGTACAATGTCACTTTGACTTGATTAATGAAAAAAGTTTATTCTATCACTAAGAATTCGAGAGATTGATACCAATATATGGGAGTTAGCGATCTTCAATTAGCGGAACCAAAAAATAGCGGAACTTTTCAATTCGCTAAATCAATCCAAACTTAGCGGCAAAATTAAACCGCTGACAAAAAGTTAGCGGACTAACTAGCGAATAGCGGATTAGCGCTTTTGTGCCGAACACTGCTAGGAGGAATTATTCAATAGGAAGAAAATCCCATAAAATGTTTTTCTTGTTTCGCTTGAATGTAGTGGTCATGCATCATTTTGCATGGAAGCTTGAATCCTTATGCCAGCAGTGCTTTTTCAAACATATCATCTTTGGCATAGGACACTTTTCAGCGCATTTTCGGCTTAGCTATTTGCAATCTAGGCATTGGATTTTTGCAACCTCTTCTATGGGTGTGGTAAAAAGAAGTAATAGTATCCTCGAAGATCTTCAAGCTGTCGAGCTATGAGCCATGGGAGGTTATTGGGCCAGATATCTTTGGATGATCGACGGACTGGAGCTACTTGAAGATCTTCGGACCAAGTGCAATAGAAAGTCGTCGAGACCGCAGCCAGGGGAATATCGTCGAGTCAGAACCATTGCACAATGAAGAAAAAGTGTATAAGCTGCAAATAAATTCAATATCTTCCCTACTACACCAACCAAAATTATGAAAATATATTTAATTATGTCCGGAAAACCGATAGGACATAGTTCAGACTCCGCAGGAGCTTGCAAACGGAGATATAGTGCCCTTTTTTAACTCCTAATTCTCCTATATTTTGTTAACAAGGCAGAAAAACACTGATTTAGAATAGAAATTTTTGAAAACAAAAATAGACCAATCTTGAGTGATTATTTTCAAAGAATCAAAGATATTATGGCTGATTTCACCCTCGATTCCCCTTAAATTTTTTAAATATTTATAAAATGAAAACAGTAAGAGCAAATTCACTGGTGTTAGAAAAATGTGATAGAAATTTTGTCACTTTTAGCACATTATGAAAATTTTGACATGCAAAAACATTTTCAAGATCTGTGGCCTTCAAGTTTTTTAACAACACTTGTTGTAGTTTCGCATGCTGTGATGCAAAAATAGCAATATATCACATACGGCTGAAATAGAAACAGTGCTGTAAAAAAACACAACGCGCAAAGATCTTGAAAACATCTTCTGTCCGGAGATGTCAACGGAGAAAGTCCTGGGAATGTGTTGGGACACAACTTCTGATACGTTTACGTTTAAGTTATCACCGAAGCACGATACAGATCTTCTTTCCGGAGCAAGGATGCTTACGAAACGTGAACTTTGATGACTGTATACGACCCTATGGGACTCATCGGTAACTTTCTCATTTATTTTAAAATCCTCCTCCAAGAGATTTGGCGATCCGGAACCGGTTGGGACGATGAGATCGACTCAAGGTTGACCGAAAAGCGGTTGACATGGATTGAAGCGCTGCCAAATGTTCGTCAAGTTACTATCCTACGCTGTTACCGAACTGTGACGTCCATCGAGTCAACCAACAGTGTGGAGCTTCAAGTTTTCTGTGATGCCAGTGATAGCAGCCGTTGCCTTCTTCAAATTGCGAGAAGGAGGTGAGGCGGAATGTGGGCTGATTGGATCAAAGTCCCGTGTAGCCCCGTCGAAGTTCCTCTCTACTCCTCGTCTTGAGTTGCAGGTCGCATTAGTTGGAGCACGCCTTGCCGATAGTATTCTCAAGTCACACAGAATGAAGATTACACGACGCGTTTTCTGGACTGATTCCCGTGAAGTAGTGTGTTGGTTACGGTCTGATCATCGACGATACAGGCAATTTGTTGCGTTTAGAGTCAGCGAACTTCTCGATACCACACAAGTAAGAGAATGGAGATGGCTTCCAACTAAGCAGAATGTAGCGGATGAAGGAACGAAGTGGCGAAGATTGCCGAACTTTCAGCCGAGCGGTCGTTGGTTCTGAGGACCAGACTTCCTAAGAGAACCCGAAGATTCGTGGCCTGGTGACGCTGGAGATCAACGAACGACGATGGAAGAGATCCGTGCTAGCGTTCTCCACCACCAAGAAACCAAACCACTGTGTTGCATTTGAATTAAATCAATATTAAATGTACCTTAAAATAGATATGATACGAGCGTATGGCAACATCTTTTTGACAAAAACCCACAACTCATCATAAACATAATGAGAGTGCAGCGCTTCAACTCGAAAAATCCCAGACTGCAAAATTTTGGAGCAATTTCGGCTATTCGTTGACAGAACTTCTCGAAGCGAAGCAGTTTTCCGAACTGGGAATTGTCAGTTTTTTTTTCGTTTCGGAAAGTTGGCAGCAGCGAAGTGAGAAAACGTTCAGCCGCGACAGTCCGAGCGTTGACGTGCCAAAAAAGTTCCGGTTTCGAAAAAGGTGGTGAGAGCGCGAGTGGAAAAAAAAGTAGCCTTGATATTGGCTGAGTTGCTGATAAGCAGTTTCCCGGGGAAGAAAAGCACCGTACTTGCTGTACAACCTCTTGGAAGAGGTAAGCTATTCGGGTTCGAGTAAGAGTCTATCTAAAAAGAACTCAATCCACAGAATCTTCGGCTGCCACATCCGGTCAGTAAAGGCGGCACTTTGGAAGCGGAATCCGGTTTCACGAGATCTTAGCAACCCGGAGAACGTAAGAAACTCGTGACAATAGAAATGGGAAGAAAATTAATTTCTCTTTCAACTCCACACTAGTTACGGAACCGTACCGTTCTTTCCGGAGAATTGCAGCATCTGCAGAGGAAAAAACCAAAAGGGTCAATTCGTAAGTACCCTCTCAGCAAGCTAGCTAAATGAAAATTTAAAAAAAATAATGCTCTCACTGCCAGGACCCTCTTTTAAAATACCCCTTCATCACCACTCACGTGTGCACAAATTGCAACGCCCCAGCAGCCGGAAGCATGGCCGCCGTCGTGTGTCGTATGGGGCGAGTCCAGCGGCGATACCGCTCCCAGAAAGAAAACGTGGAAGCCGTGTGTGATTCTGGCCGTCACCAACTGCGGCCGGATGATGGATTATCGACAACAGAACGTTCAGCGACTGCCACGCTTCGTCAACAAAATCAGGATCCGCCAGCAGACACGACAGGTTCAGGTGGCACCATTGAAAGCTCCCGCCACGCTCAAGAACGGACACTAGCGAGGATGGCAGACGCGGCAGGATCGTGTTTTCCCATAAGCAGCTTAAGACGCGCCCAACCCAAGTAACACAGATTATGCCAACTAGCATTAGGAAGTTTTATTATGGTTTAATTATGGCATTTTTTTGTGCAGCTCGTTTTATGGTGGTTTTATTATGGTCATGCAGAATGCTTATAATTTTTTTTCGACCATATGTTTTCAGATGGTTTTGAAAACGCTAATAAAACTTTTATTAAACATGCTGTTTTAGTTATTTTAAAAGAGTTATGAATGCTCTTTTTGAACTATAATAAAACACAAACCTAGAACTTTGCTCCAAGCTTTCTTTTGCATGTTCTATAATAGCACTCAGTGCATGATTATTAAACCGCCATAAAACTTTGTGACAGTTCTCGATCAAGATGTCAAAACAGGACACGCTCAGATTAGATAGCACATATTTGAATTGGAACTCCCATTTTTACACATTTTCGGTAAGTTATGCGTGTTGGTTTTGAGTTAAAATTAAAAAAATACATCTTTGAAAACTTGAAATCACCGAAAGTGGTATGAATATCTTTACAATATGAGTATTGAGTGAAAGGGCCCAATAGTAGGAAAAAAATTGTTGCTTGACGCCATCATTAATTCAAGTTGGCGGCTTCCGCTTTTATTTTCAAAGCTGTAAATTACTGAAAATATCGTGAAACCTTCACAATATGGTTATTAGGTGAAAGTAATGAACGAGTAGAAGTCAAATTTCGTTGCCCGTCGCCATCTTAATTCCAAGATGGCGGCTACCACTCAACTTGAAAATACTGTAAATGACTGAAAATCGCATAAAACCTATATTATAGGGGTATAAGTTGAAAGAAATCAACCGGTAGAAGTTGAGTTTCGCTATCTGACGCCATCTTGAAATCCAAGATGGCGGCTTCCGCTAAACTTTAAAATGCAGTGAATGACTTAAAATGACATGAAACCCAGGTGGTAGTGGGTGGAAGGGCTTAACGAGTAGAAGTCGAATATTGCTATCTTACGCCATCTTGAAATCCAAGATGGCATTTTTCTATAAACTTTAAAAATGCTCTAAATCATTGAATATCGCATGACACCTCCAAAATTTGGGTGTTTGTCAATTGGGATAAGCTATAAAAAGTTTATTTTTGCATTCTGACGCTATCTTGAAATCCAAGATGGTGGCTCAGCTGAACTTAAAAATACTGTAAATGAATGAAAATAGCATGAAACTCCCAAATATATTGTATTGGGTGCTAAGGCTAAATGATAGAAGTCAAATATCTCTTTTCGCGTTTCTCTGAAAATCTGTAAGGGACTGAAAATCCTTTTTGTGGGATTCCACCATTCCCACCACAATACAGACCCCGTTCGTTTTTGGCAACATTCGATTTTGGCAACATCGAATTTGGCACATGTGCCTAAATCAAACGGTTAACAGAAACAACATAACCTTATAGTTTTCGCTAGAATAAGACCAATACAATTTAAACATAATAGCATGATAGGAATAATAGAATTACATAAATGGCAAAAAAAAACTATAAACAAAACAAGAAAAGTGCTAAATGCATTAGAAACATAATGAAAAAATAATAAAAGTGATTTAAAATGATCTAAATTGTCTTAAAATAGTAGTTTTAATGTAGTATTACGTGAAAAAAAGTTGTGTTCAAGCGATTTTCATTGATTAACAGTATTTTAAATTCAGTGGAAGCTGCCATCTTGGATTTAAAGATGGCGTCGGAAAGAAAAAAATCGAATTCAAGTTTAGCCCTTTCACCCAATACCCGTATAGTGGTGGTTTAATGCGACTTTTTGTCAGCATTAAGCATTAAAAGTTGAGCGGATGCCGCCATCTTGGATTTCAAGATGGCGTCTGATAGCGAAATTCAACTTCTACTCGTTTAGCCCTTTCACCCGATACCCATTTTGTTGGGGTTTCATGCGATTTCAAGTCATTTACACCATTTTAAAGTTCAGCGGAAGCCGCCATCTTGGATTTCAAGATGGCGTCAGACATCGAAATTTGACTTCAACTCATGATTTATTCCACGGGTCATTCAAAACCAATCCCTTTTCATTCAAAAAGTCTTTCCTCATTTACTGTACTAATGAGTTTGTACTCAGAAATGAGGAACTCAACCTTAGCGTGTAATTGGTTGGCTTGCGAGAGAAACGTCAAATCGTAGCTTTTTTTGGGGTCATCATTAAACCATAATAAAACTATGAATTGACTCACGCCATGTTGGTTGCAAAATCGAAGGGCACAAAATGACGCCATGTTGATGGATTCACAATGCAAGCATTGGAAAATATTTTTTCAGGCCTTTTTCCATCAATTCCATCATGATTGACCATCAGATTTGACGAGGCGCATTTATTTTAAGATACTATTTCATATACATTTTACCTAAAATCTTGACTGGCAGTAGAAAAGACGCTCAATATATGGTTAAAACATTAGTTTTTTTAGCTATTAATTTTACCAGATCATATCTGAATAATGCAATCATCATTCATCAACCATTATAGTTGCTGGAAAAAATGAAAAATGGTGACCAACATTGATGACCAACAATTATATGTCTTAATGACGTTTCTAGGGTAGGGCCAAATAGCCTGATTTTGACTTTATTAGAGTCCAGGTGATGTTATAGAATGCGCTTTAGCTTTTTATGAAGATTAATGCGATAGTCCAAACGATATTTTGCTGACCATAATAAAGCTTAAATTGTGTTAAGTTTTATATTCAATATCAATCATAGTAACCCACGGAATCATTCAAACTATAATGCCAACGTTGTTCATTGCTCATGTTTGGACTCATAGCTCTCTTCTTCCTCGACCAGTGACCAGTAAAGACGTTTTTAGTGCGAACATATTTAGTGGTCCTTCGAAACGGATAGGTTTTGGATTTTGGTAAATTTATTAATAAGAATTAGATTTTTGTTTCAGCGTTTCAGGATAAGGATTGAAAATTGCAATATTGGATTGCTAAAAGACAAACATTGGCATTGGGCTGATGATGATGGAAGCCTTTGATATTGGGTCAAAGCATAAAAAACGAAAAACTATCCTAATTCGACATTGGGTCGGATGGAATTGATATTGGGTCAATTCTTTTGGTGGTACATTTGAAAAATTCGACATTGGGTCGGATGAAATTGATACTGGGTCAATTCTTTTGGTGGCACATTAAAAAAAATCGACATTGGGTCGGATGGAATTGATATTGGGTCAATTCTTTTGGTTGTGGCTTTGAAAAATTGTGTGAAACAATCTTTTTCAAATATGGATTCTCAAAAGCCGATATTGGGTTGGCTTGGGCTGAGCGCTTCCAGTGTAGCGATGATCTGGCTCAGCCTGAAATGAAATCTCTTCGGTTTCATGAAGTGAAAACTGACATCAAACTATGCACTTACATAAAAGTGTCGCATAATATGTTTGTGAGCTGTGCAACAAAAAGGCTAGACGTTAGCTAAAAGGATGGTACACGTAATACAGAACTGGCGAGAAAAGCGATAACATTTTCAGGCGATAGTGCCCTCAACGTTTGACAAACGGGTTTCTTTTTAGAAGTAAAAATAAGGGTTTTCGCTTCCATCCGAAATTCATGCTGATGGAATTTCTCCGCATAAACTTCTAAGAAAAATGTAGGTATCAAAGCAAGCTCCGCCGTTGCCTTGCAACTTATAACCTACAACAAGCAAAGTTTGTTGCAAATCACAATTTAGTGTCAAGGTTGAAGAGAAAAACAAAACAACATTTCACAAGAAGAGCTGTAGACCTTTAAATGAAAGGTTTTTCGAACAGTTGATGGCATCTGGAAAACAAGAAATTTTTCGTATGCGTTATTGCTGGTAGTATTTAGAAATGTTTTAATTGACTGCAGTTTGTATAAAGACATTTCTTCACAGCTCAGGCAGTCCAGACGTGTCGATTCAACACTATGTCGCTAAACTTTACTTTCGACTTCATTTTCAGAGCGCGTACTCAGAAAAGCGCCACGATTTGCAATTCGAATGTTGATGACTTTGTGAAAATAACTTTTTGTGGCCAAGGCAGGAGTTGAAAATAATCCTCACAGTTTCTGCTTGATAGTCTAGATGAAATTTTTCGGGTTTTGAACATTCATTGGAGGCAAATGAAAGTTGCATAGGTGTAATTTGACTGCAAGTGTCAATGAAAGGAAAATATTTGACTAATAAGTAGAAATGCAACGTATCGAAAAAAGCAGGTTTCCAAAGCACGAAAGTTTAAAGTGTAAAAGTCTCAGATTTTTAGACACCGCCAGAATTTCCTGTATAACCGTTGCATACATCCGACACAACAAAAATTTAACTGGACCATATCGGAGAAATTTTGTTAACACATTTTACAGTCATGGACTGGTGGAATATAATCCGGTTTAAGATTAAACAAGCTCCGCCAATAGCTTTATATCGACAAATTTTCGGAAGAATTTAGTGCATTCTAAAGTTTGTTGGTGTTGTTTTGTCTGATGTTGAATGAGAAGAACTCCTGTGGTGAATGTGGCGCTGCATATATTGCATATATAGGACTCTGAGGGTTTCAAGTGAACCAAAAAGTGTCGCTGAAAGAAGTGATTTATTTAATCTTTACCAAACACCGGAGACACTGAAGTTGACCATCTTCATCTAGATGTCTATTTTGAACGTGTTCTTCGTAGAGCAGGACATCTCAAAAGTCTTCGACGGATAAGTAACATTTGCGGGTTGATTGCAAATAACAGTACATGATATATCATCGAGCGAGCAGTCCACCACTTCAGAGGCATGCTGTTTTTCAGATAAAATTTGGCTTGATTCTTCTGCGTTTTCGTCGTCGTCTTCCGATTGAGAGTCATCTATAGAATTCAAAACAGTATGATATTTTTCGATATGAGTAAAGTTTTCCTTACGCGAAGTAAAACTTATACCACTTGCCGCCGCAGCTCATTTCAAGAGCATGATCAACTTGTTGGTGTTTTAAGTATGTAAGCTTTTTGCGTTTTGATTTGTACAGTCGTGACTGAATTCGTGACCAATCAGCAATATGTTGTTCTTAAAATCTTTGGCACAATATCTACATCTGTTACGTTGATTTTTTCGATCTGGATTATGATCATTTTCGGAAATCGCGTCTAAAAATTTATGAGTGTTTTCAATGTGCGCACAATATGCGCAGCTCGATTTGGAAAATTCATGGAACAAGATAAGCATCTGCTGTTGTGACTACCATGTACAAGTGTTTGATGATCTAGGTATTCGCCCAATTTACAGGATTAGTTGTCAGAAAGCTTGCAACTGTAGTGCACATTATGCTTTAACACGTGAAGATTTGCCGAAGTTTTATCGCCAAACTTAATAGGACAATACGTACATTTGAAAATATTTTTAGTGTTACTTTTTTTATTCTTGGAAGGGAACTTCATGTGTGCGGTCAGAAATTGCTGATTCTGATAGTTCTTTAAGCATATCTTGCAGCCATATTCAAGCTTGTGAACTAGTAACTGATGTTTGATGAAATATTTTTTGCTCGGTAGAGTTTCATTACATATGTCACATATTTTTCTTCCCCTTTGCGGTTTGAAATGATTTAAACAATGCAGTTGGAAAATTTCATAAGGACCGAACCATGCTTCGCAACGGAAGCACATATACTTGCCATTGTTTTGCGTATGTGCATCGATTCTATGGCGGTAGAAGTCTCCCTTTTTAGGAAATTTCAGTAAACAACTGTAGCATTTATGAACCGCTACATTGTTACCCGGTTCAACATTTACAGACAAGGAACTAAAAGAATCATCGCCTATATCGATTGTTTCTACGTGCGCTTCCGCCGACGATGTTCCAGGCAATGTATCGGCAACATTGAAGCCTTCTCGAACCTCGACAATTATTGGTTGTGATTTCTTTGCTGCACTACTGCTGCCACTAGTCGATGCAACCAGTACCGGAACAACAAAAGCAGTCGTAAAATCCGCAGAATGCATCCGAATGAAAATGTAAAACTCGTCTAAGAACAACATGACGTGTGCATTGCAAAAATTTCAACCAGAGGGTAATTTTTGATAATCCTTAATGCGCAGCGCAGGTTGGGTTGCGCATTTCATTTGTGCAAAACACTGCACAAAATTTAACTTTCAAGGACACGGATAATATACTATGGCATAAAATACCGTATTTGCTGGAATATTCATATCCAATGGATACTTTTATTAAATTGTGACAACTAGAGATGAGATGCGTTTTGTGTTCAACATGTTACCCTGTTTCGGGTAAGAGATCGATATTCGGTAACCACATTGAAGTTCTTCTGCATTTGGGCGATATCGAGTGTTTTGCTCAAACTTCATCGACTTAAGTGAATTCAAGCAGATCTTAAACCCCCTGCGACAATAATTTCCAATAACAGAGGCAGTCGGACATCCTTAAAATGTAGTTAGCCTTTAGATATTTAATCCACTGACAAAGTTTTGGCAAAACAAAGAACATTTAACTTCGCAAAAGATATCAACAGAACCACGCTACTTGATTCAGGGTACTCCATGTTATTACCCAGTTTTTGAAACAATAACAGAGTTATCGATCAACGAAAAAATATATATGTACAAAGTTAAATTCTTTTTGATCAGCCAAGAAAACAGTAAAATCACTTGTTCAAGAAAGTCTCGTAAGACGATTACATTATCGAAAATTAAATCCATTTATGTATGCAAAAGAATTCTCCAACATGTTGGATTACAGACATTTTAATTGTAGAAGATCTGTCTGTTAGCGTTAACTATAATCAAGAGTTCAATCAAACGATTCATTCTGGCGGGGGGAGTATGTTAAGTTTTATATTCAATATCAATCATAGTAACCCACGGAATCATTCAAACTATAATGCCAACGTTGTTCATTGCTCATGTTTGGACTCATAGCTCTCTTCTTCCTCGACCAGTGACCAGTAAAGACGTTTTTAGTGCGAACAAATTGTTACTTGGGAAGCGGTGGTCTATCGACAACTGGAAACACGACAGCGTCGTGTGAAACCACCAGCAGCAGCAACTGCGCTCGAATCCAAGGATTGGCAAAATCATCTGGTGCCGTGGTGCGGTGGAAATACAACAATCCGTTCCGCCGGGGCGGAGTATTTTTTACGGCAACACAGCTTCGAGAAATCTGATCCCGAAACGACATCCGGCACGGCATTGTCGTGCTTCGCCATCGGACACCAGCCGCACCCCAATTGCGTTGGAAGCGCTGCACCGGCATCCGAGCAACAACAACTACAGCAGCAACAGGGCCAGTCGGAAGTCGAGCCGTAAGTGATATTTTAATACCACACTACACTCCAAGAAAAGTAACTGGAATAATCGGGAGTCTGGGTGGAGAAAGTAAAATGTTGCCAATATAGAAAATTAACATTATTTTATCGATATTTTTATTTTGTGGCGATGACCTTAAGAAACCTTTGTTACAACTGATTCATCTCTTTCGAACGTTTTTCGAAATGGCAACGACTTTTTCGACCACCCTAGTGAGAGGCGCTCTGACACAGGAGGAGTTGAAGTTAGCTGAGAACACAATCTGTTCAGCAGCAGGCTTACCCGGACGAAGTTCGATTGACACGCAGCCGAGACAAGGAACTTCACCTAGGGAACGCACATTGCCGAAATCCAGTGCTCTCTACAAACTGAATCCAGTCATCGATTAGCACGGTGTTTTACGAATGCAAGGACGTATCGGCGCCTGCGAATGGGCGGATGAGGCTACGAAAAATCCAGTTATACTCCCAAGGCAACACCACGTAACCAACCTGTTGATCGCTGATTACCACGCTAAGTACCATCATCAGAATCATCAAACCGCATTGAATGAGATTCGACTTAAATACAATATTTCTCGCCTCCGCTCCGAACTTGATCGTGTTATAAAGAACTGTCAAAGGTGTGAAATCCGCTAAGCTAGTCCAAAGCCTCCAGCTATGGGTAATCCTCCACCAGCCCGACTGGCAGCCTACCAGCGACCCTTCTCATACACCGGAATAGACTATTTTGGGCCAATGACCGTGCTAGTTGGCAGGCGTACCGAGGGAGTTCTTTTCACCTGCATGACCACCAGAGGCATACATATCGTGATCGCACATTCCCTGTCTACGGATTCTTGCATCTTAGCTCTGCGCAATTTCATCGCGAGAAGAGGTCCGCCTTTGGAGATCATCAGTGACCGGGGAATCAACTTCATTGGAGCATCGAGGGAGCTACGTGAAGCACTGACGAAGATCGACGAAAAACGTCTGAAAGTTAAAGCCGTCAGCCCACATTTTGGTGGCTGTTGGGAGCGCTTAATTCGATCCGTCAAGAAGACTATGAACAATTTTGATCCCCCAGGTTCCCTTCTGACGAAATTCTACGATCTATGCTGATGGAAATTGAAGTGACACAAATTAACACCTAACCATTTTTTGATGATTAATACGTCCAAGACGAAGTACATGCTGGCCTGCGGATCCGAGACCGACCGAACCCGCTTGTCCAGTAATAACAAGGTCACGATCGACGGCGACGAGCTGGAAATAGTCGAAGACTTTGTCTGTCTCGGCTCACTGTTGACCGCAGACAATGACACCAGCCGTGAGATCCGGAGGCGAATTATCAGCGGAAGTCGTGCCTACTATGGACTCCACAAGCAACTGCGGTCGAGAAGACTTAGCCCTCGCACGAAGTGTAATCTGTAAATGACGCTCATTAGACAGGTTGTTCTCTACGGGCACGAGACATGGATATTGATCGAGGAGGACCTGCGTACACTCGGGGTATTCGAGCGACGAGTGTTAAGAACCATCTTTGGCGGCGTACAGGAGGACGGAGTGTGGAGGCGAAGGATGAACCACGAGCTCGCGCGACTCTACGGCGAACCCAGTATCCAGAAGATGGTGAAAGCTGGTTGGATACGCTGGGCGGGACATGTTGCGAGAATGCCGGACGACTGCTCTTTAAAACAGGTGTTCGCTACGAATCCGGTAGGAGCAAGACGAGCGGGGGCGCAACGAGCGAGGTGGTTAGACCAAGTGGAGCGTGATCTGGCGAACGTGGGGTGCCCGAGAAATTGGAGAACGGTTGCCATGGACCGAGTGAATTTTAGGAATTATGTTCGTCAAGTTATGTCGTGAGACGGAATACTATGTAAATAAAAATAAAAACCATTTTTTGTTGTATTCTTCGAATGATAGTAAGCCCCCGATCGTTTTCGACAATACACCGATTACTCTGAAACGATCGTGGATGATGGCACAACAATATGCTTATCTTTTCTTGAGGAAGTGGGTAAATGAATATCTGCCTACGCTGACGCGCAGGACCAAGTGCGACAGCTCTTTCGACTCCCTTTGGTGGATTTTGGTTTTCAAAGTAATAGAAGTTATAATATTAGAAAAAATGTATGCTGAATAAAAGAAAAACTCCAATATTATGTTATGCCAATAAACAATATTGCATTTTTGCCTTGAACAGAACATGATAAATGCTTAAAATGGCAGAAAAAAGTTAACAATCTGAATTATTGTGGCGCAAATGCAGATAAGTCCATATTTAACCCTTCATTTCATGATTTTTTATTTTCCCTAAAAATTTATTCTAAACAGTTAGAATTGATACGTATAACGAAAAAAAAATTAAAATTAAAAAAAAGCCTTGCGGGTCGCACAGAAGGATCTCGAACCGGTACCATGATAGATAAGCACTGAAAATTCTAAGAGCCGGATTTTTTAGAAGATCATCGGAATCGAGCCTTTGGAAGGTCATCAAATTAGAAGCCAGGTGGAGGTCGTCGAACTAGTGTCATGGAAGGCATCAACCCGAAGCCAAAGAAGTACTCAGAACTTCCTTAGTCGAGAATAGTGTAATCTATGTACACAAGCCTGATCTCCTGGACATTCTCGCACAAATCGACATCTTGGAATCTCCTCTAATCCGTCGCAAAACTTCCCCAGACAATATATCTCGGATTTGAACCGAGGGCTTCTTTGAAACTTCAACTTAACGGTGGAAAGTTCGGCTTTCGCAGACCATTGCGGGAGTCGGGTCGGGGCAATTCGGGAAAGGTCAACGGTTATTCACTGCACCATCCGTTAATTGGTGGTCCTTACAGTTCTGTACAATGCGGAGCTTACCTATGTTGTAAGACGCGACTAGCTAGGTTCAGAAACCTTCGTCCCACTTCTTGACGAAGAACTTGGCAATCAACCCGGATATGATATGACCTCTATGATATGACGACAATGGTTGGCTGTCCCTTTTCTGCTGCGTTATTATGTTGAGTGCTATCGTGCAATCTACCAGTAACGGACAGTATTTCAAAAGGATGGTGTGTCTTCTGTTCCGTCAAAAATTGGTTTAACTTCAGGAGATGCTTCGTTGACCATCACTCGACTAATAATCCGTTAGGGGCGGGTTTCGTTTCATGCAGCATGGCCGACGTAGTGGCCTTCAGAGCCATCCGACGCAGGAGTTCACGACATCGAGCCTGTAACGAATGAGGAATTCGCGACTATCGCTTAGAAACATTCGCCGCAAGGTAAAGACTCATGTCCGGATAGAACTCCAACCACAAGACACAATTTTCCCGTATGTTTGGATAACGTGCCGCTATTAAGCCTACCCCCATTCTGATGCTTTCAAGATCACGAGCTTTGAAGCCATTGTCATGATACTTACGATCTACTGCCCTAACATTGGGGGTCAGTTGGGACTTGGGAAGCGTCTTTATCGCTTTATAACAGATAAGGAAGGTTTAGAAAAACTCGTCGAACAACCCCTGGTACGATGTCTGACATTATGTAGAACTTCCATGTAAAAACTGTGACCGAGTTTCATTATTTCGTTAAAAGAAAACTATAAAATAGGGATTAGGACCTCAAGTTTTGGCGCCCTAATTTCGTATTGCTGCAATATTTTTTTTAAATAATTGAATAACACTTAAAAACAGTTACGAACTCCAGGACCCAACTAAGACAAACTACTCCCCAATACCTGTAGATCCAGCTCCTTCTCGATTTCCTGTCGCTTCTTGCGTTCCTCGGCTAGCGCCTCGGCCATTTCCGGATCAAACCGGTCCAGCACGTTTGCCTTGTCGTCCAGCGGTTGCCCATGCTGGGATGCCCTCCTGAGCGCTGCATTTTCGGCCTGAAGGGCCAGCAAACTGTTCCGCGCAATCGCTAAATCCTCCTTCATCAGCGCGTTAGTCGTGGTCAGACCCTCGACCTTGGCCTGCAGGTTAGCTACCGTTGCGCTTTTGGGGAAGTTCAGAATTAAGCAAGAGTTATGTAGATGGTAATGTAGGAGATACTTACTTGAGGTGCCGGTTCAGTTCTTCGATGTAGTTCTTCTGATCTAGAACGGCTGTCATGGCGCCGCTGGCTTCACCCTCGATGGCGTGGAGAGAGCTGTTGCCTCCTCCTCCGCCATTGGTGTTTTCATCGTCGGGACTGCTGCGGGAACTGGACCGAAGATAGAGCGAGAAATCGATGACACCCTGCTGGGAGTCCAGATCTTCCTCTTTAACGCAAAGGTTGCAATCGATTACGTTCAATCCTACAAGAATGCCGATGATGATGATGACCTGCGGAAGTGATGGGTTAAGGTTATTAGGCGTTTGGAATCGTTGGGGTTCTCGAGGCTAACCTCATCGCTCATCATGAGGGCATGTGGTTCGTAGTA
This sequence comes from Uranotaenia lowii, assembly GCF_029784155.1. Classification (NCBI taxonomy): domain Eukaryota; kingdom Metazoa; phylum Arthropoda; class Insecta; order Diptera; family Culicidae; genus Uranotaenia; species Uranotaenia lowii. The sequence continues at coordinate 155,460,324 of NC_073691.1, read as the reverse complement.
TTCGGCTAGGGTGTCTTCTCGGTGCTCGATGAGAACCTGCAGGTAATCGGCAAGCTTCTTTTGCATCAACGCCAATCGTAGCCAGGCCCTGGCCCGGCCCATGTGGGTACGAACCGTGGGAAGATCCCGCACCGATGAGGTAATGTCTTGAGCCTCGCCGCAGTATCGTTCCACACTCTGGAGGATGTCCCAGAGTTCTTTCTTGGGTCCCAGAAGACCTTTTTTTGGCCGCAGTCCATGCCTCAGGACGTGTTCCAGAATGATGAAAAAGTGCTGCAATGGCAGATGGTCCGAGTCAAGCATTCGGCCGAAACGGATCGACTGTTCCAGTAATTCCTTCACCACCAATTTGCAAATGTTGACCAAATTGCTCCGCTCGATTGAAGCCGGATCCCGAGCTGGAAAATCGAGAGAAAGTGATCCGATCACATCATCTGCTACTGCCGTCCTTATTTCTGTTTTCTATTTCTGTAAATAGTGGCCAGTCCGAATAAAACTAGTAGGCGTCGCCCAAATTTTACGATCACTTTTCATCGGGAAAGTGACGTTTGGTTGAGAACGCAAATTTTCGAAGGACCACAACAGAGCAATCTTCAGGTGAAAACATGAAGAATGCCAATTGCGGCCACTGCTGGTAGTAGACGGAGGAAAGCGAATTTCTCGGTACTGGTATTTTATTTCTGTACAATTTTGCTGCTGTTGCCGCTGTCGTTACTGGTCGAGATGCTGGGATTTGTGAAAGGTGTAAATGGTGATGGCAGTGCTCTGGCAAATGCTAGTAGTCGTTCGGGAACGGTTCTCAACAATCGGTACCGTCCTGGTGCGAAGTGCTTCGATCCGAACGACCCCAACCTGCTGGAGGCGCAGAATATTTTCCAGGTTAGTTGCGCGCTTTCTCTCGAAACGATTAATTTGAATTTAATTCCACCCTAGGATATGTTGCCCTATCGAACGAAAAACTTTGAACCCTTAACCGACGATATGGTGCGAAGTTTGCTGCTCTATTTATCGTCTACCGCAAAAACGGTGGACCAACAGCTTGGAGAAGACAAACTTCTGATAGCAGCGTGGTATGATGCAGCCGGAAATTATTTGCACAGTTACCTGATTCCGATTTCCAAATACTGTTTCTACGCGGGAAACATCAGTTACTACTCGGTCAGATCAATCCTCGATTATTACAGAAAAATCAAGCGAATTCTTGACACAGATGGAACCGGTTGGTCCCGTCCCCTAACCATTGGATCTGACCTAAAGTATTTCGTTCGGCCCATGAGCGCTAACGTGGCGACCGTCAAATGCGAAGAACTTTCCTCCGGCAGCAGTTCGGAAATCATCCTACCGCGGACGGAGCTTGACGACGAATCCAGAGCACTCATTTCGATTTGGTTACCTTTCAAAACGCGACAAACGTACGACCCTCGCTCGAAATCATCTTTATCAATCCTCAGACTCTACTACGAAACAATAACCTTCTGCGTTCCTCAAAAAACAAGAACGAAAAACGCTTTTTCGAAACGTTTCAATCGATGGATAGACGACAATATCGGGCCACACGTTTTCGATAACGACTTCTATCCGGGTCTAGAATCGATTCTTTCGATTAAAAAATCCCTCCAAAAGTTCACCAGTACTCGGATCGAGAAGAAATCTACGACCCATCAGGAATTGGACCCAGGCTGGACGACCATCATCGATGGACTGTTTCACACAAAACAAGCCGACCAAGATTACGAAGAATATTACGATGATGACGAGGATGGATCGGTTGGATCCCGAAAATCCGCCATTAAAATTGTCATCGTCTGCGTGGGAGTGGCACTGATTGGGCTGGTTTTGTTGGTTGTCATTTACAAGCTGTGGAAAAATCGGAAAACTGCCCACAGGAAAGGGCAGATGACTTCTCGATTTAAGTCTTGGAAGGAGCACGATCGGTTCGGACGGCGCCGGAAGGATCGACGGAGGGCCGATGAAGAGGAGTTGCTGCTGCAAGGGGACAAACAGGTCGGGAGGCCGAATCCGTCGGAAAGTAGCGGTAAGGTGAAGTTCATATTGTGTTGTGGTTTTAAAACAATTTAGCCCAAAAATTATAACGCAGAATTTAATATTCAGAAGTCAGATTAAGATTACGGATACAGATTTTTTATTTCAGATTCAGGTTTTACATTTAGACTCCAGATTCAGCAAAATTTGAATGCGTGAAGTGGTCAATCTAATCACGAATGTGACAAGTTACTGTGACGAGTTCAATTCCTTCATTTCTGATTGCTCGACCTAGGAATTTTTACTCTACATCGAGTAGGGATATTTATAGGTCGTGGAATATCGATTTATTTTTCACTGCGAACCAAAACTGCAGCTTTTGCTAGCTGTTGTTGTTTGATGCTACCGTTCCTCATTTCATTGGAATTGTTTGGTGCATTAGACTGAGACGATTTGGGGTCATTTTTGAATTTCTTAAACCCTGAGGTCTAAAAAACTTCGTTTTGGTTCAAAACTCATCCATCATTTTTTGCACAATTTTGAAGTAACGTTTACATGAGTAAATTTGGACTTTTAAGTTTGTATGGGATAATTGAATATTTTGTGCTGAAAAATCAACATCACTTAGGTTTCTTCTGTGGAAGCGAGCCTGCTAATGGTTTTTGTGCCAATTTATGAATTCTTCAAAGGGAATTTTCTGCTGAAAAAAAGTTTTCGAATACCGTAACTTTGTATCTTGTGAGGAAAAAAATTATTAGCTGTTCAACAGGGGTATGCTTTGGGCATTGAAAATCAATAAACTCAATTGACATCACTGCTGAATGCCTAGCGATGTATTGCATGACTCCTTTTCATGAAAAACTTCGCGAGGCATCAGCATTGATGTCAATTTATTTTATTGTGTTTCAATGCCAACCAGCTGAACAGCTAATAACTAATTTTCCTGATAAGATACGAAGTTACGGTATTCGAAAAAGTTTTTTCCGCGAAAATTTCCTTAAGAGAATTCTTAAAGCCATTAGCAGGCTCGTGGTGTTGTTTTTTTAGTAATTTTTTTTTTCAATTTCTTATACAAACCTCAAAGTTCAAATTGACTCATGTAAACATTACTTGAAAATTCTGCAAAAAAGTTACAGAGGTTGTATATAAGAAACGACCGAGAAGTTCACGTAGAATTACAATGTCTTTGTGTGTCTATATGCTTTTCGTCTTAAACTAGCATTCTAGAATAAATTAGGTCGAATTTTTGTTAAAGGAATTTATCTTCAAGAAAAGTCATTCTTCCCTAAATTGTCGTTTGATACCTATTAATGATCTAAAATGACCCATAAAGATAGTATGCAGCATTTTCAACTGCATAACAAAAGTCGAATTAAATATTAGTATAAGCACAAACAAGGCAGATGCCGTCGAAATGATTGCGCCCGGCAGTTATGCAAGTAATGTGATCAACACACGAGCTTTGTATCAAACGCTTGCGAGAAAAGTTTACAACGACTGCTTTGATCTAAACGCTTGACTCAATGCAAAAGCTTTCAAACTGTTTAGCCTCATGCGTCTCGTTGGAATCAGTATCTTGTTTTTATTTCCCTTCAGATCACGTAGCAATCACTAGCTAAAAATGTTGCTTTTACCTAGGATTCCGGAGCAATCGTTGGATCAACTATGTTTTCTTATAATCAAACTTTTAAAAACTGCCCTTTTCAGGGCCAAAATCTTAAAAAAGAGAGAGTCTTGACTTTTCTAGTAGCATTCATTGATAAAGAGTGCGATGGGGGGGTGGTATGGATGGGTCGGTGGTGGTGGTGTGCGATGGTTGGGTGGGTGTTTGTTGTGTGCGATGGGTGAGTGGGTGGTGGTGGTGTGCGATGGGTGGGTGGGTGGTGGTGGTGTGCGATGGGTGGGTGGGTGGTGGTGGTGTGCGATGGGTGGGTGGTAGCATGGAAGGCCGGGTGGTGGTGTGCGATGGGTGAAAAGGATGGGTGGGTGGTGGCGTGCGATAGGTGGGTGGTGTTGGGAAGTTTGGTAGGGAGGTGTACGGTGGGTAATGATGGGAAATAGGCTGCGGTGGGCGGGTTCCATGGGTAGTGACGGTGTGTGTGTGTGTGTGTGTGTGTGTGTGTGTGTGTGTGTGTGTGTGTGTTTGTGTGTGTGTGTGTGTGTGTGTGTGTGTGTGTGTGTGTGTGTGTGTGTGTGTGTGTGTGTGTGTGTGTGTGTGTGTGTGTGTGTGTGTGTGTGTGTGTGTGTGTGTGTGTGTGTGTGTGTGTGTGTGTGTGTGTGTGTGTGTGTGTGTGTGTGTGTGTGTGTGTGTGTGTGTGTGTGTGTGTGTGTGTGTGTGTGTGTGTGTGTGTGTGTGTGTGTATGTGTGTATGTGTGTGAGTGTGTTAGGTGGTGTGGATTGGTTATTGGTGTCGCGAGTGATCTGAGCTCTCACTACTTGTTCCAGCCGCTGTTGGCCATCTCTGCTCTGCTCTGCCCATGTAACAAGTTTGAATTTCTCTGAAAAAATGAAACAAACCGTCAGTCGACCCCTTCTTTTATACCTTTCGTAGGCTGGAAATAACAGAACTCAAGAAGGGGCGGGGCGTCCTAGTTTTCTTTCACTTTCGAATAGCCAATCAACGTTGAGCAGGCTTGGTATGTCTTTTAAGAAAGATGTCTTTGAAAGAGGCGTTTTTCGTGACGCGAGATCCGTTCACGAATTTCAATTTGCCCCCCTATAGTGTTGCCGTAAGACGTAATTCTACGTCAAAATTATGAATGAGTTTTGAACTAAATCGAAGCTTTTTAGACCTCAGGGTTTGAGAAAATCAAAAATGACCCCAAATCGACTCAGTCTAGTGGTGCATAGCTCTTGATGGCCGTTTGAATTTCGTTCTCAGAGATGAAGTCCATGGGTCTCTCGTTTGCATCCACACTCTTTGGAATACTCCGTAGTGGTTGGAAGTTTGATTCAACAGGTTACCGTAAATTTCGAGGTTGGTGTCGGCACTTCTCATCCCACAGACGTCGAAGGGTTTCGTTCAAAACCTGGTGATAACTCTTTTCCTTCGTTGAGCATAATCGTCTTCGTGCGGTTGATATTAGAGGACTTATCGACTTGTTCATGTGCAACATAAGCTCTTGGCAGACAACAATATTTGAGCGTGTTTTCGTAACGACTAGGCACAATTTTTCCGAATAATTGGATAACATGCTGTTAGTAAGGCATATCCCTTTTCTACTTTCGCGAAGTGTTTCCATCAGTCGATAACAGTTACGAAGTTTGGTAAAACCGATTTTCAAAGATTCCATTTATTGCGTGGCCCAGCAAGACTACCTGTTGTTATAAGATACAACATTTTTGTTGATATATTTCTCAACAAAAATTTTTATACGTTTCATTTACCTACTGAAGTGGAGGCAATATACATACATATTTTCAACTCCTGGCTTAAGCGGTGAGAATTATACAAATCGGACTACATTCAGCAACCTATTCGTACATCCTGAAGCATGCAAGAGAGCGAATGTTTTGCTCTCAATGCATGCAAACCGTTGCCAGTGAGTCAAGTGTATCGAATTGCCCTGAATATTGCCTCAAAACAACCGACAAAGTCGACGCTTGGTTTTCTCTTTATTCTCTCTCTGTGCGACAACCTTTTGTTTCTCCCATACACATATGTATGTGACAAAATGAAATAGGCAATCGCGAATTGTCGCGTTGTCGAGAAGGTAATGACAAATTCGTATGTGAAATTGTCCTGAAATTTAAAACTTGGGACAATACGCTTCGATTATGTGGGTAATCTAGCTGGTTTCGTGATAATAAAAATATTATGTGATCAGATCAAGACCTATCTGAGAAGACCTGTTGGCCTGGAAATATGCCAAAGTTATCGGATCGAGACTTTCCAAATATTAGAAGAAAGCTCTTGGCCTCAAGTTGAAGAGAATCTATAAAAGAATCTACTCAAGGACAAGGGGTCGTGGCCTTGGCCAATTTGACCGGTTCCGGAACGAAATATGTTAAAGTTATCGAATTGAGACTTGCGGCATATGAGAAGAAAGCTCTTTGCCTCAGGAAGGGAATCCATGGGAGAAGCATTTCGGGGACACTGGGTTGTGGAAATGGCCATTCTGGTCGGTTACGGAACAATTAGCCCACGTCTCGATCCGATAATTTTGACATATTTGGTTCAGAAACCTTCAATATTGGTCATGACTACGACCCCTTATCTTCGAATCGATTCTTCTATGGATTCCCTTCATCTTAAGGCCAAGAGCTTTCTTCTCATATGCCGCAAGTCTGAACTCGATAACTTTCACATATTTCATTCCGGAACCGGCCAGATTCACTGTGGTCCCGACCCAGTGTCCTCGAATCGCTTCTCCTATGGATTACTTTTATCTTGAGGCCAAGAGCTTTCTTCTCATATGCTGCAAGTCTCCGGGACTAGCCAGTTTGGCCATGACCACGACCCAGTGTCCCCGAATTTCTTTTCCTATGGACTTTCTTCATCTGGAGGCCCAATATGCCGAAATCTATTCTCCTGTGGAATCCCTTCATTTTGAGGCGAAGAGTTTTCTTTTCAGATGCCGCAAGTCACAATCCGATAACTTTGATATTTATCGTTGCGGAACCGGCTAGATTGGCCATGGCTAGGACCTCAGCTTCACGAGCCATGTCGAATACGTGTGCAAGAGAGCGGCAATGGCCACGGCCGCACTCACACGAATGATGCCGAACTCCTCGGCCATCCAAAGCATCAAAAGGCGGATCCTGGCAAGCGTGACCACTTCGATCTTGCGGTACGGAGCAGCGGCCTGGAGGCAGGTCCTGGGAAGAAGCTGTAACCTGCAGCGACTTAGCAGCGTTCAGTGGCTGATGAACCTGCGGGTTATCAGCGGATACCGGACCGCGGAGCCGCCTGTGTAGTAGCGGGTGTTATGCCCATCTCGGTTTTGCTTGAGGAGGATGTCTATTGCTACAACAATAAAGACACGCCCAATGTACGAGAGCTCGCCAATGAGGACTCGATGTCCAACTGGCAGCAGCTGTGGGACAGCTCAACGAGAGGAAAGTGGACCCATCGTCTGATCCCGCACATCGAGAGCTGGATCGGAAGAAGGCACGGTGAAGTGAACTTCTATATGACGCAATTCCTGACTGGTCATGGATGCTTCATGAAGTACCACTACCGGTTTGGACATGTGGCTTCACCATACTGCCCAGATTGTGGTGGAGAAGAGGAAACACCTGAGCATGTGGTGTTTGTCTGTCCGAGGTTTGCGGCGGTACGTACTTCCATATTTGCCGCCTGTGGGCCCGACACGACAGCAGATAACGTTGTACAGAGGATGTGTGCGGATTCCAACACTTGGCATGCGGTCAGCGATGGGTTCACCCGGATCATGACTGCTTCTGCAGAGGAGCTGGAACCAACGGCAGTCCGCGAACGGTGTAGGATGACTCCATCGACGGAGAGCATCTGAGTAGTGTGTGTCCGATCCCTTGATCGAAGCTACAAAGATAAGGCATCATCTTCTGCGTAGCGGAGGTCAGGGGTGCGCCGCTAACGTGTATAGGATATCCCAACGTCGGGGGGTATCCGAGTAGTGCCGCTTCCTAAGAGGGAAACTGCGGGGATAAGACTTTACCTTCATCGTAGCGGATTTCGAGGGAAGAGGGTTAACCACTGTCGGGGGTTACCCACGGGTAGAGAGGCTCTCGTTGCCGGGCGAGCCTCTCGAGTCGGTGTAGGATGTCGTCACCGTCGGGAACATCCGAGTCGTAGCGTTCCAAGTCCCGAATGTGTGCCGTGACAGGCGCGAGTCTAGGATAAGCTGCTCTCGATCTGGCACACAACGGGCAGGAAAATCCGCGGGCCAAAAATCCTAGGGTTGCCAGCCAAGGGGGATAAAGAAGACCGGACAACGGTCGGAGTAGACTGACCCCATCGACAGGGGGCTGTCGAGTAGAGTGCGTCAGACCCCGCGGTTTGAAGTTACAAAGATAAGAGTGCGCTGCGTTCGTGCGTAGGATGCTCCACCTTCGGGGAGTATCCGAGTAGAGCGGTTCTCAACGACAGAAGCTGCGGGGATAAGACATGACCTTCTTCGCAGTGCAAATCGTTGGGAAAGGGTTATTCCACGTTCGGGGAATACCCACGGGTAGAGTGGCTCTCGACGCCGGGTGAGCCATTCGAGTCGGAGTAGGATGACGTCTTCGTCGGGAATCATCCGAGTCGTTGCGTTAAGTCCCGCGTGTGTGCCGTGACAGGCGCGAGTCTAGGATAAGCTGCTCTCGATCTGGCACACGACGGGCAAGGTGGCAAACTTCGAACCCTGAAGATAAGAGGTCGGGCTTCGAGTCGTTAGAGGAGAGGTCAGGCCTCAAACCTTCAGGCGGAGAGGTTTGTGTGGTCAACCCCGAGTCTTTATGATAAGAGGTCGGGTCCCGAGTCGTAAGAGGAGGGATCAGGCCCCTTACCAACAAGAGGAGGGGTACAAGTGGTCACCTCGAGTCATTACGAGGAGAGGTCAGATTTCAAGTCGTTAGAGGAGAGATCGGGCCTTGAATCGTGCAGAGGAGAGGTAAACCTCGAGTCGATGCGAGGAGGGGTCGGATCTCGAGTTGTTAGAGGAGAGATCAGGCCTCAAGTCGCGAAGAGGAGAGGTTTGTGTGGAAATCTCGAGTTACTGCGAGGAGATGTCGGTTCTCAAGTCGTTAGAGGTGAGTTCAGGCGTCGAGTCGTAAGGAGGAGAGGTTTTGCTTAAAGTGGTCTCGTTAATGAGTATTGCCTTGGAGCGCATTAGCGCGAATAGACCTCCCACTATTGAAGTATAGTGTACTAAACAGTTCGAGTTGGGAACCAGGTCTGCGGCCCCAGGTGGAGTTTAGGGAGTAGGGGGTATACACGGAGTATATCATGAGTCATTGTACCCATGGACCCAGAGTAGCAAACTGGGGGGACCCGGTGGCTCGCCATGCCTTGGAATACAATCCGTAAACCGGGATTTACCACCTGTGGTTACCAACTAAAAAAAAAAAAACTTGCAAGTTACAGAACGACAGCTGTCGGACTCGTAGGGAGAAGAGAATTCACGCCGTGGAATTCTCTCGGATAGAGTGACTTCACTCCGACAGCGGGTGGTTTACTTGAGTCGGTGTAGGATGTCGTCTTCACCGAGAATCATTCGAGTAGTTTCGTGAAGCCCTTTTGTAGCTGACGTCAGGCGGTTATAATCGTCGCTGCCAGCGTTGCCAGATGGCAAACCGCTCAACTCCGTCAGGTAGTACTTCTGTTTATCCGCAGAATCCCTATAAATTTTTCGATAATCCGTAGGAAATGCTGAAAATCCCTAGATTTTGATCATTGATCCACAGAAGTGCTTAAAGTTCGTAGATCGGGCAACGCTGCTAACGAGCTAACGAACTTGCTTCCCTACGATTTTTTCACATAATAATGCACTAGAGAGCGAGGAAATTACGAGCGAGAAATTTCTATTCGCATTGCTTCGTTCTCCGCACACAAAATCGAGCCTCAAACTGACGATTGCGTGTTGCAATGAGTCAAAGACAAAAAAGTTATTAGGTGTTAAAGGGGGGCATGTCTTTTGGCATTGCAAGCAACCGATCGATTCAAAATGTGTTTTTCCAAGCTTTCGGAAAAACGGCTGCAATATCTCCGATTCATAAGTCTGGAAACGCTCAGCATGTTGAGATCTACCGACCAATATCAATTCTCTGCAGTTTTTCAAAGTTCTTGAAGTTTTGATATATGAAAAGTTTTATTCTGCAGCTACTCCGATAATTACCGAATTTCAGCACGGTTTCATCAAGGAAAGATCGACTTTGACAAACCTGATGTGCTCTGTTAATGAATTACACACCGCAACTGATAAAAAACTGCAAGTGAATTCAGTATACATCGACTTCGCCAAAGCCTTCGACACAGTACCCCACAGCATTGCCCGTTTTCCTATATGGGCAACCAGATGGCTGCACTCGTACCTGATGAATCGTCGAGGCTTTATAAACATCCGTGGAACACATTCTTCGGTGTTCGATATGCCGTCTGGAGTCCCACAAGGAAGTCATTTAGGCCCGCTAATCTTTGTGCTTTTTGTAAATGACTTGGCAATTCGTCTTAAGTCATCAAAGCTTCTGTATGCTGATGACCTGAAATTCTACAGAGTAATTGACTCAATTGTGGATTGCGCAGCGCTTCAAAAGGATATAGAAAGGTAATTGCTCTGGTGTGAAACAAATGGAATTAAAGTGAATGCCGAAATGTGTAAATGTATAAGCTTTTTCAGAACCAGAGCTTCAGTTGCCTTCGGCTACTCGTTCCGCGACACAGCACTAGAAAGGACAACCTTGGAGTAATATTCGATCAAAAGCTCTCTTTCGCTCAGCATATGGCAACAACAACACCAAAGGCTTTCGCTTTATTCGGATTCCTTCGCCGAAATACTTCGAGTTTTTAAGACCCTTATGTTCTAAAGATTGTGTTCTGCTCGCTCGGCGTCTTGGAATACGCCGCACCAGTTTGGACACCTTATTATTCCGTTTACATTGAAAGAATTGAGAAGGTCCAGAAAAGATTTCTCCGTTTCGCATTGCGTCAACTGCCTTGGCTCCCGTCCGATTGCCAAATTGATTCAGTCTATTGGACAGGTCTATGAGATATGAGTTAATTCACTTGCAGAGTCGATCAGGTAGTCCGCTATCAGACGCATTTGGAAATTTGTACTGTACTCAATCAAAAGCTTTACTTAAGTCTACATAAACGGGATTGACCTGTTGACGTTTGTCAAGCCTAGTCACCTAATTTGTAACTCACGTCTCATGAGGTTGGTCGTCGTAGATCTACGTTTTATAAACCCACTTTAATCCTCAGAAATGCTGCCCCGCACAGATTGATACTGCACTACAGAAACGAGGCCTTCGAATACTTTCGAAAAACAGCCTAGAATCGAAATCGCACGATAGTTTTCACTTGATGTATTTTCTCAATTTTTGTGTTAAGGAGAATTAGATGCGTTTTCCAGACTTTGGAAACAATAGATTCAATGTGTGACTGGTTAAATATTATGGAAAAAGGTACGAATTTTTTAGCCAGAAGTAGGGGAATGCCAGGTCTTTGTTTCATCTAATGTAGTCGGTTCACGAAAGAGGTCACCTACGGAAAAATTCAGCGATGCAAGGTTGCAGTCTTCAAGCTACTCAGGAATGCTTCCGACGGAGGTGATGAGTTAGTACTCGGCACGTTCTGGAAGAATGACGAGAGAAGGATTCTAACGAAGGTTTGTCCTACTTCGTGTTTGTGCTACCACATCTTTATCCTGCATTCTAATAAATGTTGAGAAAGCTAAGACCCAGCAAACATTTTTGCAGCTATATTTTTATGCTGTTTTGATATACGTCCCATATACATCAGAGAATGATCGTATGAAAGTTGAAAAAACAGCATTTACCTACTTTTGCTCTCACAGCCTTCAAATCGTTGACAGCGACAATATTTTCCAGTTCTCTCATTGGTCAATATCACTTAATTCCCATCTGTTCTTCAGCCATCTGGATGCACTGCTGGTTGCAGAGAGAACACGAAGATGATTTTCTCACTTAAGCTAGCTTTAAAGCTAGCGCGGGAGCAAAATCATGTCAAAATTTACAAAAATGGCGGACTTTCTGTCATATCCGATTTAAACTGACTTTGGAAGACATTTTATACGATCTTTTCACTGTGCACTTGGAATTGCGATTCGCAATACCATTGTAAACGACTTATGTTGTCATTTCTGATACGATTTCATGTTTGAGTGGCAGTTGGATGTTTTTTGAATAACGTGTGTATTAGAGTGCCCCAAATGACCCGGCTTTTGAAAAAGTTATGCGCTGCAGGCTAAAATTGGTCCTAGGCCTAGTACAAGATCTCATGCCAAATTTGGGCCAGATCGGATCACGGGAAGGGGTCGCTCAACGAGCCTGAAGTTTGTATGGGATTTTGAGACATTTTGTTCGGGAGAAATATGAAAAACCAGTTTTTCATCAATAACTTTGGTTCCCGTCGACCGATTTCTTTCGGGTTTTCTCAAAGCCTAAATTATGAAAAACATTTCATCCGAAGACTGCAATCGATCAGAGTTAAGATAAAAAAGTTATTAGACTTCAAAAATTGGCTAATTTTTTTTACGGTGGTATTCATCACTGTTAATGAGTAGTCAATATGTTCGACCGCCCCTCATCAACAGTGATGAATACCATCCTTAAAAAAGTTAGCCCATTTTTGAAGCCTAATAACTTTTTTATCTCAACTCTTATCGATATGCAGTCTTCGGATGAAATATTTTTCATAATTTAGGCTTTAAGAAAACCCGTTTTCAAAAGAAATCGGCCGGCGGAAACCAAAGTTATCGATGATAAACTGGTTTTTCATGTTTCTTCCGAACAAAATGTCTCAAAATCCCATACAAACTTTAGGCTCGTTGAGCGACTCCTTCCCTTGATCCGATCTGGCCCAAATTTGGCATGAGATCTTGTACTAGGTCTAGGATCAATTTTAGCCTGCAGCGCATAACATTTCACAGGTTTTGAATTTCCCATACAAATTTGGGGCAGTCTAGTGTGTATTAGGATTGTTCGATCTTCAGAAAAAAGATCGATCTCCAAAATCAATTCAATAAAACGGAGCTGGAGGATCGATCCACCTAAAAAATCGGAGTTGGTGATCGATCTCTGATAGACCAATCTTTTCCAGTGTTAAAAAGGGAGAGCTCCTTTAAATAACGTTTCAATTTAGGTTCTCACGATGTATCGAAATCTGCATACAAAAACTCCACAAAAGCCAATCAAACTCCAATATCGAATTCATTAAGGTTGCTAGAATTTTTATCTGAAAACTGGGCAAATAAATTAAAAATTCCCAACCCAAAATCCGGGCATATTTGTGTAGATCTCAGATATTATTTAACAAATTTTGAAAAAAAAAAAATGAAATATCGTACTTTAGGCTGAAAAATTTTGTTTTTTTGGGCGCAAAAATGAAACATAAGAAAAGTTCCATTTTTGTTTGCACCGAGCATTTTTCAAGGAAATCCGCTCAACCGGACCACGCCGGACCATTTCCAAATTTAGTATTGAAAATTTGGGCAATAATCTGGCAAGCTTAGACTAGATGCTCAATAGTTGGCCCAGTTTGACATTAAATCGGTAATCTAATTCTTATTAACTCGGTTCAGCGAGAAAAGGAATCGAAAATATCGAAAGACCGAATCGAAAAATAAACCGATCTTATCGATTCTTTCCATTCTAAAGAATCGATCCAAAAAATCGACAATCTGTGTTGAAAAGATCGATCACCCAAAGATCGATCCAAGATCGACCAATCCTAGTTTGTAGCGATAGTGTATGATCGATCTAATGCGTGAGGTTATTTTTGTGAGAGTGAGTTAGTTTCACTTTCGCCTGGGTTCTAAGCTGATGCTTGAAGTAGTTCTACTCTGTCGTTCTACACTTGTCCTATCAGCAGTTCCAGAGAGGAGAAATCCATAACCCCGAGTATGAATTGCGAAAGATCTTGAGTCTGACTCGGTTTGAAAAACAAACGTCATTATCAAATGCAACGATGTAGGCTCGTGGTATGGAATTCACACCACGAGTCCCACTGCTAACTTCTGTTTATGACACAAGTTTTCAACCACGAGTCAGACTCCTGTTCCATCACATTCTATTTCACTAGGGTTTGACTAGTCTCGCCATTTTTTTTTGTACCACGAGTCATACTCGTGTTTCAAGGACAAAGGGTTTAAAACCATTCGATTAAAAAAATTTCACCACTTTTAAGAATCTTACATCGATTAATCACTTGCAGAGACAACTTGGAGGTACGCTCGGCCACCGATAAGCTTCGAAAGACCCAAACGGCACCGGCTGGCAGCGCTACCTACTACCGATGATGACGACGACGACGAAGAGGACCTCTTTCCGCAACCAAAACCGGCGGCAAACAAACGAATCCCGGAGAAGCCGGCTTCCCTGGAGAGAATCGAAGCTGGCAAATCGAAACCGAAGAAACGCTGCTGCCGGGGATGTCTCTGCGGAAACTGTCTGCAGAAGCAAAGTACGGATGAGCTGCGCTCACCTTCGGTATATCAGCTTGCGAACGAGAAACCTTCACCGGCGGTGACGTCGAAAAAAGCTTCCGGATAGCACCGGATCGTCGAAGTCGATCGGATCGAAGCAACAGACGAGAGTCGGATCGCGAATCGAATTCGAGCTTGCTTCCGACATGTTCTGTATAAGAGTGCAGGTGATGAGGATTCCGAATGATGACAAGCCAGCAAGTGCAAAACAGAAAGCTTCGTCGAACGTTGAAGAAGGAACAAACAGAATCGAAACGAAAGAAAACTTAATCGTTCTAGGGATATAATTTGCGTTTGATACACAAATAAGCACAATGCGCATGAATTTTTATCTTGTTATTTGTTTTATCTTTGCTTAGGCAATTATTTTATTTTTTTTTTGTAAATATATTTTGAATGTTTTATTGTTTTGTTCGATTTAAGCGAAAAGCATTACGAAAAGCACGGATGACCACCAACAGGGGTCTAGGTAGGTTCAACATGCACGATTTCGATAGAAAATTACCGATACCATGACCTTGTTCAGTTAGAAATTGAACCAAATTAAGAAATGATAAATGCCGTGCATGCAATATATCCAATGCTTTCGTCGAGTTTCGCCATCTTTTTTGTTTCTCAGATCAGATTTGTGCTCCTTGGGTATCTTACACCGCAAATTATAGTCTAATACATCGAGGGGAAAACTGAAACTAAAACAATAATACACGCATATCCATAAATAGCACCTACAGTAGAAGTTAACCCAATCGCGCTCGATAATCTTCTCTTCGCACTTAACGTTCTCAATGATACCGAAAGTATTGAGCGAGCCATCACCGTCACCGTTGCCGGCGGAGCTTCCGGTGCCGCCCGAATTGCTGTGGCCGCCATTGCCGGAACTGGTCCCGTCCCCGGTTCCGGTGCTCTCCTTTATGTCCAGATCCTGCAGCTCCTTGAGGCAGAGCCACTCGCCATCGACGGACACGCGAAAATTGCACAGATAGATAGTGTCCTGGGCACTAGATTCGTTGCAACCTCCGGTGCCGCCATTACCTCCTGCTGTAGCAGTTCCGGTTCCGAGGGCGCCACCGAGCAGTGGCTTCGGCAGCGTTATGGTGCCTCCGTCGATGAGTCCCTTGCCGGGGGAGGTTCCCAGCAGACCGTGGCCGCCCCCGCCATCGAGGGCCGTCTGGTGATGGTTGTTTGGCTGCGCTATGCCGAGCGCCCGCATCTTCGGCTGAAATCGGAGTATGGCAGTTGAAAGCTTACGTTTCGAGAAGGGATAATAATTTGCAACATTGGTTATACTTGGGGGATTGATACAAACAGTTCAGGGTAGTGATCTAAAAAAAACATTGATAAATTAAAAACTGTAGTTCTTAATAGACTCATGCGAAAAGGGTTTTTAGCTCTGACCAAAGGTGGTGTATCCACAATGTTTCAAGACTAGAGTGAGATTTCAAAAGCATCCAGGTGGCATCCATGAATTATTTAGGTTAAGTAAAAAAAAAATCAACATTTTTACCTAACCCTAGCAAACATGAAACTAATGATTGGCGTTTGAAAATTGATTCATCAATTATCTACGAGTTTTTACGCAATCCATTTTGAATCGCAAAAATGTAAATGCTCCATATACGCGAGTGCCGCACAAGACTCTCGGAGATTCATGTACAGATTCTTGGCGATTTAAAACTTCAACCAAAAATTGTTCTCATTGTGTCATATTTAAATTGATTTTTACTTGTAGGTACTCCTCCGCTTTGAAATTGCAAGAGGTTATCCAATCGAATCAATTATTTTGCGTCTGCTACTAAATTTGAAATCAGGAATCAATTTAACGTGCCAAAAAATCCCCGTGTATAAATTTCGACTCGCAATTATTCCCAAAAGGCTAAACCCCTTTTGGGTGGCCTCTTATAAAATCTTTGATATCTGAAATCGGTTGCCCTTCTCTCAAAACTCCCGTGTGCAAATTTTCCAAGCCATCCGACGAAACGTAACGTCAATATCGCGAAAACAATATTTGTCTTGTATGGACGACCCCCTTCAGAAAGGGTCATCCGAAAATCTAAAAACATTTTTTTATAATTCCTTTTTTTTTAATTCGGTTGCAAATTCGATTCTTTCCAGCACTTGACGTAATCATCCAACTTGGCAAGCCTCATGAAAATAAAACACTTTTTGTAACTTGTTCCATAAATAACTGTATGTTGATAATATGTATGTGTTATTTGTTGTATTGCATTTATTTGATTTTTTCCGATTTGTTCGAGTGCACATTAAGGTTTAAATCGAAATCAAAAGTTTTTTATTTATTGGAATATATTGCACTTATAATCTTTATGAAAATATAATTTTGAATATCGGGACATTTTTTGGAGTATTTGCCTAATATGATGCCCAACGCAGCGTTTTCTGCTCCCAATTAGCTTTGGATGGTGTATTTTTCAGAGCTGAAGAAATAAAAAACATTAGAGAAGATTTTTTACTAACCATTTTCAAACAGCTTTTTGTTTACTTTCCTCTTTCTTTGAAGCAGTTTGAATCAAAATCCATATTTTCACCAAAATCATGTTCAAAAAAGCTTCGCCTGATACTAAACTTATAGACATGGCACATTTCAACTTAAAGTGTTCCCAAACAGCACTTATCATGGCGTTAAATCTGGAGATTTTGTATACTGCAAATTCCTTTTTTTTATTCAAGCAAAAAATGCAAATTATATTCCTTCCAACTTCAAGCCAATGAATTAAATGAACGGTTTTGAAAGGAGGAAAAAATATGTTTAGAGTTTTTTTTATATTAAACCCAATAACAGCATTTTTTTTTTAATTTTAAAGCGCCTATGCGCCAATTTAACCTTTTATTTTGAAGATTCTAATTGAAGCATTGGGATGTTCTGATTTCAAAATTTACTAAACATTGTTGGTGGTGCTCTGCGATTTCATGAGGGATTATGTTATATTTTCAAGATTCAATAACATTCAATTGAAAGGCAGATTTTTAAAAATTATACATCGAAAAGAAAAAACCTGTTCAGGCTTCGATGGTTTCATGAGTTTATTTTATTTTCTGGAATTTTCATGTAAACATTAACGGATATCACCACAGTTCAAGTTTCATATTCATATTCATGTTGGCAAAAAGAAATACCTAAGTATAGCCCCATTTGTCCCATTTATTGGGGCAAGTGAAAACACATAGGTCTTTTTCAGATGCGTCAGTGAAAAGACTTTAAAATGAATTTAATACTTGTTCTTGTTTGTCTGTTATATCAACTTGCATTGATATATCTTAAGTTTTTCTCTGGAATAAATTAATGCTTGGATGCTGTTCAACCAAAAGACCTTGATTTACAAAGACCTTTATAATAATTTTGAATATCCGCTTCAGATTCAACACTCGGGATATCCTTTCTGGCCATTTTGGTGATAAAATTCTTAAATGGTAGATGATTCATGGCTAAATGGCGCGTTTTCACTTGTTCCATCGTGTTAAATGACAGGAATTAATATTATTTTAAACACAAAAGTTCATCATAAAAATATGCTGCCCTTGGAATATCAATCACAAAAAAACTTTTCAACAAAAAAGTGTATCAAAAGTCTCTTCTATTAAGACAAAATATGTAGTAGAACAAAAACACATTTTTCATGTTAAGTACGTACTTGAGTTGTGTGTCAACAAACAGTAAACGTGTTAATAGTTATTCGGTGAATTATTAAAAAAAAATGTTGAGATTATTTAGTCAGATTGTTTATTTGTGCCCAACAATTTTTAGATGAAGTAATCTATATATATAAAAATGAATGTTTGTCTGTCTGTCTGTTCCCTATAGACTCGGAAACTACTGAACCGATCATCGTCAAAACTGGCATCTGAGGGTTTTTGAGGCCGGGGATGGTTTCTGTAATAGTCAAAACTCCATCCGACTTAAGGAAGGAGAGGCTTCCATACAAAATTTGTAGTTTTTTGAAACAAATAAAAGTCATGACATCCATTTTCTTGAGATTTTTTTTCCTTTGGGTGGTTTGTTTTTCGTCTCTATGGTCGAGGCGTCGCGGCCAACGTCGCAAAAGGATAGTAACCCAGGCATAACATACTGATTAGTAGGAATATTTTGGCGCGTATTTCTCAACCAAGCGTATTTTCTTTGAGGGGTTTGTTTTTCGTCTCCATGGGCGAGCAAACGTCGTCGCAAGAGGATAGTAACCAAAGCTCACTGTTCATTGATTGCTGGAAAATTTAACAATAAGGCGCCTGTTTCTCAAACACGTGGGGCGATATGCAACCTAGATGTGTTTTTTTCTTGCTTATTTGATTTGTACACAGCACGTGATAATAAATGACGCCTAGATGTGACACGGATTGGTATGTTATCAATAGAATCAAAACCAATTGAAAGATTTGCAAAAATACTTCCATATTTAGTTCGTGTTAATGTAGGTAGCATTCGACTTTTCATTCAAGGAACATTAGAACATGTTCAAACGGTCAACTTTTTCTGTTAAAAAAAAATTAAAAATTATGTTTTCTTCTAGAAATTGTTACTTCGGCCCAAATACACAACTGAAACGAATTTAGAAATGAAAATAAGAGCTTTTTATTCTAATTAATTCTGAAAAAACCATCGTACTTCTTTCTTACATATGAATTCAAGTACGTACTTAACATGAAAAGTGTTTTTGTGTTACATGGCTGCATAAAAGAGACTTTTTATCCGCTTCGTTTTTGAAAAGCGAGACTTTAGAACTGATATTCAACTGGACGCAAAAATTTTAAGAGAAATTTTTAGTTTACCCTTAAAGTGTTAAAAACAATATTCCCTTCTGTTAACTTACACGGTGGGGCAAGGGCAAACGTCGAACTTTTAAGAAATTCATCTTCAAAATGATTCAATACGTTGGAAAGACCAGAAGGGGTATTCCGAATGTTGAAACTGCAGCGGATATTAAAAATTCTGAAATGTCTTTGTAAATAAAAGGTCATTCCCTTTGAACAGCATTCGATTTTAAAGCCATTACTCTGACGCATCTGTAAATAAGCTTTGCATTGACACTTACCCCAATATACGGGACCAATGTAAACTTAGAAATTTGTTTTTGCCTACATTTTTGAATATTTGACTTTCAAAGAGAAAATAAAAAAAAACTCTGAGAACTTATTTTGTGATGCAACTGATATTTTTTTAAATATTTATATGTTTACCGTAGTAAATTTATTAAAAAAAAAAGAAATTTGCACCGTATTTGATATATAACTTATTGAATATTTTTTCCATTATCATGATAAGTGCTGTTTGGGTATCGAGCCGGTTAAATTTGCCTACCTTCTTCAAGCAGTGGGGGACAAAACTGAAAAAACTGGGAGAGCTCCCATGTAAATTTAAGATAAAGAGCTTTTCAAAGAAAGGACCATATTTAAAAAGGTTTTTTTGGGTACAGAGTACAAATTTCAGATCTTGAAAAACGAGTTTCGAGATCAAGTTTCAGTAAATAATATACCATCTTTGAATTGCAATTCAGAACTGCAGTTGCAGCTCTCATTTTAAAGTTGTTGGTTCTGAAGTATGATGAGGTTTGATTTAAAAAAATGCTCTCTAAAATCTAAATTTGAATAAATTTTTACAAATTACATTTATTTCCGGAAGGTGTAGCAAAGCACAACGGGTCAGCTAGTCTATATATATAAAAATGAATGTTTGTCTGTCTGTCTGTTCCCTATAGACTCGGAAACTACTAAACCGATCATCGTGAAACTTGGCATCTGAGGGTTTTTGGGGCCGGAGATGGTTTCTGTAATAGTTACAAACCGCTCCGACTTAAGGGAGAGGGGGCTTCCATACAAAATTTGTATTTTTTCGAAACAAATTAAAGTCATGACATCCATTTTTTCAAGATTTTTTTTCCTTTGGGCGGTTTGTTTTTCGTCTCCATGGTCGAGGCGTCGCGAGCTAACGTCGTGAGAGGATAGTAGCCATGGCATAGCATACTGATCAGTGGGATGGGAATATTTTGGCGCGTATTTCTCAACCAAGCATATTTTCAATGCAAGGGATGGCGATATGAAGCCTTGATGAAATTTTTTTCTACTTGATTCCTAGCTCATTTGTACAGCACATGGTGATGAATGACGCCTAGATGTGACCCAGATTGACATTTTGCCGATCGAACAAAACATGTATGTACGTTTTTTTTGCCAAAATCTGAAATTGAAAAGACATGGCATTAATTTTTAGAGATTTTCTTTTCTTTGAGGCACGTGAAAAAAATGACCCCTAGATGTGACACGAATTGGTATTTAATCAATCGAATCAAAACCAATTGAAAGATTTGCAAAAATAGTTCGTGTTAATATAGGCAGCATTTGTTGTCTAAAAAATATAAATTTAGTTCTGATGCTAATGAAATAATGGTATGACACTTTGCGGGCAATTGAAAAAAAAAACAGAAAGTAAAGAATTTACACACATTTTTTTAACCCATTTTGCCTACAAGGTAATTTTTGAATCATATTGATAACAGAAATATGAAATATGAAATATTTTCTACAGAGATAGATCGGAAACATTTTGTTGAACATGAACAAGTTTTATCAAGCGCCATTTAAATTTAAAGAAGATAAAAAAATCCGATCCGACAAATGAACTGATCAAGATCCTTTTCTTTAAATTGGATAAGATATTACTGACGTGTGCATAAGTGAAAGGTATCAGTGAGATAAACTGATTTTTATTGACCAAAAGTGAAGGAATTCATTTTCCCAAAGAATTTTGATTCAAGGAACACTAGAGCATGTTCAAACGTTCAACTTTTCTGTTACAAAAAAAAATGTTCTCTTCTAAAAATTGTTACATCGGCCCAAATACACAACTGAAACGAATTTAGAAATGGAAATGGAAACTTTTTATTTTAAAAAAGTTGGAAGAGGTTGTATATTACACAACTGTGATCGTAGAATTACGAATACTTTACTAGATTTTTGTGACAGCTCAATTGTATGCTGATCGCTCAAACCCTTAAAGTACCTAGCTTCAATATTTTTTTTTGGTGTCCCAAGAGGCCGTTCACTATCATATTCTTCATTTTCATTTGAAATTTGTTCGGTCGTGTAATTTTTGTTTTCCCGTTTTTGTTTTGTCCCCTTTTAAATCCGATCGAACAATCTGAAATGTTCCAAGTTTACACGGTACAGGGAAAAATCAAGAAATCAAAAAAAAAATATCCTGCATAACAGGTTTTTTGTATAACCCCTTGTTTTTTTAACATTCAAAGAAATTATTTATTTGATTAAGACTCTTTTAAGGAACAAACAGTTAGTATCATTTATGCCATATTCGTTTTCATCCTGGTGGTCCACCGGTTGTGCACCAAGTGCTGTCAAAGCGTTTTTTTATATGAAGATGACAGCAGTTGGTGCACAACCGGTTGGCCACCAGATGAAAACGGATACGACATTAATATCAGGAAGCCAAAAGATTAAAACGTTGGATAATTGAGAGTATCATTTCAACTTTCCGTAGTGGTAACACCCCTAAACTCTGCTGCTGGTTTTCTTCACATCACGAACAAACGCCGTCGCTTACTGCGACCACACGATTTGACTCTCCAGTACCAAATAAAGCTCGCGCGAAGTAGCTGCTGGCTTTTTATAACCTTCCAGCTTGTCCAACACGATGAAAATTACCACAGTGTTGGACAAGCTGGAAGGTTATAAAAAGCCAGCAGCTCCTTCGCGCGAGCTTTATTTGGTACTGGAACGTCATATCGAGTGGTCGCAGTAAGCGACGGCGTTTGTTCGTGATGTGAAGAAAACCAGCAGTAAGGAAGCAGAGTTTACAGATTTTTTACCACTACGGATTAAGGAATTAATGCTCTTAAACATCCAGCGTTTTGGTATGTCGGCTTTCTGATACTGGGTGCTTTTAAGGGCCACTAATTGTTCCATAAAGAGCTTTGATCTACTGAACTTTCTAAGTACAAAGTGCAGGGAATCGTAAAAATTGACTACCATGATATAAGAGACAAAAATGAAAATCATAACATAAACTAAAAACATGACTGATACATCTGAAAAGCTAATCTGTGGAAAAAAAGAGACCAACCTCACCAACTTAAATAGCCTAGTGTGGACTAGGTTCTGTGCAAAAAAATATCACACAGAATGCCAAGAGATTGTTTTGAATTTAATACTCTCAATTTCAGTTAAACTAAAGTTTTGAGAAGAACTGTTAAAGACTATGGTTGGGTGGACAAACTGGCTCAGAAGAAACAGCAGCAGCTATTGTAGCCATGTCAGCCACCTTTTTCGTTGCTTGACCTCAGACTGCGTCAATCAACTAACTGAAGCTTTTTTTCCACCATCTATTGTTGTTTTGCTGCGGCCTCATTCTTGGTCGATTGGTGCTGACTGGGGAAGCGGCAGCTGAAGCCGAGATTGCAGACACGGAAGACAAGCATCTCAGAAATTTTCAAAACGACTGAAGCTCGACTACAGCTCCGCAGCTATATTTATAAATTTCCAAGCTCAAATCAAATACGAACTTCATTGGTATTGGTGTACCAACACACAGCCGATACAAAATGTTATCTGGAAAGGATGTCTCTGAAAGAGGCGTTTTTCGTGACGCGAGATCCGTTCGCGAATTTCAATTTGCCCCCCTATAGTGTTGCCGTAAGACGTAATTCTACGTCAAAATTCTGAAAAAACATCGTACTTTTTGCTTACATACAAATTCAAGTACGTACTTAACATGAAACAGGTTTCTGTGTTACATGACTGCATAAAAGAGGCTTTTGATCCGCTTCTTTTTTGAAAAGTGAGACTTTAGAAATGATATTCAACTGGAAGCAAAATTTTTCTGAGAATTTTTTAGTTTATTAGTAGTGCTAAAAAAATATTTCCTCCTGTCAATTTACACGGTGGGGAAAGGGCAAACGTCGAACTTTTAAGAAATTCATCTTCAAAATGATTCATGATGTTGGAAAGACCAGAAGGGGTATTCTGAATGTGGAAACGGAAGCGGATATTAAAAATTTTGCAATGTCAATGAATGTCATTTGCTTTGAACAGCATTCGTTAGAAGTGGAATAACAATCATAAATTTATACTGCAGGAATACTGCAGATATATCAATGGAACTTGATAAAACAAACAAACAGAAGTACGTATTAAATCCATTTTAAAGCCATTACTCTGACGTATCTGAAATTAAACTTTGCATTCACACTTACCTCAATATACGGGACAAATGTTAACTTAGAAATTGTTTTTGCCAACATTTTTTAATATTTGACTTTCAAAGAGAAAATACAAAAACGCTGAGAATTTATTCAGTGATGCAACTGATATTTTTTTAATATTTATATTTTTTGCTTTAATAAATTTATTTAAAAAAAAAGAAATTTGCACTGTTTAAAATCGATTATTTTCATACCATGACAAGTGCTGTTTGGGAAAACTTCAAGATGAAATGTCTCATATCCACGAATTTGGCATATGGCGAAACATTTTTTTAACATAATTTTGGCGTAAAAAGGATAGATATTCAAACTGCTTCGAAGGCCGAGGATGGTGAAAAAATCTGTTTGAAAATGGTTATTAAAAATCCTTTTCATCGTTTTTTTTCAAATTTCTATAGCTTATTTTGTCAACTCCAAAAATTACACCATCTAAAGCTAATCAGGAGCTGGAAGTCCTTATAATACAGAATATTAGGAATATACTAAAAAAATTGTCCTGATTCACGCTATTGATCGGTTTTCAAAATTCTATCTCCATAAAGTACAATGCGAATCTTTTTCTTCCGATTAGAAATGTATGTAAACTCGAGCCAGGTAAATCAGCCTACCTTTTTGAAGCAGTGGTGGACAAAATTGGAAAAGATTGGGGAGCTCCCATGTAAGTTTAAGATAAAGAGTTTACTTATTTAAGTCATTTTGAAGCTTTAGAAACAGATTACAAATTTCAGATCTTGAAAAACAAATTTAGAGATCAAGTTTCAGTAAATAATATATACCATCTTTGAATTGCAATTCGGAACTCCAGCTGCTGCTCTCATTTCAAAGTTGTTGTATCTGAACTATGATGGTTTGACTTAAAAAATGCTTACAAAAATCTAGATTTGAATGAATTTTAACAAATTACATTTATTTTTGGAATGTGTAGCAAAGCGCACCGGGTCAGCTAGTCATTTATACATTTTTTGTAAAAGTTGAAGGTTTGCTTTTGCTCTAGTTTACCTTCTTAGTTGAAAATTCTTCCGGATATATCATCACTTTTGGTTATGAAAAAGTAGATTATTTTATTGATAACTTCAACATACGCTTGCAAAAAATCAAAAAGATCTCGGCATCCGGCCTTTAAATATATCAATCCACTATTTTGAAGGACAGGCTCTCTTTCAGTTAATGTGTCTGTTCATTTTCATCGGATTTTGTTGTTTTTCTTAAAAAATGATGGCGCTTGATACATCTTCAGTTAAGTACATTTGTACATGTTCAAAAAAATGTTTTCGATCTATACCTATCGAAAACATCTGATTCTTTTTTCTGTTATCAATATGAATCAAAAGTATCGTTCTAGGCGTATTGGATTATACGAAATGTAAAGCTTCCCAATTTCCTTTTTTCAAACGTCCGCTAAGTGTCATACCATTATTTTATATGCATCATTACTTAATTCATATTTTTTGGACAACAATTTACTACTTAAATTAACAGGAAATAATAATGGTTTTATTATTTAAAATCGTTTATATGGTTTTGATTCGACCGTTAAAATACCAATCCGTGTCACATCTATGCGTCATCCATTACCATGTGCAGTGTACAAATAAGCAAGAAAAAACGCATCTAGGTTGCATATCACCTCCATAGGCATAAGCAATATTGGTACAGACCTCGTTCGATTTTGGCAACACGCCCGTACATTTTGTGTTGCCAAAATCGAATGTTGCCAAAATCGAATGGTTTTTTTTTCTTAACTTTTCTTATTTTTAAATTTTTTTTAAATTTTTAAAAAATAACTATTATTGTTATCAAAAACGTTATTTTTAGTAAATTTTCAATCGTTTGTAGTCGATTTTTTATTTTTTTTTATCATCTTTTTGATGCATTTTGCACTTTTCTTAATTTGTATATAATATTTGTTTTGTTTTGTCATATTTGCTGTTTTTGTCATTCTTCATCATTTTTTAGTTCTTTTTTGTCATTTTCAGTCTTTTGTTTGAATTTGTTTTTTAACTTTTTGAATTTTTCACCTATTGGTCATTTTTAAGTACTTTGAAATTTTTTGAAAAACTTTTGTTTTTATTGTTGCATTTTATAACCATTTCAGAACAAAAAACGTATTTATGGTATTTGTCTAAATAAAATTGGTCCTATGTGCCATGTTGCCAAAATCGAATGTTGCCAAAAACGAACGGGGTCTGTACTCGGTTGAGAAATAGGCGCCTAATTGTTAAATTTTTACGGCGATCAATGAACAGTATGCTTCGGTTACTATCCTCTTGCGACGACGTTTGCTCACGACGCCTCGCCCATGGAGACGAAAAACAAATCCATCAAAAAATAAAATCTCTAAAAATGCCATGACTTTTCAATTTCAGATTTTTGCAAAAAAAAGTAGTTATATGTTTTGATTCGATCGGCAAAATATCAATCTGGGTCACATCATCTAGGCGTCATTCATTACCATGTGCTGTACATATGAGTTAGGAAGCAAGAAGAAAATATCACATCTAGGCTGCATATCGCCTCCACGTGAATTGGAAGTATGCCTGGTTGAGAAATACGCGCCCAAATGTTCCCACTAATCAGTATGCCAGGGTGGCCAGCGAGTTTCCATATTCAAATTCCCGGTTTTTTCCCGGTTTTCCTGATTGAGATTTTATGGTTTTTCCTGTTTGAAAATGCGCAAATAAATATGCCCTTTTATGTGACTTCTAAAATTTCAAGTTGAATTAGTGAATTTTACTATTGAAATCTACTGATTGACATTCCGACATTTTACTTCAAAATTTCATAAAAAACAGATTCTTATGAACCTTATTCATGCAAAGCAATTTGCATTTTTTTTCGGTTCTCATATTGAATACTATATCATGTTTTTAAAGGATACTTAAAAAAAATTGAATGCGCTGAGTTCTAGATGCTTGAATCTATTTACCTAAATTTTGGAAAATTGATCGAAATTTTAAGCCTGAATTTTCAGTCCTATCTCAAAAATGCATGTTTATTCGATTTTTCAATTTGAAATTGTTTTAGTTTAAGCGAAAAATGTAAACCAGTATCACACGAAAACTGGTTACATCTTCTGCTTTCTGTGCGTTTACCAATTATCTAATGTAGAGACGAACCAGCCAAAGGCTGAAAGTCTCTCTAATAAAGACAAAAAAAATTAATCTAATGAAATGGTGGCATAGTACTTTTTGTTTGTTTTCGGCATTTTTCCGCATGGGACAGTTCCTGATTTCGCAAAGTTCAAATTGTGTAAAATTATAAAAAAATATTTTCAAAACCAAATAAAATAAAAACTTTGAGAGTAGGTTGTTTTTCTGAAATTTGATGTTTGATTCTTGAACTACATTGTGATAGTTTTTGACAATTTTAGTGAGTGAGTTCATAACATAAAAAAAGACATTTGATTTGTGTTTATACTCCATCAATCAAATGAAAATTTTAAGTATGGTTATGATTAATTTGGATTTTTGAAAAAGATACTGTAAATTCAATTAAAAACAGCTGAAAATAATAAAATTGAAGTCAAAGAAAATATCATTGTTCAATTTATTTAAAAACAATTTTTGATCATAAGATCTTTGTAAAATATAGCTTTTCAGAAAATTAGTCGATCGTGTTAGGACTTCATGGATGAATAACTGAATTCATATCTCACTTTTAACGTTTAATTAACATTAAATATTTTTTCATCAAATTAATTTGATATTTAAGTCATGTGTTTGTTATATTTCTGCTAATTTTTTCAAGTTTCGTTTCAGCATAACGTGTTTTTCTGAAAAAAAAAAAAAAAACAATGAGCTCCTGATGCAGATTCGATCATCATCGATTCTGGACTTGTGTATAGTAATTCCAGTTATAAGATAGATGTTAAGTTTAAATTGTAGTTTTCGAAATGTGGATTCAATCGAAAACTATCTGATTTCAACGTATGAATTTACATCAGAACTATAAAGTTGCAGCATTTAGATTTTTTTTATAAATTCCTTTCACTAATTTCTTTATTCTGATTATTAAGGTCTATTTTTTTCTAGATATTCGCAAATATAGTGCACACCGGTACAGAATATTTAATAAATTAACGCTATAAAAGTTAACTAGCAAGACTTAACGTATTGAAACTTCATAGTTGTGAAATGTTTATATATATATATATATATATATATATATATATATATATATATATATATATATATATATATATATATATATATATATATATATATATATATATATATATATATATATATATATATATATATATATATATATATATATATATATATATATATATATATATATATATATATATATATATATATATGTATATATTCACACAATATGCGTAAGCTAAGAAATAGTTTGTGCTCGAGGAATTTTTCTATGACTTTTCTTTGCACGACAAATGCATGGGCTGAGTTAAGTTAAAAAAGTTAATAAATAAATAATTTTTTTTTTGAATTCCCGGCTTTTCCCTGCATTTTACTCATAAATATAAAATCCCTACATTTTACCGCTCTTCTTAAATGGTTAAAAATCCTGTAATAAACGACAATAGATTGTAAAGTTTCAGAGAAAAATTTCCGTCATGATAAAATGAATGAATTTTAGGATTTAATAGTTTTAATGGGAAAAAATAATCCATAAACAATTTTCCCGGTTTTGATTTGAAATTCCAGGTTTTTTCCCGGTTTTTCCGGTCCCATTTTCAATTCCCGGTTTTTTCCCGGTTTTCCCGGTTCGCTGGCCACCCTGATAGTATGCTATGCCATGGTTACTATCCTCTCACGACGTTGGCTCGCGACGCCTCGACCTTGGAGACGAAAAAGAATCCGCCAAAGGAAAGAAAATCTCGAAAAAATGGAAGCCATGACTTTTATTTTATTCAAAAAACTACAAATTTAATTATTACGGATAATTGATACGACTTTTTGTTTTTTTATTCGATATAAACCGATTCGCATGGCTAAAGAATATTCTAAAAATATTCTCATTCGAATCGTTTGGGTCATTTCGGAGGAGTAGCACTACAAACACCGTTACAAGAGAATTTTATATAACAGAAGAAAATTATGTTAATACTTGACGAAAGCATTCAGTCCATCAAATCAGACAAGTACCACAATAATGTTGATGCTCTCTTAATTCAAATTTCATGATTCTCGACTTCTATAGAATAGCAATAAAGGAACACTTGGTAATATATTTTGAAATGGTTGAAAATAGAAAAAAATCTAAAATTAAAGACATGTTTCATTTCAAGCTTTTTTGAATTACCTGGATGATTTAATATTCAAAAATTTCTTTTTCCATACAAATGCTCATACAAAATTGAAACGCGTTGCCTTAATTCAAAAATCAACCAAATCATCTCATTAAGTCATTAAGTCATTAAGGTCTGGGAAACTTATATGTACGCATTTCTTATATATGTGTATGCAGAGTTGTATGAAGGCTTTATACGAATCTAGAAAGAAATATTATTTTTTATAAGACAAAATGCTCCCATCCTCTGCTACGATTGCGTGCAACAAATCAATGAAGAACTCCAGAAATGATGTTTGTACCAATCCTCCCAGGTATTTAGGTACCAATGTTATTGGGAAAGCGTTTAACTCGCGCTTTAAGTTACTGGGGCTTGTTAAGCCCCACTAACAAACTTCCAATCCGACAAATACTTACGTTTCTACTGCTGGTAAAAATTTTGTCTGTTAGTTGTAATCCGGGGTGGGTTTAAATATAGGCAAATGCCCAGCAGCAACAAACTGGATCAACGGAACAACAACGCCGTTCGGTTTCTCGTTTGTTTGTTTTGATCTTGTTTTGCAGCCGCCTAGTGCCCAGACAGAAACGCAATGTGTCGATGCACGGAAAATAAATTCGTTCGATGCAGTCACTCAAACACCCATACGAGGGACTTTTACACTCTTGTTGTTGATGCACTTGTTTTGGTCGTTTCACTTTTCCCCTTTCCGCAGCACAATGTTATGATGACTCATACACTATAGCAAGAGCGATGTTTTGCAGAAAATGTACGAACGATTTACGCGACGGCTAACAACGGCAATGACGATATCGATCTTGACAGATGCATTTTTGTGCGGATCCAAAGAAGAAAAATTTCGCCGCCGGACAATATGTTTTGGGATTTTCGATATAATAGCTCCTTGAATCCCTGATTGTGATATTTTGCGCCTTAGTCTATTTCGTGATTTATTCAACAGCCAGAAAGTCTTGTGTAGCGAACACGCTTGTCCCGAAAAGATTCAATTGATATTCAAAACGGGGGAGCACTTTTTCAAAACCCTCTCAAAAGTTTCCTGCAACACTCAACCAAGATTAGTTTATTCTGTCGAGATCACTGCCGAAACTAAATTTTCAATTCCACTAACAATCACCAAGCTAAAATCTCCAAGAAAGCGTCTTTAAATTTTCGGCCACCTGACCAGACTGGACTGGACTTGTCTGCAGCAGTTTTCCGAGCCGAAAGAATCGTTTATCGATTTTTCCACCGTCTGGTAGTGTGTGGTAGCGATTTTCCTCCACCCATTAAGGGGCAGACAAGGCGAATGCGAATTTCCGTTTTGGGTGGGATGAGAGCCTCGCAGCCACACCAATACCAATACAGAGCAGTGATACGGTGTGGGTTTGACAGATGGTTTGACAGAAAAGGTATTTGGTGTTTATTGTTGTGTTACGTGAGGGAGCTGTTTTTGTTTAGAACCTGAACAAAGCCGGGTGATGGCCTTTGTTTGGGGTAAATTTTTTCTAGGATTGTTGGGGGTGGATTTGACATAGGAGAAAGTGTTAAATGCGCTTACAGCCGTTTGACGAAAAGGCTGACAAAACAACATCCTATCTAATCAAAGCATTTTGAGGATGATACGCTTTGGACATAAGGCATGAACAATTTTTTTGAATTTATTAATTTAAAAGAAAAATATAAATATGCAAGGTTTTGATACCTTTGATGTAATATTTTAACATTTAAAAACTATACTCGGGTGGTTTTTTTTTCTTATTCAGATGATAAGTACAACAGGGCTAGAAGCGACCATGCGGTAAAAAAAGTAGGACAAAATAGTTACTTTCAAGAGAAATTAGAGTAAAATTAGTGACCAACTAAACTAACTAAAAAATGACTTACCTACTTACTTAAAACTAAAATAAAACGCTTTAAAGAAAATTCTGTTCATTGAAAAACGTTTATTGAAAAGCTCTTGGCCTCACTACTAGAAAAGCAATATGTTGGACAAAAGAGGAACATTTTAAATCAAGGGGTTGAAGAAAACAAAAATTCCCGTACCAAGTTTCCAGTCAAGAAATCCGCAGGAAGAAGAAAAATGAAACGACTGAAACACGTATAGGGGTAACATGGCGTCCTCATTGCAAAAATTTCAACCAGAGGCAATTTTTTAATAATCCTTAAAATGATATCTGCGGCTCGGGAATGTCAATTAAAGGGATCTTTGGTAAGATTAATAAATTATGGTTGGGCACAAAATGCAGAGTTTTAGTTTAGTTTAGTTTAGTTTATTTATCAAAAGCGGCGTAAGACAATTGTCTTTTTTAATGCCACAATGGCTTTAAAGTATTGATGGAATGCACTATCAAATTTACAATGGTTTGCTTCTCTATTTTCGATTATTCGCTGAATTTCTCTGATTGTTTTTTTCATTTAACTAAATAGTATTGAACATTGCTTTTTGAATGCGCTAAAATTTAAAATATTTTAAGTTGAAGTTGGAAGTGAATTCCAAAGAACTACACCTCTGACAAAAAATGTGCAATCATAATATGTGCTTGCATGATTGGGTATGACATAATTTCTCACTCTAGTCCCACTGAAGGGTTGAAGAATGTTAAACAGGTATAAAGGACATTTACTATTGACGATTTTATGGAACATTAAACATGATCTAACTTTGATAAAATTATAAAAAGAATAACTTAGCAACTTATGTCGTAAATGAGTAACTCGATCTAAGCGATTTAAGCTAAAAACAAAACGGACGCATGAATTAAGTGCAATTCTCATTCTGTCGAGTGCTCTGGCTGATAATGTGGGTAGAAGAAAATCACACGCGATGAAATATGGCAAAATGAATGTCTTTAAAAGTTTCAATTTAATGTTTTGGTTAAGGAAACAAGACTTGAGCTTTAAATTTCTAAGCATTCCGTAAATTTTACCACACTGATTTAAAATATGACTATCCCAATCAAATTTGTTGTTTACCAGAAATCCTAAACTGGTAGCTTTTCCTACGAAAACTATTTCATTTCCTCCTAACTTCAAATACGGCGTTTCTGTGCAAGCGGTTCGAGTTACCAGAAGGGCATTCGATTTACATGCGTTCAACGTCATCAGATTGTTCTTCGCCCATTCATTAATTGATTCTAAATCAAGGTTCACTAACCGACAGGTTTCGACAATATTACGTTCTTTACTATTTAAATACAGCTGGATATCGTCAGCAAATAAGTGTAGAGTACAATGATTTACAACACTTGGAAGATCGTTTATATACATTGTGAACAATATTGGCCCTAAAACAGATCCTTGTGGCACTCCAGAATTCACGGGTAGAAATCTCGAAAATTCTTCGTTGCTGTAAACTGCTTGTTGTCTGTCCTCCAAGTACGAAAGAATTAAGTCAACGGCTACCGGCTTGAATTTGAAATTTCTGTTTAGTTTTTTACACAGTGTTCTGTGAGAAATTGTATCAAACGCTTTTAAACAATCTAGAAGAACTAAAACGACTTTACAACCTTCGTCAATAGATTTTGATATATCATTACCTATTTTAAGCATGGCTGTTTTAGTGCTATGACCTGTTCGATATCCAGATTGATGTTCTGTAATCAAATTATTTGCATTTAAATATGAATTGATTTGCTTTTTCATTATTCGTTCGAATACTTTTGATAGAGCACATAAGATGCTTATCGGACGGAGATTTGAAAGTGATGTTAAATTTGTTTTTTTTCTTGCAAGGAATTATTTTTGAAAGTTTCCAAGCTTTTGGATATTGAGATGTTTCGATTATTTTGTTGAAAATGTGTGATAAATGTTTTATGATAAGTGGCAGAATTTGCTTGATAAATTTTATGGGTATTTCGTCTAGTCCTACGGCATTTGATGTTACTTCGTACAAAGCATTGATAATTTCATATTCTTGAATGTAGTTGAATTCAAACCCTGATGAATTTACGCGATAATGATCATAAGATCCCACATGGTCTACAGTAAAACTTTCATGAAACTTTTGATTGATTAGGGGAGATGAGGGCATAACGAGCACCCAGGGCATAATGAGCACTCCTTTTTTCTACATAAATACGTATTTTCTTAAACAAATTTTCATAAGGACTTGTTTCGTACTACCCATAGTATTAATTTTTCACCAAAAAAGAAATATCCTTTTCATCTTTACAGAAATATTAAATAATAACCAGCTAGGTTCTAAAGTGACAAAAATATTATAATTTTTGAGCACCACCAAATAAGCTTTTATGACCTTTAAATCATCTTGATCTGAAATGTACGCACTGCAACATGATCTACACATTGTTCCTCAATTTTCAACATCATAAAATTTTTGATTTTTCAATTTAACCGATTTTAAAACGCTTTTTTCCTTTAATTTGTTCACTAGAGGCGAACAGAGCACTATCAATGAAGGAATAATGAGCATTTTCTGCCTGGGAATCTAGCAGCGAATTCAACTCGATGAAGTCAACTGAATAATAGAGCTACAGCTAGGCTTGTTCCGTCTGTCGTTTTGACCTATTGGTAAGGTGTCGGAGAGGTAATCAGTAGACTCGAGTTCGATTCCTGTTCGAGGGGATTTTTTTTTTGCACATACCATTCAAGATTGATTTTTTTTTTTATTGTTACATCATACGGCTAAAAGCATCAAAGCATCATCCGTCAAACAAAACACCAGAAACATAATGTATGAGCATGTGTTAATTCTTTGAATTCTACAAACAGACCTAGATTATTTTGTTATTGCATTGTTTGATGAATCTACGCCTCACCGTTTAGTGCAATCATGATCATGAATGATAAATGAAAAAAAAAATCACCTGGACCAGAAATCGAACTGGAGCCTACTGATTACCTCTCCGACATCTTACCAATAGACCAAATCGTCAGACGATACAAGTCAAGCTGTAGCTCTATTACTCAGTTGACTTCATCGAGTCGAATTTGCTGCTAGAATCCCCGGCAGAAAACGCTCATTATGCCTTGATTAATGGTGCTCATACTGCCTCGGGGGGTTTCTCATTATGCCTCTACAGTGACTGGTTTTCAGCTTTCGGCAAAAATTTTTAAAATGCATTTTTAAACGTTTTTATCTACTTTTTCAAGTTTCATCGAATTAGGCAATAGACTTTTTGAGTGCCTGAACACGAAACAATGATGTCATTCACATATTACAGCTGTTTTCTATGGTTAAATAAGCGTTTTCCTTAAGGTGGCCATTATGCCTCCATCTCCCCTATATCTGGTTGAAAATCATTTTCCGTACTAGATTTACGCTTTGTTAAGCCAATATTTTGAAGCTTTCTCCAGAACTCTTTCGGTGTCATATCCTGACTAAATTCACTATTGTAGTAGTCGCGTTTTGCTTTCAAAATTTTCTTGTTTGCTAGATTTCTTAGTTTTTTGAAATTTGATTGATCTTCACTGGATTTAGTAATTTTCCATTTAGCGTAAGCGCGGTCGCGGTCTATCAGTGTCATTTGTAAATTCGAATTGAACCAGGGATTGGATTTTCGTTTAGTTGTATTTTTTCTTCTCATTGGAACACACGTGTCATGAAGACATTTGACGTGGTCGTTGAAAAAATCAACAATTTCGTTGGTATCAGTTAGGGTGTAAAAATAAGTCCAGTTGATGTTGTTGTACTCTTGAATAACATAGTTTGGATCTAGACGTTTATAGTCTCTGTAGAAGTATTCATCGTTAACATTATCCGTATCGTAGTTGAAAGAAGCATAGATCATATCGTGATTAGAAGCATTGGGTACACTTATTTGTCCAAATCGTATGATTGAGTTTTTCTGACATGTTATGAGTAAATCAAGTTGTGAAGCTCCTTGATTATAGAAAAAGGTTGGTTCTGTCCCTACATTATGCATTCCTATTTCAATCAATACATTACAAAAACGTTCGGTTTTACTACTTTGGATCATGAGATGAGTATTAAAGTCACCTATCAAAACAATATCATCGTAAGCACCTTCGTATTTTAAAATTTCATCGTGGATCATTTCAGCACAGTCTATGTTAGGATGATTGTAAATTACTCCAATTAGTATTTTTTGATTGGGCAAAATCAGCTCTACAAACATATACTCAAATGTATTAGAATGTCTAACGATGAAATTTGCTTTAATAAGTTTGCATTTGTAACGTTTTTTAACATATAGAAGTAGACCACCGCCGGTTTTGCCTACTCGATCACTCCTAAAGGTGGAGTAATTATCTATAGTAATTAAACTTGTGTCTTTGGTATGGTTAAGTCAAGTTTCGCAGTTTTTTTTTTTTTGTTTAACTTTTAGGAGGGGAGTCACGGGATAACTAAAGGATGGATTGGAAGGATAGAGAGCACTTATGAGGATAGGTTTGTTTACTTTTTGTAACTTTCAGGAGAAGAGTAACGGGATAGCGTAAGGATGGATTGGAGGGAAAGAGAGCACTCGTGAGGAAGGGTTTGTTTACTTTTTGTAACTTTCAGGAGAGGAATCGAGGGATAATTTTCAGCATGGATTGGAAGGAAAAGAGAGCGTTGGTACGGAAAGGTTTTCAGCATAATCAGGGTGGCCACAACATTTTCATTTTGAAATTCCCGGTTTTTCCCGGTTTTCCCGGTCAAAAATTCAAGGTTTTCTAGACTTTTATTTTCCATTTTCGTTGAAATATAGCAAAATTTTCAACATATTTCATTGATTTGGTTGTTTCATAACACTAATCATTGAACACTTAGACAAACTCGATTCTATTTTAAGGTTTTTATCACATTTTCTTAAAATGATAAAAAAAAACATTCTACACAAAATCGTTATGGGTTTTTAAGTCATGTTTACAAAAACAATTGAAATGGTGTGTCAGGATTTTTCAATCAATCAATCGTCATGTGACATTCTATCATTTTCTCATATGTTACAGATTCTTAGTCTGTTTAAAAAAAAACATACACCGTCTCAGCCGATTTAGGCTTTACAGACTGAATAAATGACGTGGACAACTTAAGATTAACATTTAACACCCAGTACCGAGATGCGAACCGTGTTACTACAGCTCACAAAATCCACGTCTCTGAGAACATTCGAAACTGTTCTGAGGGCATTCAATCATGTAACTATCTCGTCACAGTAAATTCAGTAAAATGTTGTTTCCAGAGGTTTTGCATTCAGTAATAAATGCATCTTCAAGTGTAATATAAATTTTTACTAAAAATTTATCAGTAAATATATAATATAAATTTTTACTAAAAATTTATCTCACTGATTCACAAAGGATTGTTTATAATTTCCCCATGTTTTTCAAAATACGGGCAATTAAATATGAACACTTGTTTTTAGGCATTGTTTGATTATCTAAACTTATCTTAAATGTTTAAATATGTATCAATAATCACCAAGATCTTGGAAATCAACCGTTATATATAACTTTATCAGTTTCTAATAATCTGTAAATAAGAGATTGTAGGACATGTTTTCCTGTTCCTTTGTGAACCAAAAATTGCCCATGACTTGTTAAGGGTAAATAGCTTAGCTTGATAAACTACTCACATCCACCTTAAACCGTAAAACCCGAAGAGCATGGTTGTAGAAAATGTATGCATTGCTTTTTCCAAAAAACATATTATGATAACAATCACTTCGAGGTCCACGATCGCTGGCGTGGCTCAGTAGAACAAGTTCCACATTGCCAATGGTTGCTACTCCGTGATTGACCGAGGCCATCAATTTTGATCAGAGGTCAAATCAATGGTGCTTGGGATTAGCAGCTCATTCACACTGCACAAAACTGATGCTCTCTTTTTTAACGTCAATAACGGCGCCGGCCACGTCCTAGTAGTCAATAGATAGATTCCCAAGTAACAATTTTAGCTTTATTATGGTCAGCAAAATGTCGTTTGGACCATAGCATTAATCTTCATAAAAAGCTAAAGTACATTCTATAACATCACCTGGACTCTAATAAAGCCAAAATTAGGCTATTTGGCCCTATCCTAGGAACGTCATCATGACCAATCATTGTTAGTCATCAATATTGGTCACCAAAGCTTTTAAAAAGCTATTATAAAACATGTTAGAAATTTTTGTTTTTTTCGGTTCTGTCAGTTCTCGGAGTTTTTTTTTGTTTTTTCCAGCAACCGTAATGGTTGATGAATGATGACTGCATTATTCAGATATGAATCTGGTAAAATTAATAGCTAAAAAACCAATGTTTTACCCATATAATGAGCGTCTTTTCTACTGCCAGTCAAGATTTTAGGTAAAATGTATATGAAATAGTATCTTAAAATAAATGCGCCTCGTCAAATCTGATGGTCAATCATGATGGGATTGATGGAAAAAAGGCCTGAAAAAATATTTTCCAATGCTGGCATTGTGAATCCATCAACATGGCGTCATTTTGTACCCTTCGATTTTGCAATCAACATGGCGTGAGTCAATTCATAGTTTTATTATGGTTTAATGATGACCCCAAAAAAAGCTACGATTTGACGTTTCTCTCGCAAGCAAACCAATTACACGCTAAGGTTGAGTTCCTCATTTCTGAGTTGTTAATCATTAGTACAGTAAATGAGGACAGACTTTTTGAATGAAAAGGGATTGGTTTTCAATGACCCGTGGAATAAATCATGAGTTGAAGTCAAATTTCGTTGTCTGACGCCATCTTGAAATCCAAGATGGCGGCTTCCGCTGAACTTTAAAATGGTGTAAATGACTTGAAATCGCATGAAACTCCAACAAAATGGGTATCGGGTGAAAGTGCTAAACGAGTAGAAGTCGAATTTCGCTATCCGACGCCATCTTGAAATCCAAGATGGCGGCATCCGCTCAACTTTTAATGCTTAATGCTGACAAAAAGTCGCATTAAACCACCACTATACGAGTATTTAATGAAAAGGCTAAGCTAGAAGATGTCGATTTTTTTTCTTTCCGACGCCATCTTGGAATCCAAGATGGCAGCTTCCACTGAATTTAAAATGCTGTTAATCAATGAAAATCGCTTGAACACAACTTTTTTTCACGTAATACTACATTAAAACTACTATTTTAAAACAATTTAAATCATTTTAAATCACTTTTATTATTTTTTCATTATGTTTCTAATGCATTTAGAACTTTTCTTGTTTTGTTTGTAGTTTTTGATTTTTTTTGCCATTTATGTAATTCTTTTATTCCTATCATGCTATTATGTCCAAATTTTATTGGTCTTATTCTAGCGAAAACTATAAGGTTATGTTGTTTCTGTTAACCGTCTGATTTTGGCACATGTGCCAAATTCGATGTTTCCAAAATCGAATGTTGCCAAAAACGAACGGAGTCTGTATTGTGGTAGTTTTTGTGGGATTTTCAGTCACTTACAGATTTTTAGAGAAACGCGAAAAGAGATATTTGACTTCTATCATTTAGCCTTAGCACCCAATACAATATATTTGGGAGTTCATGCTATTTTCATTCATTTACAGTATTTTTAAGTTCAGCTGAAGCCACCATCCTGGATTTCAAGATTGCGTCAGAATGCAAAAATAAACTTTTTATAGCTTATCCCAATTGACAAATATCCATATTTTGGAAGTTTCATGCGATATTCAATGATTTAGAGCATTTTTAAGTTTATAGAAAGCTGCCATCTTGGATTTCAAGATGGCGTAAGATAGCAATATTCGACTTCTACTCGTAAACCCCTTACCAACCCCACTACCAATTTGGGTTTCATGTCATTTTAAGTCATTCACTACATTTTAAAGTTTAGCGGAAGCCGCCATCTTGGATTTCAAGATGGCGTAAGATAGCGTAATTCAACTTCTACCGGTTGATTTCTTTTAACTTATACCCCTATAATATGGGTTTTATGCGATTTTCAGTCATTTACAGTATTTTTAAGTTGAGTGGTAGCCGCCATCTTGGATTTAAGATGGCGACGGGCAACGAAATTTGACTTCTACTCGTTTATTACTTTTACCTTATAACCATATTGTGAAGGTTTCACGATATTTTCAGTAATTTTCAGCTTTGAAAATAAAAGAGGAAGCCGCCATCTTGAATTAATGATGGCGTCAAGCTTTTTTTCCCTACTATTTGGGCCCTTTCACTCAATACTCATATTGTAAAGGTATTCATACCACTTTCGGTGATTTCAAGTTTTCAAAGATGTATTTTTTTAATTTAAACTCAAAACCAACACGCATAACTTACCAAAAATGTGTAAAAATGGGAGTTCCAATTCAAATATGTGCTATCTAATCTGAGCGTGTCCTGTTTTGACATTTTGATCGAGAACTGTCACTAAGTTTTATGGCGGTTTAATAATCAGGCACTGAGTGCTATTATAGAACATGCAAAAGAAAGCTTGGAGCAAACTTCTAAGTTTGTGTTTTATTATAGTTTTAAAAAAGCATTCATAACTCTTTCAAAATAACTAAAACAGTATGTTTAATAAAAGTTTTATTAGCGTTTTCAAAACCATCTGCAAACATATGGTCGAAAAAAAATATAAGCATTCTGCATGACCATAATAAAACCGTCATAAAACGAGCTGCACAAAAAAATGCCATAATTAAACCATAATAAAACTTCCTAATGCTAGTTGGCATAATCTGTGTTACTTGGGTTGGAAGAAAGAGAAAAGGATGAAAGATCTATTTTGTGCTTTAGGACCGAGGTTATCTCTGCATCCTAGCAAAACAATTTTGGTTGGGAGAGGGTTTGAAGAAATTGATTGGGAGACACTTTTGACTAGTGTTACGGTGAACCTTAAAAATTATTTCCCTAACTCCTATTAGTTCCTATTGAAAGCTATATGAAAGCGTATGTTAAGTTTAATGGTGACAAAAATTAACTATGAAGGGACTCCTAAAATTCTTGTTTCTTATTTCGAGTGAAAATTTTAATGCATAGTGCCGCAAAAATATCGAAACGACTTAAAAAAGACTTGAAGTATGGTTGAAAACTCCACAAAGTTTGTTTTCAATTTAAAAAAAAAATAAACTTATCAAAAATGTCAATGCTGCTTTTTATTCCCAAAAGCATGTAAGTTAAAATTAGCAACTGTCGTTTCAAACAAACAAAAAACTTTCCTACAAATTGTACACAAACGTCTATCAATTTGGCTATGAATGCACTCTGTTATTATAAAATGCCAAATATTAATCGATTCTCACCGTTAAAAAATGAAACCATTTGTAGAGTTCCACTTAAAATCAATACTTGTCCAGAAGGTTTTGAGCAAATGCATTGAATTGCTTGAAAAAATTCACCCTGACCCAGAATCTAAACTGACATTTTAAATTATCATACAAAGTTGATCAATAACATAGGAACTACCGATTTTTCACAAAATTCAATCAAAAGAATGGGATTTATATAGAACTGAACATGAGATGAATGTATATCAATATTCTAAAGACAATGTGAAAACCCATTTTTATATCATTTGTTATTAGAAATTCTTGTCCCATTTCTGTGTGGGTAAAAAAAAAAACAATTTGATTGTATGTAGTCGGTACACCAATAAAAAAAAAAGTAAATGTTCACTTATCTTTGTTCCGTATTTCGATGTCTTTTCAATCCTGTAAGCCATCATCAGGAAGGACAAGTTTGGTCCAATTGTTCAGCTGCTACAATTTTCGAGCAATTCCGGAAAACAGTGATCAGGTTCTGAGAACACTCCGGCTAAATTTGGCGTTCCATCCGAATACAGTTTGCAGAGTTTTCTAAATTTTCACTTCCTTGAATTTTGTTGCCAAAAAAAAACACATCCGTCACTAACAAGCGTAGCCTACCTATCGCCCATGACTTATTAAGGGTAAATTTTGAAAAACCACTAATCCAATCTAGACGCAGTGTTTAGATTTATCTAGAAGTATTGCCAACACTAAAAATTGTTACGTAACAAGAATTTTAACAGCGTTTATTATGATCGATTCATCTGGGCGATTAAGAACAGATAAGACCAAAAAAAGAATAATCTTTGTTCATAATAACTTCAGTTGACCCTACCGTTTCCTGAAAAACTTGTCGTCTGTTTTCTGCCAAGTTTTAAAAAGATTTTCCTTGGTATTCAGTAAAGATTTTTTTATTGAAAAGGCCATTAATTAAAAAAAAAACAAATTTAATTTTTGAATCGTTGTTATAATTGTTTTTTTTTATACAATTTAATTTTAGTACAGTTAACTTTCAGACACTGAAAACTGTATCGAAAAGCGATAATTATCGATACCTACTGTTTTTTGACTGCAGTCCACGATTTACTTGATCAGAAATTTGTAGTTTTGCATGGTCGTTAACACGTGATTATTTGTAAGTATGCAATTCTTGTATGGCAATCAATTGATTTTCATAGGAATCTTCCGAATTTTCATAAATTGTGTATGACACTCGTAAAAAGATTCGACATTTTCAGCACTCGTTGTAATTATTCGACTCGGCAAGCCCCATTAGATAAATTTAAAACTCGTGCTATAGAAATCAATTTTTGCAACTTGTTTTAATAAATTACTTATAAGAAACCATTCACCAAACATTGTTTTTGCATCGTTTCTAAGTTCTGAATGCAGAACATGGAAATCATAATCTCTATTTTGAACTCTGAATTAAAAAGTTAAAAAAAAATATGGACAACGGGTTACATCGTCTTGATTTAACAGTTTTAAGGATTATTTAACAGCATATCAAAGTTTGAGATGAAGAAAAATTAAAAACATTTATTCAATTCAGATTCACCTATTGATTTTTTTAATTTCAAATAAAGGAATTTCAATTTTAAAATGAATAGTTAAACAAAATGCATAAAGAATTCAAAATTATAACATCTAAATCGTAAATCAATAAAAATTAAAAAAAAAAATAGTTTTGATTTTCATGGCGTAATAAAATTGTAATTTATAATTATGCAGTTTAAACTGATTAAAACTGGAATTAAACTAGCTATACTATTAAAACAGAACTTTAAAACCCACGAATATTAAGTTGAAGATAAAATTTTAATTTAAAATTGAAATTGCAAATTTCGAAAGAAATTAAAAAAAGAACAATGTAAGTTTTGTAGCATCCTGCACATATGGTCTGGAACTTAAAAAAAATTTTTTTAGCATGATTCAGTTCTGCAAATAATTAAAAAATATATTTATAATTTACTAGCAGACCCGGTAAACTTCGTCTTACCATGTTAAACTTGGCGTCAATTTAATTTTTTTTTTCGCTGTTTGACTTAAAAACAACATCAAGTCTTGAGTTGTTAATCGTCTCGCTTTCTTGAACATGTCCTAGTTTTTTTTTACATATCCATATTTTCCGTTTGCTCGAATTGTTTCGCCTAATTATCTCGGAATCAAATCTAAGAACTTCAACTCAATTCTACGGGTCTTTTCATAAATTATCAAAAAATTTGCTTCAATCAATCTTACATGCATTTTACATGAATACTTTTCATTTACATTTCTTTGATTCGGATGTTTTGAATATTGCCGAATGGTATCAGGTATCAGCTTCCCGTTGCAAATTCGATTTTTTCAGCACTCAACGCGTTGCAACGTTACCATCAAACTTGGCAAGCCTCTTGCTTAAAAAAAATCTACTCTTTATAACTTGTTCCATAATTAACATATGTGATTATATCTATGTTTTAATTATTGTATACCATTTAGTTGATTTTCTCCGCTTTGCTCGAGTTCACTTTAAGGTTTAAACGAAATCAAAAGTTTCTCATTTATTGGAATTCATTGCATATGAAACTTTATGGAAGAAGAATTTTTAATATCGGGACAATTTATGGAGTTTTGCCCAATATTCTGCCTAGCGCAGCACTTTTAGCTCCCGAGTAGCTTTTGATGGTATATTTTTTTAGAACTGAAGATAAAAAACATTAGATAAGATTTTTTACAAACCTTTTTCAAGCAGCTTCGCTTTCCTCGCCTTTGGAAGCAGTGGTTTTTTATTTCCATATTTTCATCAAAATCATGTTCCAAAAAAAAGTTCGCCCTTATTTTATTTATTCGAGCAAAAAATGCAAATTAAATCAAGAAGACTTTATTTATTGGGTCAATGTTCAAAGGAATTGAATTTGGTTTTGAAAGGAGAAAATTTATGTTTAATTTTTTTTGTTATTCAACCGTATTAAAGCATTTTTATTTTCATTTTTTCCATAAAGACACACCTGCCAATTTAAACCATTGTTGTCTGATTTAAAATTTTCCTAAACAGTGTTGAAGGTGATTTGCGATTCTATTTAAGATTATGTGATATTTTCAAGATTCAATAACATTTAATTGGAATGCAGGTTTTGAAAAATTAAATACATAAAAAAGAACTAATCTTTTAAGGCTACGATCATTTCATTCTTTTTTCTGGAAATTTTCATGTACATTTACCTCGAAATTTACCTCAACATTGAAAAATTTTAAATATCCGCTTCAAATTTAACACTCGGGATACCCTATCTGACTATTTTAGAGAAAAATTGGTATATGTTTCATGGCTAAAAGGCTTCAAATGGTGGGTTGACAACCTGGAAGGAATGACAAACATAATTCTGGTCCTCACTCGTTCCTACCTCACGCCTCCACGAGTCATATGATCACAAATGACAGCCAGCTAAAAGTGTACACGCAGCTGGCGGCGAAGCCCGGGCAATGTTGTCAACTCGACAATAGCAAAGTGAGGAGGTGCCCCAATCCTAAGGCACCGTGACGATAGGATGTATGGCTGGAGGGAATCTCAGTCGCTAACGGAACCTGTGGGGCACCAGGGCGCACCCCACAGTATACAGCCCTTACTGTGTTACAGCAGGGCACTGACACAGCTGACCTTTACTTCCCTAGCTACTCGTGGGATCAAAATATGTACACAAACAAACAAATACAAAACAATACGAGTGGCGACCGCTCGTCTCAGCCGGATAATATGGAAGTCACAGAAGGTGAACTCGAAAGACAGCTCTCTAACGAGTCATTCACGGGAGTGCCATCCATCTCATCTTCCGCATTAGATTCACCTGCGGAAATGAACGACGAGAGCGACGATGATGGGGTTAATGTCACCATCAAAACAGCAGAAATGCCGAAAAAAGATAAAAATCTCGACACACGGCAGCTAAGTGGTGCGGCCAAGAGAAGGCTAAGAAAGCTTATGGCCAAGAACGTACCATATGAAGAGGCAATGCGCCTAATTTCCACTGAAAGGAATACGCCCCCTGCAAAAAATGTAAAACGGGCGCGCAGTGGAGATAACGATGGTTCAAACAGTGTGGAAAAATCGAGAGCCAAGAAGGCCAGAGGGCCACAAGCCCCTGCGAGACAGCCATACGAATCAAAGCAAGCTCGACCACAGACCAATGAGGGTCGTGAAGGTCTACATAGGGCCAAACGCCCAATGAGACCAATAGAGAAAATTAAAGGCAAGTCCAAGCAAAGACCCTCCTAT
This sequence comes from Uranotaenia lowii, assembly GCF_029784155.1. Lineage (NCBI taxonomy): Eukaryota > Metazoa > Arthropoda > Insecta > Diptera > Culicidae > Uranotaenia > Uranotaenia lowii. Next base: position 155,416,321 of record NC_073691.1, on the reverse strand, counting down.
AGGGAGGTTGCTGGTTCTGTGAGGGTAGGCATATTAGCCAAAGATTACCCCAGCACACAGCTGAAAACAGAACAACTGAAAATGGTACAGCAAGCGATTAAACGGGCTGTTCTCGGTCAAAGACAGGAGAAACTTAAACCGAAGTTCGCTCAATGTTCGTACAAATCTGGTTTCATGGTTGTGACGTGTCTTGACCAGGCTACATCGGACTGGCTAAAGCAAGTTACACCATCAATCAAGCCATGGGTAGGAGCTGAGCTAGTCGCCGTTGGAGATAATCAAATCCCAAGATCGGAGATCCTGAAGGCTCACCTACCTGGAGCTGCCGAGGACGATATCGGTACGATTCAGGCTACAATTGAAAGCCAAAACGATGAGCTTAGCACTGAAAGCTGGAGATTCTACGATATCCACAAAAAGAACGAAGCTCTCGAAGTGGTTTTCACCGTAGACGAAACCTCGATGAAAGAGTTGGAGAAGAGGAACTTCGTCATATACTATGGATTTGGTTCCAGTAAAATCTGGAAAATAACCAAGAGAAATCCAGAAAGCAGAGCTGTTGAAGGGAACACCACCGATAAAGCTGCTCAAGGACCCGGGCAGCCTAAACAGGGCCTTGTAAAGGACCAGTCGGCGAAAGACCAGGTCCAACCCACAGAAGGAGAGTCGATTAGCAAAGGAAATACTTCGGCAACACTCGATCTCAAAGAACCAGAGTCTAAGGACCAGGGCCAATCTATGGACCAGGGACAAGACTCAGGGACAAACGAGATAAATGAGAATAGCCCCAGTAAATCCAATGCAGATTGCTCACCGGAAGGGACTAGGTTGTTGAACATGGGCCCACGCTTGGAACAAGATCAACTTATACCAGGCCCGAGTGGAATGAGCAGTTTTAAAGGTAAAGTAACCATCAACAAACCTGCAAACAAAAAACTATCAAGAAACTCTAGCACAGTGGTTTTCAAACTTTTATCACTCACCGCCCCTTTTTGAAAAATTTTCGAGCTCAACGCCCCCTTTGGCAAACATTTTTAAAAAAATTAATAAATCTGGATCGTGAAAAACAATTAGCTTTTGGCTTTGTGGTGTTGTAAGACTTAACTCAAAATTCATTCAAATTTATATAAGGCCGTTAGAGCCAAATGGGTAGGAGGTGTAACAAGTGTAAAAATGGTCGATTTTGATTTAATAATCTCAAACGACTCTTGTTATCTCAAATTATATTCTGTAATTTTTCAGATTCTTGGAACTTTATTAAAATACTATTTCGTTCGAAAGAAAAATGCAAATTTTTGGAAAATGACCAAACATAACAACTAGAATGTTTGTTGTGCTATTTTCTCGAAATTAGCTTTTGGCTCCAAGGGCCTCAAATTGCATTACCTCCAGTAATAACTTATATCTATGTAAAGTTTTCTGGACAATAACTTAAATTGATTGATCAGTTTGTTAATATAAAAATATATACATCTTGAATTTTGGTAAACAAAATTCTATATTCACCATTAATTAGCATTATTGAATACAAACTTGCTACCTATTAAGCAGGTGAAATAACTTGAAAATTAGTATTATTTCTTAATATCTTAATTTGAGTCATGTTCAAAATCATGCAGCAAAAAAAAATTTTTTTTTCATATTTTCTTTCGAAAACTCTATCTCTTAATCACAGATGACGCCCTTTCACACAAATTTCCTCGAAGATTTTTTTGCAGATTTTTTGAGACAATACATTTGAAAGATTTTCAAGCATTGTCATTTAAAATTATTGTTTTTAAGTATATACCAAAATAATCTTACAAAGAAGATCAAGATATAGAGCGTTTACAAAATTTGGGACAATTTATAAACATAATCTTTTAGATACATTTTAGAAAAAAAATTGTGATTGAACAAAAAATTTAACTATAGATATTTAAATTTTGAATCTGATGTTTAGTTCTGTAACATAGTTTCATTGTTTTGCATCCTTCGAGCCCAAGAAGAAACATCGATCGCAGTTTTACCGGATAAGTTTTTCAATAACTGTTCGCCAACTGCATCGTTGATATAAGTCGCGAATAACATAAAGCTGTTAAAACGATTATAATCGAAACAAAAAAAAAGTCTTGCAACGAACTTATTCGTTATTATTTCTAATCTACGTTGTGTCGTTATTTGTGAAAATGTGAATTACGGCCTCACCGCCCACCTGAGCCATTTCAACGCTCCCCCAATTTCAAAATTGAGCTCATCGCCCCCCTGGAAGCTCTCAACGCCCCCAAGGGGGCGGTAGGGACCACTTTGAAAACCACTGCTCTAGCACATGGAGCAAACCAAAAGGAGGAAAACAAACATGTGCAAATGGCAAAAAGCCGGTGCTTTGCCCCACCACCACGGGCAAAAAACCCCAAAAATGAGCACCCTAAAATGTGTTCAGGCGATTCTTCATCATGTTGTAGGAGCCTCGAGTACACTACTTAGAAGATTCGTCTCCGAAAACCTGGACCTTGCCTTTATCCAGGAACCTTGGGTTAACAAGGGTAAGGTACAAGGGCTTTACACGCCGAATGGTAAGATTCTTTACGACGAAAGAAGCGCTCACCCAAGGGCTGCTTTACTAGTTAATAAAAGAATTAAATTTACTCCCTTTACAGAATTTATCGACGGAGACATCACGGCTATACGAATGGAAATACCGACACCGAAAGGTAAGCACACGGTAAGTGTAGCCTCAGCGTATTTCCCGGGAGATAGCACCGATATACCCCCACCGATGGTAGTAGAATTCATGAGAAAATTGCGGGCACAAAACCAGCAGTTTCTCGTCTGCTGCGATGCTAACGCTCATCACACGCTGTGGGGAAGTACAGACATCAACAATAGAGGTGAGTCTTTATTAGAGTTTCTTTCACAAAATCATATTGAAATATGTAATGAGGGAAACAAACCTACGTTTACAACGGCGAACAGACAAGAAGTCCTCGATTTAACTCTATGCACACCACTGCTTCTAGGGAAAATAAATAACTGGGAGGTGTCGGATGAAGAATCACTGTCTGATCACAGACATATTACATTCGACATAGTGGGAGGAGAAATAATCAGGGACGTTTATAGAGACCCTAGGAACACCAACTGGGATCTCTACAAACACACACTTGAAGTTTGTAAACCTTTGTTGGATGTGAAAATACGAACAACAAAGCAATTAGAGGAAGCTTCAAACAGTTTTACCAATAAGATCATATACGCTTTCGAAGCAAGCTGTCCACTGATGGAACGAGTTTCAAACAGAAGAGTTCCTTGGTGGAACAGACAACTAGAAAAGTTAAGGAAAAAAACAAGGAGACTTTTCAACAAAGCAAAAGCTGACTCAAACTGGGATGACTATCGTAAGTCCCTAACGGAGTACAATAAAAATATTCGTAAAGCTAAGAGAAGTAGTTGGAGGCACATGTGTGAATCCGTTCAATCTACGCCAGAAGCTGCCAGGCTCCAGAAAGTTCTATCTAAAGAACACTCAAATGGACTGGGTCAATTGAAGAAAAACAATGGGGAGTTCACTACAGACCCAGAAGAAACACTTCAATTACTACTAAGTACGCATTTCCCAGGATCCATTGAAGGGATAGAGATTGTAGACACTCCGGCTGGAAGACCCAGACGAAATGTCAGACGCGAGGAAGCTCTCCGCAAATCGCGCGCAATCTTTAAACCGTCAATGGTTGACTGGGCGATAAGTACATTCGAGCCATTTAAAGCTGCTGGTGAAGATGGAATTATACCAATCCAAATACAGCAAGCAAAACAAATGGTAACACCTGCCTTGGTAGAGATGTTCGTCGCCAGTATGACCCTCTGTCATATTCCCACTCAGTGGAAAAAGGTACGAGTTATCTTCATCCCGAAACCAGGGAAAAAAGATAAAACTCAACCAAAGGCATTCAGACCTATAAGTCTGACATCCATTATCTTGAAAATAATGGAGAAGATACTTGACGAGCTCATTAAATCGCAGTATCTTAGCTCAAGTAAGCTAAATAATTTCCAGTTCGCTTACAAAAAAGGTATGTCAACGGTTACGGCCTTACATACTTTAACACAAAAACTAGAAAAGACCCTAGAGGCAAAAGAAATAGCACTCGCTTCTTTTCTAGACATTGAAGGGGCATTCGACAACGCATCTCACAGTTCAATCGAAACAGCTATGAAAAGACGAGGATGCCACTCGGCAATTGTTGACTGGACTAGTACCATGCTTATAAATAGAACCATCTATGCAAGCTTGGGAGCACTTACAATCAAAGCCACTCCAACAAAGGGATGTCCCCAAGGTGGGGTTCTATCACCGTTGTTGTGGTCATTGATCGTGGACGACCTCCTAAACAAACTTGTATCTATGGGTTTCGAAGTTATTGGCTTTGCAGACGACGTAGTAATAATAGTTCGGGGAAAATATGAGAATGTGTTGTCAAACAGAATGCAATCTGCACTTAACTACGCACTATTCTGGTGCAGGGAAGAGGGACTGAACATTAACCCTTCCAAAACTACTGTGATAGCATTCACTACGAGACGAAAAATTGCACTAAAACCACTAACATTAGACGGGGAAGTGCTAAACTTCGAATCACAGGTGAAATATTTAGGCATCATACTAGATTCAAAGCTATCATGGAATCCGCAGATAGAGCATGTAATAGCCAAGGCTACAATAGCTCTATGGGTTTGCCTCAAAGGAGTAGGGAAAAAATGGGGACTAAGGCCGAAAATTATCCATTGGATATTTACAGCTATAATAAGACCCAAAATCTCGTATGCTTCTTTAGTGTGGTGGACCAAAACTGTGCAAGCTACGGCCCGGAAGAAACTAGCGAAGCTTCAAAGAATAGCAACCCTAGCTATAACTGGCGCTATGCGAAGCACATCAAACGAGGCTCTGAATGCACTACTAAATATACTGCCACTACATCAATTTATTGAGTTAGAGGCAGAACGTAGTGCCTTGAGACTCTCCAAAAACAAAACTCTCTATGAGGGGGATCTTACAGGACACCTTAAAATCCTAAAGATATTTAAAATAAACTCACTTATTGTGAAGAACGATGACTGGATGGAACACGTTTTCAACCTAGACATACCATACAATGTAACTATCAATAATAGGGACGTGTGGGAGTCAGGTGGACCTGCGGTTCCTTCCGGATCAATAAAATTCTTTACTGATGGGTCTAAAATGGATAATAGAACTGGGGCAGGGGTGTTCGGACCTAGACTCAGGATCTCAATTCCTATGGGAAACTGGCCAACAGTATTTCAAGCAGAAGTTCAAGCAATTTTAGAGTGCACTTTAGCCTGTTTGAAAAGAGGATACAGGTACACAAGTATCTATATATTCTCTGATAGTCAGGCCGCTCTTCGAGCACTAAGTACCTTCACATGTTACTCCAAGCTAGTATGGGAGTGTATTGTTGCACTAAGAAACCTGGCCATACGGAACAGAGTATTTTTATTCTGGGTTCCAGGCCACTGCGGTATCCTAGGGAACGAAGAAGCAGACCAGCTAGCCCTGTACCACCGAAAAGAAAATAGTAAAAATAATCTATTTTATCGCAATATTTTGTTATTTTGTTAAATACTTTACTCGAAACATAAATAGATATTTTAAGTGAAGTGCCATGCAATGTTGAATCATTTTAACATTTTTAAAGAATTTAATTTGTGTCTTCTACCGACTTAAACAAACCCTCACGAAAAAGCTCGTGAAAATTCTGAACAGTGTTACTAAAATTTAATATAATTATTTTATTTCAATTTTTGTCACAATTTTTGCAAATTTTCAAAGGAATCTCAACATATCCAAGCTTTAAAAAGTGTAATTCTAAATTTTTGGATAAATTATGACCGATTCCTTTTTAACTCAGCAATGTCAAATTTATTATTACTAACCTACAAAAAACCCCGTGCCGTGCGTAAAGAAGATTGTCTTGTGTTAAACTCTCGAATTGAACATTATCACTCGGAAATTAAAATATTAGCATCTTTTGAAAATTTCCAAATTTAAAACAAAAATTTAACTTTGATTCGTTTGTTTTTACATGATTGATAGTTTTTTTAATGAATCATGATGTGCGATACTTGACAACAAATAATAGGAGACTTTTTGAGTTTCTCATCTTGTTCTTCGAGGCAGTTTTAAACTGTGGGTTTCGGTAAAATTTGTGATTTATTTTTCAATTTCGATTGAAGAGCGATCAGAGTATTGGAAATTTAAATTATAATTCTGAATTTTGAATTTTGGGTTGAATCCTTGATCTTGAAACCAAAACTGAGTTTCAGTTTCCTTTTGTCAATTTTTCCCGGTTTTGGGTCTAAATTCCCGGTTTTCCCGGTTCGATTTTCAATTCCCGGTTTTTTCCCGGTTTTCCCGGTTCTGTGGCCACCCTGGACACACCATCCTCCTTTCAATGAGTAGGTACATAGGAGGAGGGAGGTGAGCGCAATACAATTTTGTGAGCATAAGTTCTCAATTCGAAGCCAACAAATGGAAACAAATATGGCATAGAAAGGTATTTGTAGCACCCGGTGTAGCAATGCACACCGGGTCAGCTAGTACTGAATAAATATGTTTTATCTCAATGATAAGCCTAAAAAATCTACTAAAATGTATGAGAGAAAACAGGAACAAAAACCACAGCGTTTAGTCAACGTTGGGTTGATGCCTCAGTCCGTACCCATAATCAAAATTCCTGGCAGGACGAAAATGAATAATCGGCATACGGAGTCAGGTTAGAAGGTATTTTAAGAATGGTCCAAATAAAAAAGTTAATTTGAAAATAAACATTGCACAAAAAAAATATAAGCACAACCAAGTTTGATTAGCTCGAACCCCGATGGGTAAGAGAGTACGGGCGCTCGTCAGTTACCTGTTGAGTTGTTAGAACTTTCGTAGTCAAACGCTGTCCGTTGTCTGAGCACGTTTGTAGTTAATAAGTCTGTCCGATAATGGGAACAAGATAAGCATGGGAAACACCATGCCACATCATCGTTGGCCACAATGGTCAGGGGAAAAGTATCAACATTTATGAAACTAAATGATCAATCTAAAGTAATTAACCGGAGCTACCTAATTTTTAAAAAGAAAGAATGATTTTATTTTGAAATTTTAATTTTTTTTCGCCAGTAACATGAGCCCACTGTGTTTTTGATTGGAAGCCGAATCAAAATCGCCTGAACTCGGTAATCAGTTTGTGTTCATAATTGACGCGATTCGGAGGCATTTGGCAGAATGGTGAAAAACAAACGGCCGGTGTCTAAAACGGAGCGTTTCAAAGTTGACAGTGATTCGGGCAATGTGCATCGCGTTGAGGCACATTGGAGCTGGCTGGTGTTGGCACTTGTTTTGGGTGCCGGTTCAGTGACCAACTACTTCCTGACACATCTTCCGGAGGCTCGCACGGTTGCCGATTTGGAACGGTTTGATGGGATATTCATAGCTGAAAGAGCTTGGCAGGATCTGAAAGCTTTCAGCGATCTTGGTCCGAGAGTGGTCGGGTCCAAGGAAAATGAAGCATTGGCAGTGGATATCTTCAATCGTCGGATTGAAGAAATTCGAGCTACGTGTCATCCGGATCAAAAAGTTGTGGTAGAGAACCAGATCGTAACCGGGGTGTTCAATTTTACTTTTTATGGTACCTCCATGACAACTATGTATCGGAACGTGCAAAACATTGTAGTCAAACTGGAAGGTGAAAGGGAGGAATCTTTGCTGCTAAATTGCCACTACGATACGGTGCCGGGAAGTCCGGGAGCAAGTGATGACGTTGCCAGTTGTTCGGTTATGTTGGAGATACTCCGGGTTATGTCCCGGTCCCCCCAGAAGAACCTGTATTCGGTCGTATTTTTGTTCAACGGAGCGGAAGAAACCTTGCTACAAGCATCTCATGGTTTCATTACCAAGCATCCTTGGGCCAGTCAGATCAAAGCCTTTCTCAATCTAGAATCTGCGGGATCGGCCGGGAAAGAAATTCTATTTCAAAGCGGACCCAACAGCCCATGGTTAGTTGACGCGTATGCCAAAAGCGTAAGGCATCCATTCGCTCAAGCCATGGCCGAGGAACTTTTCCGAACTGGACTCATCCCATCGGATACCGACTTTCGTATCTTCCGAGATTACGGTAAAATTTCGGGCATCGATCTGGCCCACTTTCTGAACGGATATCGATACCACACCCGGTACGACTCCCTCGAATATCTTTCCTTACCGGTGCTCCAAAGAACCGGGGACAACGTCCTAGCGCTAACCCTCGAAATCGTAAACTCTAATCACCTTTCGGAAAATCCACAAAGCCCACCGGCACCCCGAGTGTTTTACGATTTCTTAGGATTAGTCTTCATCAGTTATTCCTCCCGCACCGGACATTTTATCAATGCATTGGTGGCTGTACTGGCCGTGTTGATACCTTATCGGGGGTTATCGGGTCGTCGCGCTTCCATACGCGTGGCGGCTTTCCGTGGATTTGGGGCCACCCTAGCCGGTGCACTGCTGGGCTTGGCTACCAATTCGATTCTGGCCCGGCAGATGGAAATACTGGACGGCCGCATGGCCTGGTACAGCAATCTTTGGCTTGTGCTGCCCATGTACGGTGCCCCCGCCCTTATCTGTCACTGCGTTGTACAAATGCTACTGGACGTGATTTTCGCCAATAAAAAGGTGAGTTGTTCGTTTGTGACGTATCGACTGCTTTAGAACATGAAAAGGATTGCATTTATTGGAGAAATTGTACACTTCGGTCTGGTTTTACACAGATTTTCGTTTAAGCATAGGGTTGCCATTCGTCCATCAAAAGCGGGACATGTCCTGCTTTTTTGATGAATGTCCCGCCGTCCTGCTTTTTCCTCAAAATGTCCTGCTTTTTTAAAGGAAAACTTTTACCAAGTTCACTGACTTACACTGGAAAAAATCAAATTTCAATTCATTGGTTCAACACAAAAAATCCTCCCAATACGTCTTTTTTTCTCAAAATAAGCAACACAACATAAAAAAAATCAAATACACCTTTTTTCAAAATAACCATCAATTTTTCAGAGTTTACATGAATAAACTAAAATACTAATAAATAATACTAAAGTTACAGTAAGATTCTGATTCAGTTAAGCGTTTTTGGAGCACGTTCAAACAAAGCAATATAAATAACTTAGGTATGAAGAAAATAAGTTTTTTCCAACTGATTTTTAGATCTTAATTTTTCGACAGAATTTCAGTTACCATACTTTACCTTAAATATTCGACTCAATAGTCTAATGAATAAAATGATGGAAGCTTTCTTAAGTTTTTAAATTTTTAAAACGAATATGACATTAATTTGTTAACACACAAAGTTTTTTATACGCGATATCAAATCCGCTGTTTAAATCTAGAACATAAAATAATTTTCTCACATAACATGTTGATTTGCGAGAACCGTGGAAAATAACCGTTGTTATTGCAAAAAAACTTGTAAATGGAAGTCATGTAAGAAAAACTTTAATGTACTTTCTATTTATGAACAACTTTGGCTGATGGTATACGTTTAAATTTGACAATACAATGAAGCTTTTTTAAGTTAATTAAACGTCCCACTTTTTTCGGCTGTGTCCCGCTTTTTTGTCGTGAAATGTCCCGCTTTTTTTTTAAGTATCTGGCAAGCCTATTTTAGCATGATGGTGTCAAAGGGAAAATATGAAAAACACTTAGAAATTTTTGAAGTTGGGACGGCATTTCGATCTAAGACATATGATCTGAAACAGATGTTTACAGTGTCTAGCAATAACAATAATATAACATGTTGAGAACAGGATGCACTGTCTAAGAGTGCACCAGAACAGCACCTGAGATATTGAGATGGTTCTTACAACTCGTGGGGACAGTCTTGGTGAAAATTTGACAATCGTATTTACAATAAGGTATTTTTATTTGAGGTTTAAATTACACCAAGTCTCCAGAATTGTAACAATTTTAGTTCCAACAGACATTTTGGGATAGCTAAATAGCATATTTTGTTGCTGAAGAAAACACTGAAGGGAAATTATAAATTAGGTCGATAAGGAATAGGATAGGATTAGGAACTAATCAAACCAAGTAAAACGAAATCAATCGAGGTGCAAGGATTTTGAAAAGCAATGTTGGCGGAATAAAAACACGGATAGCTTTAAATTTTTGACAAAGTCAACAGAAAACTCAAATTGATCCGTGCCTCCATGGACAGGTCATGGAGGAGGAGGTTTTCGAAACTCTAATTTAGCCATAGAGCAATAGAAATACCAAAAAATGCACAATAAATAATGAAATGGATGTCTAACTGATTGATATTGATGTCTAATTGATTTTCTAACTCATAATTATCACACAAACTCAAAAAATTCAAAATTCTAGTGATAAAATAAACCAAAACTATTCAAAACAAATCATAATGCAAGTTTCGAATCAATGCTATTTCCGGTAAGTCATTGATAATTTTTTTTAGAATGATGTTCCTTTTCCTGAGCTAGAAATTTGCTTCAACATAAATTCTAAACAGTCTAGTTTTCAGATTTGGAAAAAATATTTCTGAAACACAGATTAAAAACTAATCTGAACTGAAAAAAAAATTCAAAATGAATATAATTTGGTCACTTAAAAAATTTAAGTTGTTTATGTTACCATCAATTTGTAAGCGTAGCTTTTCGATTGAATAACAACGAACAATGTTATGCCCTCTTTGAAGTTACGACGTGAAATCACTCAGTTTAAACAGAACAGGGTAGTGGACTGAATTCACGTCACGAAACTTCAAGTTATTCTGAACCATTCTTTAGATACTTCAAATTTTATGTACACTTTTTTTAAAAAAAAAAAAGATATCTTGTTCCGACTTGTACAATCATAAATTTTCAGTATTTTTTCCTTACTTTATCCTTATTTTGACCGGCACTTAATAGCAACATACTGAGGTACCGTAGAACGTGGTAAAATTGATCACCGGGGTAACTCTGATCAACATGGAATTTTTTCACATAATAATCAATAACTAAGTCTAATGTTGAAATATCTAAAAACTTTTTTCTAAGATATAAAACCTATACGTTGAGTTTCAAATTGGGAAAAACTTGGTTTGTTTTTGAAAATTTCAAATGTGAGTAAAAATGTAATTCCTAAATCTTGAAATGAATATTTTTCGAAGGCTCGCAAACGAATCTTCCCTGATGAAATCAAAGCGTTTAGAAGCAGCAGGTTGATTTATGTGAGAGTTCAACTTTTTTCCTTAGTAAATGCAAAGTTTTGATGTAATTTTTGTTGTATTTTGAGGAAAATTTTTGATATTTAAAAAATAGGGACATTTTCAAAGAGTAAGCCAGTCTAGGCCAAAAGGCTAGAAACCCTATCAAATTTAGCCCCTTAATTTATGCAGAATCATTGTCCATTTTTCGATTTTAATTGTTGTTCGGCCTTAACACATTAAGGACCGCGATGTTGTTTTTATTTTGAACCTCGAAGAAATCTAAACCCAGAAACACCGAAATTCAGCATTGTACATCTCAGAATTCACTGGACCAAGGTTACTAATTTAGTATCTAATTTGAGCCATCGAAAGTGCTGTGTTCAATTTGGTAGAGTTGCAGGGTTAGTTTTATATCATTTGAGTTTGTTCCGAACTGCCTGATCAATGTTACCCCAAAGCATCAAATTCTAAACAAAGACAAAATCGATTTTTAAATCAAATCAAGGCCGTGCGAACGGGGGGGGGGGGGGGTGGGGTTTAGGGGTTTAACCCCGCCCCCCATGAAGATTTTTCCCAAGTAAAATTTTCACCGTTGTAACGGTTAAAATGTATTTGAAAATAAGTGTTAACAAGCGAGTCAGAAATTTGTCTCGCCTCCGGCGGAATTTAGTCTTCAATCACCCTTGGCTTGAAACATTTCGATCTACGACATATTCGACGTTTACGAATTGAACCTAGCTTTGATTCTTAGTTGCAATTTAATTAATCTTTTGTATAGAAACTCAAAACTTGACATACAGAAACTTTACCTCGTCTTCAGAATGGATTTTTATTAAGAAGTATAACTGAATAAGAACAGAGTTTGAAACGAACCATTTTTTTATTAAAATAAATCGTTTGTTCTTCTAAATGCTTGACACATTACATAACTTACACAAGGCCACAAAATTTACATTTTTCTGAGGTGCAATGAATTAAAAAGGTTATTTAGATTCGACTATTTGGGTACCCTGAATATGAATATGCATTATTTTTATCAGCTTTTGTCATTAAAATGACTTTAGAAAATAAGTAAAAAGTATTTGAGAAATTTCTGCACTTTTTATACAATAAATCAAACCAAAAACATATCATTTAAAAATCAAAGTTTTAAATGAATTTTTAAAGAATTCAAGTAATTTTGAGTTCTGCGAAAAAAGTTATATAAGTTTTATGTTTTTTTAAAATTTTTCTCATTTATCAAATTTTTAAGAAGTTTTGAACAAAAATTAATTTTGGATATTTTTTAAGCATACATGTTATCTTTTTGTAGGTTTCAACAAATGTGTCTAATAAAATCAAGTTTTGTTTACACTTTCTGTAGTAATATCAAAAATATTTGTAATGATATCTTTCCATTTTTTTAAATTGTTGAATTTTGCTTTTTTTTAGATCATGCATCATATTTATCATAATATAATCCCTTAACCCTTCGTTTCATGATTTTTTATTTTTCCTTAAAAATCATTTTAAACAGTTGAGAATGATGAGTACATCAAGAAAAAAAATTAAAATAAAATACGATTTTTCCATTTTTCCATACATTAATTGTTGCAAATTTGTTACTTTATGAAACGAAGGGTTAATTGGATGAAGTATGATAAACAAATCAGCATAAGATTTTCCCATATATGTAGGTTTGTTAGTTAATCAGTTATCAATTTTTGATTTTACTTAAAACTGATACATTTCAAAACTCCTTATCACCAAAACTAAAAGTATTCGAAAAAAAAATTGATAAAAGATTCGAGTTCAGTACGCTAAAATCTACCAAATCAATCATTTAAAAAAAATAAGCACCAACATTCTGTTGCCTTGAGTCCTCAATTAAATTACGTAAATTCTTATCGTGAAACGTGTTTACTAAAAGAAACCTCCTAAAATGTTAAAAAAAACTAATCTTTTTATTTTTCATATTTTGTTCAAATTTTCAAATAAATTTACCAAATTTTATAGTACAGTTTTTTTTCAATTCTTTTATTAACTTGCCGATTTTTTTAGACAAACTATTTAAATTTTAATAATAATTTTAACAAACCCTCAACCCAACCCAACAACCCCTCAATCTTTTTTTTTTATAAGAAAAATATAGTTTCAATCTCCTTATTTTTCATTTTTTATCAGTTTTCATTGATCATTCATGAAATTTTCCATTTCCCAACATTTCCATGTGAGTATAATTGAACATAAAGTTATTATTTTGAACTTCAAAAATGAACTTTTGAAGCCATTTATTTTGATAGCTGGAGGATTTTTATATAACTAGGTTTTATCTCTGACTTCTTTCAGTGGCACCTTTTAAATAATAATAGAAATATACTTTTTTTTTATCCAATTCAATTAAACCATCAATCAGTGAATAAATTCTTTAAAGTTCAAAAAAGTTATTTTCAGTTATCGAAAATTCACATTATTAATCGCGATTAAATATTTTTTATTTAAATTCAAAATACTACAGCGGAATTTTTCAATCAACATTTCAGTTGCAAATGAAGAAATAAATTTTAATTAAGATGAATAAAAATTAACAACTATTATCATTTTCCTAACAACTTATCATGGAAAACTATCCACCTGATTTTACATTTATTTAAGAATTCAGATTTTTTTTGAACTTTTAAATTCTTTTGAAACAAATTTCTTGTTCAGAATAAAGAACATCATTTTGAAAAAAAATATCAACTTTTTAGTTTGTGAGGTAATCATGAGTGAGAAACGGTGTTAAAAATTCCTTTCCTTTTTTATTGTTCATTTTTGGTATTGTTATTTTTTTTTGTTAAATTTGAATTTCGAAACCCCCCCCCCCCCCCCCCATGGACGGGCCCTTCGCACGGGCCTGAATCAAATTGTATGCTTTTAAATTATCTAAAATTCAATTTGGTTGAAAACTTCTTTGAAATTTCCTTAAATGGGGAAAAGTAAATAAAAACTTCTCTAACTCAAAAATCAAAATTACTGGAAGTTTTGAGGAAAGTTGGTAATTGATTTAAAATTTTTATTTTAAAATATTTTTTTTTTAAGTGCAGGAATTTCTTTAATGATTATAACTTATGTTTATAAGTTATTTCAATAGCAATAGCTGATAGAAAAATTACATATTTATATTCGAGGCACCCAAATTAGTTAAAATCACCTCGAAAGAATGTCAATTTTGTGGCCTTGTGTAATTTATCAAAACCTTTTTGAATGTGATGTTGAGCATTAAAAAAAAAACAAGAAACACTAAATCAAATTAAGACTTAAAATGGGTTTTTGAAGAAAATTTCATATCAGCATAATATATGTTATGGTATAGATTTTTTGTAAATCAAAATTTTTGGTAATAATGAAGAAGATACTAGATTTAAGATTTTGGTTTTGCTTATTTTGATGATCATTTTGATCTAGAGTCGTTTTGATATTGTCTGGATTTTGAGATGAAAATTTCGAAAACAATTGTCTGGATTTTGCCAAAATATTTTAGATAAAAATCTATCGGGTTTGTCCGGCTCAGATACGTTCCGGAAAAATTCTGAAATAACAATAAAAACTGTCTCATGTTTGAATTCCCTAAGCCCTTAGCTAATTGTATTTCCTACACAGAAGAGGTTGCTAAATTTGGAGTTTTTTAATGCAGCACCCAAAATGAGCGGTGGTTGTTTCCTTCCTTTTTTGTCTTGTGAATGGGATAGGGAGAAAGGAAATTTCGTTTTGTTTTGTTCCTCCCTCTCTTCTGGGAGGGCATCATAGCGGAAAGCAGCTTAACGCCAATATTGTGCAAATCCCATGCCAACAATGTGCAAATGTCTTCAGGCCATGATGGGAGTAAATCCCGATCTGTGGTGAATTAATAGGGATTTTCGCAATGTGCACGGTTTTCGGTAGTTGACACGGTTTTTTTGCGCGTTTTTTTCTACGGGATACATATACCATTGATATAAAAAAGCTTAGTGTACTTTTATTATTTGTTTATTTGTTTATTTGTTTATTTGTTTATTTATTTAATCCATCGGACTGAAAGTCTAAATGGATGTGATGGGAAAAGCACTAGGCAAAAAAACCCATCTAAGAAGATTACATAAACGATATAACAGTTATCAGGAGACAAAACTAGCACTAATGGATTAACAAAATAGAAGCTAACTTAAAAACGCTGTACAAAACAAAAATTAACTTAGCATTGCAGCTCGTAAGCGGTTCACAAATGTATCACTGGACAAATTAAAATCAAATTCACTATATACATCATTGAATACTGCACACATGGCACGAATAGGCTCGTTCTGACCATAAACCGTTCGATGAAAACCAAGCCGAAGAAATTCTCGCGTTCTCATTTGTCTAGGTACCACGTTGAAATCAATTCTTTCAAGGATGTTTGGTGCATCGATAGCACCGAGCAGCAACTTTCCAACAAACGCCGCCTTCAGGAATTCACGTCGGTCAGCGAGGCTGTCCAGTTTAAACCAGGAACATCGTTGCAGGTACGTGGGAGATTCTCCCAAAACTGGCCAGGGGTAAATCCGAAGTGCTGAGCGGGTAAATTTCGATTGCACGGATTCGATTCTTCTGATCCAGGTATCGTGGCTGGGGCACCAGACGACAGCCGCTGATTCAAGGTGCGAGCGCACTAAAGCACAATAAAGAGTTCGTAGGCAACGTAGATTTGTGAATTCCTTGGTGGTTCGCAGCATAAATCCCAAATTTCTGTTTGCTTTTGCTACAACATGATTCAATTGGTTTTCAAAAGTTATTTTGGAATCCAGAAGCACACCTAAGTCCTTCACAACGGAAACTCGTTCAAGTGCGGTATCATGAAGAGTGTAATTCCAAGTCAGAGGATTCCTTTTCCGTGTAAAGCTTATCACGTTACATTTCGCCACACTGACCGTTAAGCAATTCAAATTACACCACTTAAGAAATTTACTCAACATTTGCTGCAATTCTAAGCAGTCGCTGTAGCTTTCGATTTTCCGATAAATTTTCAGGTCATCAGCATACAACATTCTACACCCCGACGGAAGAGCGTATGTTATGTCGTTGTAGTAGGTGCAGAATAGAAGAGGTCCGATGTTGCTTCCTTGTGGTAGTCCTGAGTTATTCTGGAACACATGGGACTCGGCATTTCCGAGACGGACAGTAAGAGAACGATTCGTCAAGAACGATTCAAACCAGAGAATGAGTCCTTCTTCGAGTCCGAGATGTCGTAGTTTTGCGAGGAGCAAACTATGGTCAATACGATCAAAGGCAGCCTTAAGATCAGTATACACTGTGTCAACTTGACCACCTTTTTCCATAGTGCGAATGCAGAATGAAGTGAACTCCAACAAGTTTGTGTTCGTCGAACGTCCCGGGTAAAACCCGTGTTGATCGACAGAAATGTACGACTTAGCGGCATTAAAAAGTCTCTGTGACACCAGGATTTCCATCACCTTAGAACAGGCACAGAGGGAAGTGATTCCCCTGTAGTTCGTTATGTCGTGCTTATTACTTTTCTTGTGAACCGGGAACATAAACGACTTCTTCCAAGAACTTGGAAATTTACCAGTGCGAATGGACAGGTTGAAGATAGCTGACAGTGGCTTCAACATAGCCTCAACACAATTTTTCAAAATATTAGACGGAATTCCATCAGGTCCTACAGCTGAAGACGGTTTTAGCTTTGATATCGCTGCTTTAACTTCATCCTCCGAGAAAATAATTCCCGTTAGATTGAGCATGTTGCAAGGAACGTACCGCAGGGCTCTTGCGATTTTAGTAGACGAGGCATGCGAAGTACTGAAAACGCTGGCGAAATGTTCAGCAAAAAGATTACACGTCTGTTCCAAACTAGACGATTTATGCTCGCCTAAAAACATCTCCGATGGGAACCCGGTTTCCTTTCGCTTCTCGTTGACAAAAGACCAAAAACGTTTCGGGTTGTGCTTCAACATAATTTGCATGCGCTCAACGTGTTGTGAGTATCGGAGTCGATTGTAGCGTTTGTACTCATTGCTTGCAATACCAAACCTGCGTTTATTGAATGGATTTTTATCACGCGACAAGCGTCTTATAGCAGCAGCTCTTCTGCGTTTCAGCGTACGCAAATGTGCATCAGACCAAGGTGGTTTACGTAGAGGACGCTTCAATGGGACGTGATCTCGAAATGACTCGTGTAACGTAGAGGTAAAAAAGTCCACAGCCTGATCTACGTCAGTGACATTTTCGATGAACGACCAGTTGGTGCATAACAATATTTGGGATATTTGTGCAAAATCAGCTCTATAAAAATTCAATGAACATGTGTCAGTTGCGCTATCAAACGGTGTGGTTCCAGTGTAGGTTGACGCAATCAATAACGGTGGGTGATGAAGATCTGCTTCTATCAATGGTTCCATGGCGGTCGAAACGCTGCAACTTTCTGCAGCGAATTCATTGATAAAAACCAAGTCAAGGATGCGGCCACGGATTATCGGATCGGATTATCGTTCCAAACAATGCATTTGGATGAAAAGCCGTGTGAATAATCGAATTTAGTATCCGATACGGAGTCCACAAGCTGAGTTCATAAAATATTTGACTGATGTCATTATTGCAGTTTCTCTCGGATTGGCTGGTGAATAGTGAATAATGTGCGAATATGAGCCTCCTAGTGGTCTTATCACTTCTTAATCACAACTCGTATCTCAACCTTCCCGTGGTTGGCTGGAATGCGAGTAACTTAAGCGGAGATCTGGTACCCAACCCCGGTGGATGCTTTGATCGCATGCAGACTGAGAAGGTAACCTACATTTCAACGCAAAAATAAGCTCCGATAATCAAGACTTTGAGCGCATCATGGGGCACTACCGAAGCAACCAAAAGTCCCATAAAACAGGTACAAAAAAGCTTACTCAGCCCCATCATTGATATGAAGTACGTTTAATGCAGCTCAAAATTTATGTTCTTATTGATAATTTCAAGTTCCAAACCAAGTCTTAATGATCTTCTATTCAGCTTCCTCCGGCCTTTTAATTCAGCTTCAGCAGAAAAATTGCTCAATTGCTTCTTTCCTACATTTCCTACATATATCGCATCAGAATGGTTTCTGAAGTACCAAATTACTTATTGGAAAAAAAACTTTCCCGGTTTGGGAATCGAACCTCGACCTTCGTGGTGAGAATCGAACACGCTACCATAAGACCACGCCTAGATGTTGTTCTAACTGAAACTAAAACTCGAAGTGGTGATGTGATTTTAAAAGCACCTCAATGCACTTTTTGTGACTTAGTAAATCCCGTTTTGAGCACTTTTGTGCCCTTTATGTGACTTAAGTCCCTTACTGCGTACATATAAATCACTTTTGCCACTTTCAACTTCATTAATGAGTACATTTAGTTCACTCAAGGAAATTGGGCAGTTGATTATCTTTGTCAGCCAATATGTAACTTTCAAAGTCTTCATTGAAGTAAATATGTGACTTTTAGTTACTTCCCAGCAAATATGAAATCGCATTAAAAATGATAACTCGAGTCTTAAAAAACGTTACTGCGAATCGTAATTCTAACTAACGAAAGTAAATGGTCGTAAAAATCGTAACTTTAATTCGGATTAAATGGTTAAAATCGGAT
This sequence comes from Uranotaenia lowii, assembly GCF_029784155.1. Lineage (NCBI taxonomy): Eukaryota > Metazoa > Arthropoda > Insecta > Diptera > Culicidae > Uranotaenia > Uranotaenia lowii. The sequence continues at coordinate 155,397,489 of NC_073691.1, read as the reverse complement.
ATGATAAAAAGTCCGCCATGTTTGCAGATTTTGAAGACGATTTTGTTCCTTTTTTCCCCGCGTGGGTCAAGTGAGAGAACAGCTTCGTTGTTCTCTCTGCGAACAGTAGTGCAACCAGATTGCTTAAAAACAGATGGTGTATTTGCAAGAATTGCCCAATGACAGAGGCAGCAAAAATTGTCGCTGGCAACGGTTCACATGCGTTGAGAGAAAAAACTTGTGCTCTCTTGCATTTTTTCAGTATGTATGTATATGGTATCGTATATCATCCAAATCGTATACTATTATCGCTTTAGCCAGAAGTTGAAAATATGTATGTATATTGCCTCCATTTTGGTAGGTAAATGCTGTTTTTTCGAGTTTCATACGATCATTCTATAATGTATATGAGAAGTATAACAAAGTTGTTAAGAAATATACCTACAAAAATGTTTGCTGGGTTAGGTATGGTCTAAGACAGATAAGAGAAAACGTAGAGCTGTTTGTAGAATTATGTGGCAACAACAGCATGGTGATCGGTGGATCGCTCTCTTCTAAAGTTCTCTGGGTAAAGTTTGTGGAAGAAGAAGTGAATGGATGTCGGATGAAACTTGGAGGATGGTCGATGATTGGAGAAAGGCGGATGTCGGAATTGAGCAGGCATGTACCGGGTCAGCCAAAGCAGCCTCCCGCTTACGATATGCGGAGCTGGAAAAGGCAGTTAAACGAGCTTGTAGACGAGACAAGAGACCCTGGACAAATTCCCTAGCCGAAGAGGGAGAAAGCGCCGCCGCCAATGCAGTGGAGATATCCGATTACTTTATTACATTTCTCGCCGTCTCAGTGGTGCAAGGACTAATGCAAGAATGCCGCTAAAAGATCGAGCAGGTCAGTTATTGATCGATCGAACAGATCAGCTCAAACGATGGCCAACAGAACCCGCAGCTCGAAGCGCCAACAGTAGGTAAGTCGCATTAATGGCGTCAACTCGACAGCGCCATCGCTGGATGAAATAGAAGCGGACATCAAAGCCATGAAATCCAACAACGCGCCTGAGATTGATTGCATCCCTGCTGAAATGCTGAAAGCCGACCCTGCCTTGTCAGCACAAATGTTGAACCGTCTTTTCGCTGACATCTGGGATACTGCAACATTCCCGGCCGACTAGATGTAGGGTATCCCCGCAAAGGTCCCGGAGAAATGAAACCTGACAGAGTGCGGTAACTGGCGAAGCATAACGTTAATCTGTACAGCCCTCAAAGTACTCTGCAAAGTTATCCTGAACAGGATCCAGGAAAAAATCGACGGCAACAAGCTGGATTCTGATCCGAACGGTCATGTGTGGACCACATCACAACGTTACGAATCATACTGGAACAAATCAAGGAATTTCAGGACTCTCTTCTACTGGTGTTCGTTGATTTCGAAAAAGCATTTGACCGACTGAACCACGGAAAACTTCGGGCTGCTCTTAGACGACGAGGAGTCCCAGAGAAACTAGTCCATCTCATCGGAGCACAGTACGAGGCATTTTCGTGCAAGGTTTTGCACGACGGTGTCTTGTCCAATCCAACCCCGGTAACTGCTGGAGTGAGACAAGGATGTATTTTATAAGGGCTGCTATTTCTCATCGTAATGGATGAGATCTTGACTGGTTCGATTGACTGTAGACCACACCGAGGATTGCCGTGGAATTCTTCGAAAATGGTGTGCTTCCAATATCTTGGTAGCCAGAGAACGCCTGTGGTGGTACCAAGAAAAACATCGAAACTCGGATCAGAAATGCCCATTTGCGTTTGCGAGTCTCCGAAACATCTGGCGGTCAAGTCAAATCTCTCTACGAACTGAAATCCGAATCTTCGATTCAAACGTCAAATCCGTATTGTTGTACGAGTGCGAAACTTGGTGTACCTATGCGGTGACGACGGGAAAACTGCCAGTATTTGTGAATCGCTGCCTGCGGAATATCATCCGCGCTTGATGGTCTGGCCTGAATCTCACATGAGGAACTACATCGCCGGTGTCATCAAAGGGAACGTAAGTGGAGATGGATTGGGCACACGCTGCAAAGTTCCGTGAGTTCGAGCCCAAGAGCAAACATAGATCACAGTTGTACCGGATAAGTTTTTCAATGACTGTCCGCCAACTGCATCATTGATGTAAATCGCGAATGACATAAAGATGTTAAAACGACTACAATCGAAACAAAAAAAAAAAAAAACAAAAAAACACACTGCGAAGAGATGAGAACGAGATCTGCAGACTTGACTGGAATCCAGAAGGACATCGAAGGAGAGGCAGACCCAGAAACTCGTTTTGGCGTAGTCTAGCCGCCGAGATTCGAACTGTCGACCAAAACCTTGACTGGGACCAAGTGAAGACGCTGGCTCCGGATCGTTGAATCAAGAATCTAAGCGTTTCTCACTATAATAAAACAGTTATAAAACTATCTGCATCTTTTCAAATGCTAGTAAGCTTAATCTGTGTTACCCACACAAGTCCGGGAGGGAGTCTAGCTTTCTCGTTATATTGACATCTTGAAAAACTTCTTTAACAATTTTAAACACAACTTAACGTTTCATTGCTCTTTTCAGACCACCTTAAGTACCGGAGCAACGATTCAAGCCCGGCTCATTGGAGTAAATGCCTTCTGGAGTGCCGTGGTAATTCTATTGTCCCTAGCCGGTTTCCGCAGCGGGTACATTTTCATGATCATCCAGCTGTGTTCCCTGGCCTCGGTCTGCCTGAACATCGTCCTCAAGCTGCAACGGTCGTCCCGCGCCTGGATCCTGGTCCATCTGGCGTTCCAGTTCGTGGCCGCCGTTTGGTCCTCGTTCTACTATTTGGTGTTCGTGAAGCTGTTCGCTCCCATCGCCGGTCGATCCGGAAGCGTCGTTAATCCAGATTTCATCATTGGGACGATCGCCGTGCTAGGAGTATTGCTGACCGGAAGCTATCTGTTGCCCCTGTTCGGATTGGTTCGGAGGCCCAATCGGGTGTTGGCACAACTGTGCGGGCTGGCCCTATTTGGCTTAGCGTTAGCCCTATTGACTCCACTTGGGTTTCCCTATCGAGATGCTTCCGGTGGAGAGCCCACTACCCAGAGGCATCTCGTTACGGTAAGTTGGATTCAAATACCGTTATAAGTTGGGTAGGTGACCGTTTTTTTTTTAATTTATAGAAATAGTTTTTGACACTATTTTGTAATCAGATGGCAAAATCGTGTTTTTTTAAGAACATATAAAGAGTATGACCCAATTGGGAACAAATTTTTATGTGTTTCTAATGTTCCAATGTTTTGAATTTAATGGCGCCATTGTGTTCAACGTAAAATTTTACATAATAATCACCAGTTCACACAAAACAATATGCGTCGTTCCGGAAATATTAGACATTTATCTTACAAAAAATCTTTTATAATTTGGCTCATAAACAAAATCTGAAAATCTCTTTTTGAATTTCTGAAAAAAATCCAGCACACCATGCGCTTCTTCCACGACGAGCAAGGGCTGCTCAAAGATATGGACAAGGGCTTCCTGTTCGAGGCACAGGATATCAATGGTGCCCGATCGTTGCGGCAAATTTTCGAAAACGAGGACCTAGTTCCGGTGGAGCAGATGCCTAGTTGTAAAACGGATTTTTTCTGTGCCCTCCCGTTCGATGCCATGTGGCGGCAGGTGCATTTCGAGTAAGGAATAATTTATTTGAAAAAATATTAAAGAATTAAGAATTTCTTGTTTACAGTCAATTCTGGCTACCGACCGAGGACTTCCCGGTGACGAGCAACATGTTTACGTTGGCCTTCAATGGAACGGAAACGGTGAGCGGAAACCTTAGACGGGTTACCTTCGTTGCCGAGGGAAGCATCCAATCGGCATTCTATGTGGGTCCTAAACCGGGAGTAAAATTGGTACGTTGGAGTCTTCTGGATTCGGTGGCTCCTCCGGTTCGCTTCAACAATCAGGATGGCTATTTCGTTTACATTAGCCACGGACTACCGGACCGAAGCTGGCCAATAACGATGGACTTTGAGGTTTATCCCCAATCAAATTGGGTTTCAGCCGAAATTCTTATAAACCCTTCTTCCTTTTCAGGTGCAAGACGGACATGCCGGTTCCATTGTGGACATTGGGGTCATCACCAAGTACTGGGAATCGCACGATACTCACACCGACGAGTTCCGAGCTTTGCTAGAGAAGTTCCCAGCTTGGACCAACGTGGTGCCGTCGGTGGCCGTAATCAACGTTTTCGAATTGTAGCTTGTTTTTTTCTGCTTCAAAATTTGGAATAAAATTCGAAAAATCTACAGGGACATGTTTAAATTTTGTGGAAACTACTCCAAACATTAACTAAATAGCACTAGCATATCACAGCTCGGACGGCACAGGTGTCCCTCGCCCACTTGGGGTCGATTTTGTTATCCAACTTCCAATTTCCACCGTGTCGGATGGATAGGCACAAGGGCAACGGCTTCTGCTCTGAAAAATCGAGACTGTCTTAACTCCAATTCCGGGATGGGATTATTAGTTTGTTTTACTCACCCTACTACCTGGTTTACACATCTCGGAATTAGGCTGCGATTGCCCAAAACTGTTTTTCAGTGCTTTTGCATTTTTGATGAAATTTCGTTAGATTAATGATAAAATAATAAATAAATTTAATTTTTAAAGTATTTTATCCGTGTGACTAGCACTAAACAAAAACACTTTGTTTTGGTTCTGTACTCCTTTGGTCAATTCGCAATCGAATAACAATGGATCAAGGTGGATTTGATTTAAATCAAACTGATTTAAATATGTTGGAGTAGGCCGATCTTAGGTGAAACTAATCACAGCAATCGAGATACTCCAATGTCATTAGCTCATAAGTACAGTGAAAACCCGATTTTGTCACACACCGATTTTGTCTGCCCCCGATTTTGTCTACCCCCGATTTTGTCTCATTTTTTCACCCGATTTTGTCATCATTTTTTATTCAACGCAAAAATACTAAATATCGCCATTTTTTCATTTCCGTTGAACATCTTGAGGTTGAAATCATTCTGAAGGGACAAAACTGATGGATGATTGCATCGAGATTGAAAGTTCTAGTCTGGGACGTATCAAGATTTTTATACAAAAAAATCAAGTTTTAAACAGGTTTTTTATTAATCAAAGTTGTTGAATACAATTATAATGGTATAAAAGAACATATTCAAGTAATCTTAAGGCTGTGTTTTATTTGTTTGAGCTTTCTTCAAAGCAATCTCTCTGATACGTTGCAAGAAGATGACATGATCTATAGAGAGATCTGAAGCATCAGCCCAATCAACTATGTTGTCCAACATACGTACAGCTTCAGCATCAATTATGTTTCTTGAAATTTCACATGAATCATTTGGGGCAGATGCCGCTGATTCTGAGTCTGGTGCTACATCCGAAATTTTTAATGGCTCCAATGATTCGAGGGGCTCGTTTAATGCTGACTGATCATCCAGCGTCATGTTCAGAATTTCTTCATTCGTAAAAGCTTTACTTGCATATCTCTCCTCAGGGTCCTGTGGCAAAATAGTTTCATCGCGGTTGTTCACATCAATCAAATGGATCAAGGGAACACTATCTTCGTCAACGAGTTTGTTATTCAAATTAATTCCAATTTTCTTCCACGACTACTGCATTACTGTACGCTTTATTTCACTCCAAGCATCATGCATCCAGAAACATAAATCCCTCAACGTTATGCTCTTCAAGCTTTGATCGATATCGATTTCGCGAGCCATGACATGTAGCAAAAGTTTTTGACGATATTTTAGTTTACAGTTCTGAATTACATTCTGGTCCATGGGTTGAATCACTGCAGTCACAATTGGAGGCATAAAAAATAGTTATCAAACCATCATCGCTTTTTAGCTCATCATTCATATGATGTGCTGAGCAATTATCCAGTAACAACACAGGTTTAGGAGGAACAGACATTTCGGATGAAAATTTGCGTACTGCTGGTACGAAGTCCTAGAGGAACCAGTTTTGGAAAATCATTCGAGTCATCCAGGAATTTTTAGAGGCGAAATATGTGACAGGCACATTAATTTTTTTTATTTTGATTTGAACGGAAGCTTTGAATCTTATCTTCATTAAATTATAACCAAAAGAAATAACAAGATTATTAGGATTTGAACCATTACAGATTATTTAATTTTTCTACTAACACCGGTCGAAAAAATGTGTTTAAAGATGCGTAAAACCAATATTGAATGATGTTTTGATGCAAAAAAGACCTATAACTAGTAATATGTCAAAAAAGAGAATGTCTACTACAAAACCTCTACACTGTTTTATTGGGTTAATATACGTTTTTGTAGTAATTTATTAGATTATGACGGATTAAAATCATTTTTTCGAAATCTCCCGATTTTATCACTCTCCCCGATTTATCACTCTAAAATTCATCATGGGGGTGATAAAATCGGGTTTTCACTGTATTTCAATCATTCGCAAATATAACTTCAATCTTCCAAGACGTGTTTTCATTCAAGAGGTTATGGGCCCAGTCAGGACGATTTGAAGAACCGAAATGTTTTCTGCAGTTGGAAGTTCTGGCGGCTGTTTTTTTTTAAATTCTTTTTTCTAGGATTTTAACGCTATCGCGTTATTCATCCTCTATTCCTCAGTGTCAAGTGGCATTCATTATTTGTAGTCGTCATTTGACAGTTTCTTCATATCAGTCTTGCGAGTTTGGTTTGTCGGAAAAATTTTAAAATCTTTTTCTCTTCGTCGGGGCAATTGGAGAGAGCCTGCCGAAGGTTATCTGCAAGATCACAATCCTGTCGAGCTTGTTGGTAGAAAGTGCAGTTTATGATGATGTGTTTAATTGTTAGGGGAACCTGGCACGCTTCACAGATAGGAGCATCATCTTTATCCATCAGGTATCCGTGCGTATAATTGGTGTGCCCTATGCGAAGGCGTGTTAACATACGCCTTTCTTGAAACGATGTGCGGTCTCTCCATGGTTCGGGGGTATTTTTCAGTTCTCGAAGCTTGTTGTCTGATAGGTTGTTCCACTCCTGGGACCAAATATGGTAAATATGCTGCTTCAACCATTTGACAGCGTCGAGAGAAGGGATTTCTTGCTCTGGAGGGTCCAACTGACAGCCAGCCGATGCTAGAAGGTCGGCATTTTCGTTTCCAGGTATATTAGAATGTCCTGGTATCCAGCAAAGTGAGATATTTTTCAGGGTGGCGACTTCTGACAATTGAGCAATCCAGGGGTGCTTAAGGTTTCCAGCAGCTACAGCTTTTAACGCACTTGCGGAGTCGGAAAAGATGACGGAGCCAGAGGGGGGACAGACATTTTTTGCGGCCCACAATAGAGCAAATGCTTCAGAACTGAATACAGAACATATTGATGGGAGGGGGAGCGAAATGTTTACGGAGTCTCCGTGTATGCCGCAGCCAACCCGGCCATTCTGTGTTTTTGAGCCGTCGGTGTAGAACTTTGGAAATGTTTTGTATTTGTTTTCTACTGTGTAGCGGAATTGAGGCAAAATTATGGACGGATTATCACCAGCTCGAATTTTGGAAAGGAGCGATAAATCTGTTTTTGGGATTTTTGAGTTCCATTGTAGTAGCCTAGGCTCTTTGCGGTGACAGATTGGAGGTATGGTACCATGGAATGTATTTAGGAAACTGTTAGCTCGAAGAACCATTGGAACATCGGGACTCCGGTTTAGTGACAACCATCTGATCGATTTCATAGTTCAAGTTCTCGCTAGGATGTATTTGAACGGTAATTGACCGCTTTCTGCCATTAGAGATGGGATGGGACTACTTTTAAAGGCTCCACTAATGATACGTATTGCTTGATTATAGATCGGTTCCAATCTTTTCCGGATGATGTCATGTCCTCGACTGAAGAATCCCAGGCCGTGAAGCATTGTTGGCAGCAACCAGCCGTGTAGGAACAGAAGCAACGATGTACGTGAACCTGCACCTCTAGGACTACAGATCTTTTTCAGAATATTCAGCTTGTTGGTGGTGGCCTTCCGAACAAGGTTGATATGGTTCCTGAATTTGAGCTGATCGTCAACCCAGACGCCTAAAATTCGGAAGGATCGAACTAGGGGAACAGCTTTATTGTTCAGTGTGAGCGGTTGTATCTTGTGTAGTCTTCTCCTGTTTGGGCCAAAATGTACCAGTTTCGACTTATCTGGGGCAAAAATGAAACCGAGTGAAGGAGCCCAGTCAGCGATTTGTCCAACAGCGAGTTGAAGTTTTTCCCGGGCAATACGAGAGAATGGAGAGGATGAAAGTAGGATGATGTCGTCGGCATATGCAAGTACTTCTATGTCCTTAGGAACCACTTCAAAAATAGATTCCTATCAGGAAAAGTGTGGGGGCGATAACCGAGCCTTGAGGTACTCCGTTGTTGACTGCACAGGAAGTTGAATAAGCGCCATCGACAAATACTCTGGATGATCGGTCAGATAAAAAACTTTGGATGAACTTTCCCATTCGACCGAGTATTCCCCACTTTTTTATGGTGGAGAGGATTTTGTGGCGGCTGACTCGATCGAACGCTTTTGATATGTCCAGTGAGAGGCATTCTGTATGCCAATTTTTAGATAGGGAGTTTTGTAGAAAGTTTTCAAATGTTGTTAAATGGTCGTCCGTTGAGAAACCAGGTCGAAAACCAAATTGTCTTAGATTCAGGTGATTGGATGTCTCGATAATAGATACCAAACGTCGTTTGACTAGTCGTTCGAGTATCTTGCCCGAACAGTCTAATAGAGTAATCGGGCGATAACTGTTCAGTTGGTGCAGATCTTGTTTTGGCTTTGGGATGGGGATCACTAGTCCTTCTTTCCACTGCCTAGGGATGGTGCCACTCTGCCAGATCTTATTTAAAATATTTAAAAAGATGGTTTTACCTATGGGAGGAAGGTTTTTAACCCTTTAATGCATAGTGTTGTTTTAAAACAACACTAATCAAAATTCAAATATCTTGGAAACGCGTGGATATTTTTGACTAATGTTTTCACAAAAAATGCTCTAGAGATTAAAAGGAATTAGCCCATGGTATGTTTTCAACGATATATCAATGTATTTATGAGATATATTACAAAGTAAGCGGAAAAATGGCAAAAATCAATTTTATTTATTTTTTTGAAAAAAGTAGTTTTTGGAAAATCGTTGTTATTTCTTCAGATTTGCAAATTCTAATAAATTTTTTAATTTCAATCAATCGCAAACGCTTTCCTGCACCCTACTAATGAGGGTTGGAAGAAATTTTCAAAGTCGCATTGAAATGAATTAAGAATTTCAAAAAATATTTTTCAACTTTGAAGGGCCATAACTTTTGAAATACTTAAAATATCAGCTTCAAACCAGTTCAGTTGTCTTATTCGAATTAAAATTATATTATTTCACTGAATCAATAGCTTTTATTCTCATTTTAAAAAAGTCATGCATTAAAGGGTTAAGCAAAGGGTAGCCTATTTCATCCATTCCTGCAGAGCGTCCTTTAACGTTGGTGAGGGCTTTGTCGAGCTCAGATAGTGTAAAAACATTGTTGTATTCAAATTGTTGGTGAGTGGAAAAGTCTATTGGATTTTGGTTAGAGTTTGAGTCGGCTGATGAGACAGAGGAGAAAAATTTTGAAAAAGATTCTGCTAACTGTGAAGGGTCGTTGCTGTAGTGTTGGTTAAGCATGAGGTGAAAGCGACTGTATCTGCCTGATCCGTTCAGCCGTTTTATTTTATCCCAAAGTTTTGCAGAGGGCGTGGAAGGATTTATTTCATCCACGAATTTTTCCCAGCTCGCCTGTTTTGCTTGCTTGATTAGTGAACGAGCTGTTGAGCGTGCAGATTTAAAATCGGCAAATGCTGTATCTTTTCGGGGGTCGTCATTCGGGAGGCGTTTAAGGTACCGTAGCTTTTTTCGACGAAGTTTAACGACGTCCCGTATTTCTGGGCTCCACCAAGGAACTGATGGTTTACCCGGGGTTCCACTTGTTCGGGGAATATGTTTAAGGCTTGTGTCGAACAGAAGTTTGGTGAAGGCATCAATATTTTCTATAGTTTCTTTCTGTAGGTGTTGTTCGATGTCAATTTGGTATCCTATCCAATCAGCCTCATCGTATTTCCATCTCTGACGGATGGTGGACTTTGAGGTTGGGTGTTCTAAAGAGATTGAAATGGGGAAATGGTCACTGCCGTGGGAGTCTTCTAAAACTTTCCAACCAAATCTTGAGCTTATATCCCAGCTGACAAGGCTTATGTCTAGAGCTGACATGTTGCCGGTACTAGGACAAATTCTTGTAGGCAGGTAGTTATTTAGGATAGTTAAGTTGTTATCGTCTTTGAAGCACTCGAGGAAGAATCCTTTTCTATCGGTATGGGATGAGCCCCATTCCGTGGAGTGGGCGTTAAAATCGCCCATGATTAAGACCGGTTCTGGGAGTTGAGTAATAATATTCTCTAGTTCATCTCGGTATTTTTGGAAAGACAGTTTTGGAGAGAGATAAAGTGACACTATTGAAATTTCGATGGGGGATCTAAGACGGATGGCAATGACGTTCAGGGATGAATTGATCCTCAGAGATGTATATGGGTAACCATTTTTAACTGCAAGCCCTGCACCTTGTGAGCTCGGGTGATGTTGAAGGTGGAGATGATAGCCTTTGATATAATCTGTTGGTATGAGGTGTGATGGAGCTAAGGTCTCTTGTAAAGCAAATACAATGGGGGAGAAGTGGGTGGACAAAATCTGTAACTCAGATGCGCGAGCTCGTAAGCCGAAGAGATTCCATTGTATTGCCAAACAAATTTTGCTTTTTTGGGAAGGTGTATTGACCGGTCTATTGTTGCAGAATGTTGTACTCCACGTTGGTGGATTAACTTGGTGGTTGTGGCAAATATTAAGTGGGTTTGGGGCCATTGCGAATGAAATTAATTGGAATGTTCTTACCGATTTTCTGTTGTGTAGGGAGTCCAGGGTGGGAAGATTGTGAAGAACCGGGTTGGCAGCTTGTTTCTATGCAAGGTTTTTTGGGGGTTGCAGTTTCTTTCTCTGGTTTGTTTCCTTTGGGTTTCCGATTGCGTCGACTTCGCTTAGATGATTTTGATTGAAGGCTGGCTTGGCTGTCGTTGGTGACCATGGTATTGTCCGAGTTATCTGTATCCGTTTCAGTGATGGAGTCGGATTCGGGATTCGTTTGGAGAAGCATCAGCTGGGTTGAAAGTTGGGCTACTTGTTGTTCGAGTTGTGCAATTCTTAAATCCTACTGATTTTCGCGATCATCTGAAACCGCGAGACGTTGTTGTATCTTACAGATGTTTTTAGAGGCTGCTTGTCGTTTCCGGTATTCCTTAATTGCAGCACCTTGGGAGATGCCAGAATCAACACGAATTTTTACGATTTCTTGTTCTTCTTTTTGGACTGGGCAGGAGCGATTCAAGGCGGAGTGGTTCCCGTCGCAGTTTAAGCAATGCGGATCCTTTTTGCAGTTCGGATGTGTTCCAGATTCACCACAGTTGAGGCATTTTTCGGGTTCCTGGCATCGGAGCTTCGAATGTCCAAATTTTCCACATTTCAGACAGATGAGCGGTCTAGGGTAGTACGGCCGGGTTGGTGTTCGGATGTAGCCGAAGTAAATGAAGGCTGGGGGTACTGTTCCACTAATGGTCAAAACCATGGAATTTGTTGGGATGGATTTCCCGTCAACCTTTTTGACAAAGCGGTATACCTTTGTCACACCTTGGTCGGCTAGGTTCTCTTGTAGATCTTCATCGGAAAGTCCCTGGGCTTCCCGACAGGAAACCACGCATTGGCAGGTGTTTAGGGTTGCATGCGGAGCAATAAAAATTTTTGTTCCGTCAATCAGTTCTGTCAGCTTTTTCAATTTGTTGGCCTGGTCGGTGCTCCGAATTTTCAGCAGATATGCTTCACCGTTATTTATGGGGTTGGCTCCATCATTTCGTCCGGCAGCCCGGTCGATCGATTTGGAGACGATGAAAGGATTTGCGGGTAGTTTGTGGTCCTCTCGGGCTCTAAGAACTAAAAATTGCAAGTCGCCATGTAATCCTCTAGGATCCATCCAGGATGGGAGCGTTCTTCCAAAATTTTGCTTCGGTATTTGGGCTGGACCAGCCCAAGGTGGATTAGAATCCACCATCGCAAAAGTGTAAACGCCAGACACTTCTTTTCAACGAGCAGTAGTCGCGAAAGCAAAATAACAACAACAAAGTTTAATCCTTTCAAAAGGATGTCCGTGATATAGACACTGCTAAGTAAAAATTTGCGCGGCGATCACAAGGCTAAGAAAACACGTCTTATCCCGCGGGCGGTTCAAACGCGACTCCTCTGGCGGCGGTGACGGTCCGAGCGCTTCAATCTCAAGTCTAGCCGGAATCCAAAGGCTAACAGGGCGCGACAACTGGTCCAGTTGGAAGTTTGCCGTGTGTATATACCTGGAATTGGAGAAGCTGTGGGATGTGGTGAAGCCGACCGTAACTGATACCGGTGCGAGGCCAACGATTGATCCTAGAAAAGATCGCAAGGCGAAGGCGAAGATAATCCTGCTTTTGGATCCGATAAATTACGTGCACGTTCAGGAAGCCGAAACTGCACATGAGGTCTGGCCGAATCTGGAGAGAGCGTTTGAAGACTCCGGCACGGAACGCAAGGTTGGTTTGCCCAGAAACCTGATCAACACGAAGCTTGAGAACTGTGGTTCGATGGCCGAGTACGTTAATCGAATCACGTCAACGTCCCACCAACTTAGAGGCATCGGATTCGACGTCAGCGACGAATGAGTTGGAGCATTGCTGCTTGCTGGCCTTCCCTCCGAGTACCGCCCGATGGTAATGGCGATTTCAAATTCCGGCATCGAGATCAAAGGCGATCTCATCAAAACCAAGCTGCTTCAAGAATGCGAGGATCCGGCTGTAGGTTCTGCACTCGTTACCAAGAACTACCGGAAGGTCCAACACAATTCTCAAACCCAACCGAGAAGTCATCATGAATCGAAGTCACACAACGAAGAGCCGAAGGGTCCGAGATGCCATGCGTGTTCTCGGACACATTGCCAGGAATTGCCCGAAGAGGAACCGGAAAGGAGTCAGAAAGGACAACGCATTTTGCACGGTGCTGTCGACGGTGGATCAAGCTCGAAATGGTGAGTGGTACTTTGACTCAGGGGCCACATCCCATTTTTTTAACCAACGACAAAAATCTGCTCGAGAATCGGCGCCGAGGCAGTGGTACCGTGGTTGCTGCCAATCAAGAAGCGATGGCTGTTGTGTCCATCGGAGATGCGAAGCTGAAGTCACGACTCAACCCAGGTGAAATCAACGTTCGAAATGTCCAGTTTACTCCGGGTCTCTCGACAAACTTACTGTCCGTTAGCCAAATTGTCGAGAACGGGAACAAGGTCATTTTCGAAAATAGCGGGTGCGCTGTTGTCAATTCCGACGGAGAGGTTTTCGCAACCGGAACGAAGGTGAATGGATTATTCAAGTTCGATGGTCAGAAGTCCCATCAATCTTTGGCTTGCTCGTCCGGTGGAACTCAATCGATTTGGCACAGCAGAATGGGTTACCTACACATAAGAAATCTGAAGCAACTCCGAAATGGCCTGGTATCCGGAGTCCAATTTCAAGATGATGATGGTGATGCGTGTAAGATTTGTCCCCTTGGAAAACAAACCCATTTACCTTTCAGCAAAGACGGTTCACGAGCGAACGAGGTGCTCGAGGTGGTCCATTCAGACGTTTGCGGGCCGATGGAGGAACTTTCGATTGGGAAAAATCGGTACTACATCACGTTTGTGGACGATAAATCCAGGAAGATCTTCGTCTATTTTTTGGCGACGAAGTCCGAGTCCGAGGTGCTACAAGCGTTCCAATCCTTCCACAGTATGGCCGAAAGACAACAGGGTTGCAAGATCAAGACCATTCGAACGGATAATGGGAAAGAGTACACAAATCGAGGTTTCCTAAGCTTTTTGGAACGATTTGGCATCAAACACCAAATAACCACCGATTACACCCCGGAGCAAAACGGCTTGGCGGAGCGAGTCAACAGGTCTATTGTCGAACGAGCCTGGTGTTTACTCTTCGAAGCCGGTCTTCCGAAGCGCTTCTGGGCAGAAGCGGTGTCCACATCCGTTTTCCTGTTGAATCGGTCACCAACCAAGGGTCACACCAAGACGCCTGAGGAAATCTGGTCAGAAAGAAAGCCGGATTTATCGCATCTGAGATTTTTCGGAACTACGGTGATGGCTCACTTTTCGAAACAAAAACGACGCAAATGGGACGCCAAAGCTGAAGAGTGCATCCTTGTTGGCTACGAAGAAAACTCCAAGGCGTATAGAGTGTACAACATCAAGACACGCTCTTTGACGAAGGTCCGGGATGTTACGTTTCTGGATGAAGGAAGAGCAAAGTCGCAATCAGCATCGGGTGTCGTCAGAATTCAACATCCTCAACCGGTGTACATACAGCTGGACTTTGAGGAATCGGTTGTCCAGTATCCTGCACGAAACGTTCCAGTTACCCCTGAGACGATGGTTCCGACTACTTCACGAAACGTTCCGGAATCCGAAGGTCCCAAATCGAATGAAGACATCCCTACCGATGACGAATCAGATGAAGAAGACCGACAACTACATCCTCCACGTGACGTGACTATTCCCAATGCGCTCTCCCCGCACTCTACTTCAAATCCACCCGTGTCACAGGTGTTGAGGCGCAGCGGACGGGAGCGCGCAGTTCCAGGCAAGTTGCAAGTTGCTTCATCGCACGAGTCAAGCAAATTTGGTCGCCACAAGCCAGCTGGTGGTAACGCAGGCATCCGAGCCCAAACAAGGACTGGTGGTGACGTGTCGCAATTCCAAGCGAGCCAAGAAATCCAAACGGTCAACAGGTGATCCCCAAACCCCCCGAGAGGCCCTTGGCGGTGATGACGGCGATCGTTGGTCGGCTGCAATGCAGGAGGAGTACGACGCGATGATGAAAAACGGAACCTAGGAATTGGTAGATCCCCCGAGAAATCGAAAGGTCGTTGGCTGCAAGTGGACGTACAAGACGAAACGGGACGAACGAGGAACCATCATTCGCTACAAAGCCCGACTTCAGGGTTCACACAGAAGTATGGATGCGACTACGACGAAGTAATCGTTCCGGTGGTGCGCCAGACTACCTTCCGCATGTTGTTGGCCGTTGCTGCTAAGCGGAAAATGGTGGTTAAGCAGTACGATATGAAGACCGCATTTCTCCACGGCGATCTTGAGCAGGAGATATACATGCGGCGCAACCACCCGGTTTCATCGCAGAAGGAGTAGAGCACAAGGTGTGCCGATTAAGGAAGAGCCTTTACGGTCTGAAACAAGCTGCCAGGGCATGGAATTCCAAGCTGCATTCCGTGCTTTGCAAGCAAGGTTTCCAGCGATGCAAAGCGGATCCGTGTCTCTATCGGAAGGTGAAGGATGGAAAAGCCTGTTACGTGCTGGTTTACGTTGACGACTTGGTAGTAGCTAGCGAGATAATTGAGCTTGAAACTTTGATTGCTGCTTTGAAGAAGCAATTCGAACTGAGTGAGCTTGGAGACATCCACTACTATCTCGGAATTGAGGTTCAGCGAGACGAGAAAGACGATTTCTTCGTGAACCAGCAGCAGTACATCGATCAAATCATTCGAGAGACGGGTATGGCGGATGCCAAGAACTTCAAAATTCCGTTGGATCCGGGTTATATCAAGCAGGAAAGGAAGGAGGCGCCGTTGTCTGATAATCAAGCGTACCAGAAGGTAATTGGTCAACTTCTCTACCTTTCAGTCAACACCAGACCGGACATATCAGCATCGGTGTCCATTCTGAGTCGCCATACCAGCTGCCCCACGCAAGGAGATTGGAAAGAGGTCAAAAGGGTAATCCGCTACCTGAAAGGAACCAGCCACTTTATATCGTCTTCGATTAAGCAGAGCTGGAGATAGGTCCGGGTTGATAGGATATGCTGACTCGGATTGGGCGGAGAACATTGAAGATCGAAAATCCAACAGTGGTCAAGTCTTCATGTTTCGTGGAGGTACCATAAGCTGGAGCTGCAGGAAGCAAACGTGCGTTTCCTTATCCACAGCGGAAGCCGAATTCATCCGAGGCGTCACAGGAAGTGATCTAGCTGACCCGCTTGTTGGCCGACATGGATGAGAATGGATACGTTACAATCAACGAGGACAACCAGAGTTGTCTCAATATGCTGGATATCGAAAAGTTCAGCAATCGGACGAAGCACATCGCCACGAAATACCACTTCGTTCGAGACCTCAAGCAGAAGAAGGAGATCGACGTCGTCTATTGTCCGACTGAAGACATGGTAGCCGATCTATTGACGAAACCCCTTTCGGCTACACGACTCAAGAAGTTGGCGATCGACGCTGGATTAGAATCAACCGATCGAGGAGGAGTGTTGGAGTAGGCCGATCCTAGGCGAAACTAATCACAGCAATCGAGATACTCCAATGTCATTAGCTCATAAGTTTTTCAATCATTCGCAAATATAACTTCAATCTTCCAAGACGTGTTTTCATTAACTCTGCGGAACCCCATACTTTAACCCCATTCTTCAAGAAAATCACGATTGAAATCATGATTTAAATCACTTGTCAGTGAGGTTTGATTTAAATCAATGATTTAAATAAAAGCTTCTACTCAAAATCGATGAAGAAAAAACCTAAAAGTCAGTGATTTGTAATGGAGTTTTTTTTCTTGGACCTGGTGGATATTCCGCAAATTGTGATTGACGAGTTTACAGAGCTGACCAGGGCCCACAATAAAACTTATTTCTACTGGAGTTGTTTCATTGTAAATTCGTGTGACAGAGAACTTCCTAGGATCACAATAAGACCGGTTCCGGACTTGATAGATTTACGTGAAACACTTAGAAGCAAATCAAAAATCACTTGACCCGAACGTGAAATCAAGATAACTGTATTTGTCAACACAAAGCCACATTTAGTTTGGGTGAAAATCCATTGATCCGCCAAGTATAGACGGTCTATTGTGCAATCAAATCTAATTTTTAGAAACATAATAAATCATTAAATTTATGTTTTCGAACGTGAGATTGATGTTTTGTAATAATTTTGGCTATTTTTCGGTCTTGGGATTCAATCAAACAATTTAGCTTTTGAAATTCCCATGGGTAAGGCTGCCAGATTGCCCGGTTTTATCCGGGTTTGCCCGGATTTATAATACAAATTTAGGAAAAATCCGGACCGGCCCGGTTGCCCGGATTTATTCACTGCCAAATCAAACAAAAAAAACCAATTGTGTTGCACATTTTTTTAATTTATGCGTCAAAATTGAAAATTTCTGAGCAATTTTTATAAAAATGATTTTGAAAATTTTTTTGGAAGGCTTAAATTCGATATTAACAAAACTGATAAGATTTAATGAAAAAAAAAATATATATTTCAAGTTTTTTTTCTTGATTTTTGCTTAATAATTCCTAAGTTTTGAACAAACTTGCCCGGATATTGCCCGGATTTTTGGTCGAAAGTTTCTAAATAAATACCCGGATTTTGCCAGATTTTTAGATAAAATTGCCAGGATTTATCCGGCCCGTATTGGTACTGAAAAAATTCTGGCAACCTTACCCATGGGCGTTTCAAAATCTAAGTTGTTTGGTTGATTCCCAAGACCGAAAAGTAGCCAAAATTATTACAAATAATAAATCATTTTCTTTATTAGAAGTAAGTCGGAAATCGAAAGTCCAGACTCCCGAAGTAAAATTTAGTGCTGGTGCGATATCTAGTATATCCAGCTTGATTGTTCACGATTAAAAACCACTTATCAAAAAAGTAAAAATCTAACAGTTTAAAAATATAAAATGTATATAGCAGAGCGAATCCCTATCAACATTTGATCAACGTTGTTTTCACATACCCTTCGGCCTTCAAATGGAACTCATCTACACCACACATGAAAACTACATGAATTCTGTTCACATAATCTGTTTGGAGTGTACGAAGGAATTTGACATAATTTTTTGAACGATCGTCAATTCGCTAATCAGACCTAGGCGTGTATTTTTATTTCGAAGCGATGGATGTATAAAATGTCGAATCGATGTGAATTTAGTTTAAAAAGCATTGGCTTTCCCTGCCTTTTGGTGAACGTATAAAATCATGAATCATAATTGTTACATATATACATGACGGAAGAAATTTTGGATGGTAGATTTTTTTCCTTAAAAAGCAGTTTATTGAAAAAAATTCTATTTTAATAAAAAAAAAACTGATTTAAATAGAAAAACCGTATATGCGATTTTTTTTATTTTTTTTTTTAAACATCATTGATTATTATCCACCCAGGGATCAATGATTGCTGATGACAGCTGTAAAGTTGTGTTAAAATGAGAGAAATCAGTGCTCAGAGAGAAAGAAATTATGCGACATCGGAATACTCATTAAGAAATAGGTTAGGGAATATGACAAGTGGAAAGTGACAAATAGCTATCGCTAATGTAATGGTTCTTTGTTTAAGGATTTGACGAACAAACCTGAATAAAGATAAATCAATCTGCAATAGAAGTCTGTCCCTTCCGGGCAAATGCTCTTTCTTTAGTTCAGACGCCTATGCCATACTTGATGTCGTTCAGAAATCTATCACACACACCGACATTTTTTACAGAGGATTTATTATTGATCCAGAAAAACAATGTAAGTCAAAATTTCCAACATACAAAAAAATATAAATATCTTGTGAAATGATACAGAAAAAGACAAATCGGAAAAATGCTGTTATAAGCTTTTAAAGTGATAAGGTTTCTAAGTTTATAAGTATTTTGGAAATGAATATCACGAAAGACCCTGACAAAAATAAAATGAAAAGGTCTACTGAAGGGAATTTTACTCGGGCATTAAAAATGCTGGATTTGGAAGGAATTTTTGACTTTTTTTTCATTTGCCTGAACAAATTTTCAAGAATATAGAACGGAGAATTTATTGAACAGTTTTTGAGATTCAAGGGTTTTGAGGAATATATTGAAAATGTAGGGCTTAAGTATGATGACTATGAATAGTTTTAACTTTCCAAAACAAAGATGAATTTTATTTTTATTCATTCCCTGTTTTGTAATACACGGGAATTTAGACGAAGATTAAAAACTCTTTTGAAAGCATAAGTCAGCGCGTTTTGTAGGCTTCCTTCTTTGCTGTCAGAAATAATTATAACTTTTTCTATTGAATTTTCTAAACATTGTGAAATTTAATTTTTTAAGATTGATTTCAATCTAACATATCTGGGCAAATTATGAATCTCTGAAAGCTACAACTCTCTTAAAATAAATGGTCAATGGCGCGACATGGAATTTTTAAACGTGTTTTTTCGTTAAGTTCTTACGAAAACTCGGGTACCTAACTTTTTTTTGTAGAATTCAGCAAATATTATTCAATTAGTACAATAGAATCATATTCCATAATTCTTGTACGATTCTACGACCTAGTCAAGAAAACCTCATAAAAATAACAATACATGCTGACCCACCCACAATCTTTCAGGACAAGCTGTTCGACGGAATTTCTGGCTGGAATGCTCCCCGTTGAATGTAAACAAAAGTGTAGGTACTTACCAGCACGCCGCTTCCTTTGGCCATCGCTTTCGCCGGAAGAACCAAACGGAAGGTAGGCCGACAGAGATGAGTAGCTTTCGGCCCGGCCGCCAAGGTTTTCGCGAATCGATGCCAACGAGGGAGATTTACTGATCGGTGTTCCGACCACCGAATCTTCCTCGCTGTGGCTACGCATAAATAATTTCTCCCCACTCATTCTCACCTGTTGTTTTTTTTTTTTCTTCAAATAATATTGTGTAGATATATTTTACTTTCGACTGTAGGTTTCGAAACCCTACCCCAAACTTATTTTGAATCACCACAGACAAAAGCAGGGATATTTGCACTTATCTCATTTCTTGGTAGGTGGATGCAGCCCCATTCCTGAGCATCGACCAATCTTATCAAAAATGGAATAATGCCCCCTTGATGACGTAAAAATATACCATCAGAATCACTGCCACTTTGCACATTAAAAACAAACCACTATCACACACCCTTGCGTGCGGTCAACACTGCATCCTAATCACCCGTATTCATTAACGCGATTGACTAATCTTTACACGACGTTATCGTTGCGTTTTTTGTTTTATTCCCAAATCTGAGAGGGCAAAAAATACGCGTCACGACGAAAGGAATCTGAAAAAATATCACTGTTTTGATTGCACCGCGAAAGTCTTTGCTTTCTGTTTCTGCTGTTGATTTCAAAACTAACTTTCTGGCAAAGGCCGCTACTGTAAAAGTAACAGTGCTGGCAATATAACAACTTGTGCTTACTCTACGCAAACGATTTTAAATTGCATCCATCTATTCGTGCGAGCAGATTTAAGAAACTGCGTGTGAAGTACCAGTTAAACATTCGAAAGAACTATTCAACTTAACACATTTTACTAAATAATAGTTACTCATGTGGCATTTGAGGAAAGAAACAAATTGTACCGTTAAAATTACTTTGAAAATAATGTATACATAAATGGATTGGCGAGGAAGAATGACCTTAACGGGTTAAACTCCTATCAAAAAGAAAAAAAAAATGGATTGGTTCACGAAAATCTTTTTAATTTGGATTATCAAATCATTGCAATTATCTGCCTACGTTTTCTATAGAGCCATGACTTAAAACATATCTGTACCAACACGTGAAAAGGATGTATCTCCATATATGGCGAATCGAGAAAAACGCGTTTGAAGAAAATACAACCTATTTTAAATCGCTAATTAAAAATCACTTGAAATGTTTGCATTTTATGACAGACAAACGGTGTTTAGAAGCATCCTCTATACGTTAGAATAGAGGAATATCAATTTTAGTGAAAAAACAACGCGTTATCGTAGATAGAACCTAGCTCACGTAATATTTTGTCTCCTTTGTTTATACACCCTTTGCTATTTTCTCATTTCTAGCATTAGTTTTAAGCTTGCGTTCATTTGTAACTATGTTTTTATGTTGAATAAAGTGTCAAATCTTTACCAACACATAAAAAGCATCTATCACCATATATGGCGTATCAAATAAAACGCGTTTGAAAAAAATACAACCTATTTTAAATCCCTAATTAAAAATCACTTCAAATTTTTGGTTTTTATGAAAGACAAACGATTTTTAAGAAGCATCCCATGTTAGAATAGAGGAATATTAATTTTCATGAGAAAAACAACGCGCTATCGTAGATAGAACCTAGCTCACGTAATATTTTGTCTAACCTGTTTATACACCCTTTGCTATTTTCTTATTTTTAGCTTTAGTTTTAAGCTCGCATACATTTGCAATTATGTTTTTATGTTGAATAAAGAGTCGAATTGTTTATTTTGAGTTTGTTTGCGGAGTAGTAGCGAAAAATTGTTCCGGAGTAAAGGGTGTATATCCATGTGATGGCAGTTCCGGTTTAAGAATGTTTATAGATCCTTTACTCAAATTGAGTTTTCAATGTAACGGAATATTATTTTCTCAAAAGGGTTTTACCGTTAAGTAGAGCAACTGTTGGCCTATCATGAGGTACTGAAAATTGTTTTTGTTTACTTTTGGAGATAGGATCCTTTTCACGTGTTGGTACAGATATACTTGAAATTTTTTAGAGATTTTTTTTTATTAAGTCTACATTTAGGCGTTTAAAGAACCATTTATCGAATTTAGATTTTAAATTACTCATTCAACTATTCTTTGAAAATATTTTTAAATTTTTTATTTTTAAACTGTGACCCAAATTTTATGCTTTTTCTACGACAGTCTAGAAATCAAGCTGTGATATGATATGAAGAGTCTTCCTCGTCTTTCTTAGTAATGATGCCTCTTTCTTAAAACGAATTTTGTTAATGACGGATCATCTACCTGAATAAAATCGTTCACTTTTGTTCGCTTTGTTTAAGCATAATATTATTATTGCATGGCGTTGAGTTAAAATTGAATTTTAAATTATTAGAAATTTTAACCTTTTAAACCATTGTTAATATAATATGCTGATATGCTGATGGCTTTCAGTTCGGTCTGGTCGAATCCCGACCATATGTTATGCGCCTTCTACTTCAGGGATGGAATCATAGAGAGTGCTCTTAGCCAGCGAAATATTTCACCAAGTTCGAAATATTTCCCGCGATTGCTCCTGCAAAGCCCGTGCTACCAGATTTTAATTCTGAATCAAAAGAAGCAAATTTCCTGAACGGTAGAAGAAATGATGAAATATCAGATTTATTGTTTGGGATGCTGACTGACAGAAGCTGAATTGTATCGTTGAAATGCAATCAATCAAACTTATCTTAGCCTTTAGGCCGAGAAGCCATATTTTCAAACGCATTTAAGTTCTTTTGCTCAATCCTTTTTTGCTGATTGCTAGATATGCGCCTGGAAAATATGCAATAGTTAGTTTTTCATGTACAGAAGAACCGATTTTGCATGTCATCAGGGCGCATATCTCGGGTTATATGCATGCATAGCGTTTTTTTTTGCTGAAAACCAGCCAAATTTTGCTGGTTTTTGTGCCGCTGACTTCCCAGCAAAATTACCAGCTATAAAAATTGGTTTAAAAATCAGCAAACATAAATGCTGGTTTCCAGCAGTTCAAATTGCTGGAAATCAGCTATCCAGATTGCTGGAAACCAGCTATTTCGTTCGGCTGTTATTTGGTATTAAATTTATAATCCAATTCAAAATTAAATGTTACATAAATACTAGCTGTGCATATAATAAGCAATCAAAAAAATAATTATTTTCTCCCATTTTTCCATAGGGGATTTGTTTATTTGAACACGTTTTTTTTTTCAATATTCCAACACCGCAGCTGGCAGCTTTGTACCAAATTTTTGATCATACGCCACCTGAAAAAAGAGTTTTTTATTAGTATCTTTTATGGAAAATCTACTTGTCAAAAAAAATCACCCTTTACTTGATGTCTGGTTGCTAGAATATAGAGGAAAATTAAAATAATAGTATGAATCTAATCAAAATTCGTAAAATAGAGTCTCACCTTGCTTCAGCTTACGAAAGTAAACAGACTCTGATTTGACAACGCGATTGCTGATTTTCCAGCAAATTAGATCAATGGGCGATGGAATCGAAAAGTTATTCTTTCTCTCCTAAAGAAAAACCCGTAAGATCTGTCAAAAGTTGGGTGAAATTTTAGTTGCATCCCACTTGCACTAGTGCAAAACCATCACCCAAATTCGGCAGCGCTTCCATCGCCTATTGCTGGAAAGCTGGAAAGCGCAGCAATTTGAAAACCGATTGCTGATTTTTCAGCAAAAATGACAAGAACACAACCGAATGCTGAAAAATCCAGCAATTTGATGGTTTCCATCAAAAATTTTGATTGCTGAACGTTTCCAGCAACTTTTTTGCTGGAAATGGAGGCAAAAGTTTACTGTGTAGGGCAGCGAAGTTTTATTACCTGCACTGAACAAAATCGGGCTATAAGGTTTATCGAGAATTCTAGTGATTTCGCACTAAAGGAAAATCCAATACTTTTTATCATTAGACGTATGATTTAATTTAAAGGAAAATCCAATGAATATTATAGAGAGCAAAATTAATAAATTTTATTGTTTAACCTTGTGTAATGAATCGTTCTATCATTGTAATAAAATATGCCTGGTATTTCAAATTATTTTATTCTAATATTTCATCATTAATAAATTCACAAATTTTTCTCGATGTTTGACATTTATTGCAGCAAATCTAACTTAAAAAAATACTTCCAAAAATGGATAATTAAATCTGCACTGCACTTTAACACTTTTTGTTGTAGAAATCCATAATGGGATGTAGTTCCTTTGCGTGATGCATGTTCATCTGGCGCAAAATCCTTATTCATTCCGGGGTGCTGATGACAAACAAACTTGTCAAAAACTTTCCTGTTCTAGATTTATGACTCCGTTATATCCACTCCACTCGGCATATTCGGATCATTAAACGCATTGATTTTTAAACACGGTACATACAATTTTACGTTCTTCCAGCGAGGTTATGTTTTCTGAAAAAAAAATCCGCATATAGAATTTCAAAAGAAATCTTTCAAAAATATGAATTACCTATGCATGTTAAAGACAGAACTGGGCTCGTACTCGCTGAAATCCGAAGCTGTTTTTCTGCGCTGCTGTCCGGCATTCCAAGACCAACAATGATTTACCTGTTGGGATAAATTCCAAAATATTAACAACTAAGCCGTTCAGCCATTAAATATTTTCGTCGTTCCACTCACCTCCATAAATTTTTGGCTAATGTCGCGGCGATGAGGTTCAGCTGGTTAAATCCTTTGACGAAACATTACTGGTACCGAAGTACTCATAAAATCGTGCTTCTCAGTTTATGTTTCCCGAACAATAATGAAACCTGTTTCTTTTTAACCAACGATTCAGGCACGCTGATATGTATATTAACTTCAAAATGATTAAATGTATAGGAATTTTCTATAAATTTTTCTAGGTATAACGAGTTACTGAAATTCATTGGATTTTTCTATATTTTGTATTGGATTTATTGTTAGCTTCTATCACACACTGAACGTTAAAATTCATTGAATTGACCCTATAAACCTTATAGCCCGATTTTGTTCAGTGTGGATTTTGGGGGCTGACCAAGAAGATCTTCGGGTTCACAGCACGGATTCTTCAAAGTGTAGCCGATTCGTTGTTTACAGTCGAATGGGTTCTACAGGGGTGGGATCCGTATCAACCTCCAGGAACGTTCAATCACTGACCACACTGACATGACACTTAGAACAAAAATTCAACCATTTTCTGTCTAATTTTTTCTAATTATCCAGAAAACGAAATCGAGTGTCCAGTCAGTATGGTCAGTGGTTCAATGGTGGTTGATACTGTCCGGTAGCTCTACCACGTGGGTTGGTTTCGAGTGGTGTGTGTAGGGTTGAAGCTTTCTACAAGGGAAGTCGTGTTGGCAGACTTTTTTCGAGTGTGGCCGGGTTCCAAAACCCGACAAAGCGCCTGGAAGCAGCGGAGCGCTTTCTGGAGAAGTTGGGGATGCTTCAAAGTCATCAGGCCAGATCTACACATTACGGCAAATCCTCCAAAAACGCCGTGAACACCAAGTTCCTACGCACCATCTATTCATCGACTTCAAAGCCGCATACGACATGATCCACCGTAACGAGCTATGGAAAATCATGGACGAGAACGGCTTTTCCGGGAAGCTGACCAGACTGATCAAGGCGACGATGGATGGAAGTGCTGTGTGCGGATTTCGGGTGAATTGGCGATTCCATTCGAATCGCGCAGGGGGCTTCGACAAGGCGATGGTCTATCCTGCATGATGTTCAAAGTGGCGCTAGAAAGTGTCATTCGACGAGTGGTGGGTAAAATGCGGGGCAAGATTTTCAACAGATCCAGTCAACTTATCTGCTTTGCCGACGATATTGATTTAGTCGGCAGGTCAACTGCGGCGGTGGAGGAGATCTGTCGCAAACTGAAACACGAATCAAGAAGGATTGGGTTGATGACTAATACGTCCAATACGAAGTACATGCTGGCCTGCGGATTCGGGACCGACCGAGCTCGCTTGTCCAGTAATAACAAGGTCACGATCGACGGTGTCGAGCTGGTGATAGTCGAAGACTTTCTATATCGTGGCTTTCTGATGACCGCAGACAATGAAACCATCCGTGAGATCCAGCGACGAATGATCAGCGGAAGTCGTGCCTACTCCACAGACAACTACGGTGAGAAGACTTATCCCTCGTACGAAGTGTAACCATTACATGTCATAAGACCAGTTGTTCTCTTCGGGCTCGAGACATGGATATTGTTCAGGGAGGACCTACGTACACTCGGAGTATTCGAGCAATGAGTGTTAAGAACCATCTTTGGCGGCATACAGGAGAACGGAGTTTGAAGTCGAACCGCGACTCTACGGAAAATCCAGTATCCAGTATCCAGAAGGTGGTGAGGGCTGGCCGGATATGTTGGGCAGGACATGTTGCGAGAATGCCGGACGACTGTCCTCCAAAACAGGTGCTCGCTACGAATCCGGTAGGAACGAGAGGAGGCTGGGTCCAACGAGCGAGGTGGTTAGATCTAGTGGAGCGTGATCTGACGAATGTGAGAAGTCCGAGAAATTGGAGAACGGTTACCATGGATCGAGTGCATTTTAGGAATTACGTTCATCCAGTTATGTCGTGCGAGGGAATACTATGAAAATAAAAATAAATAAATAAATAAGCTGCTTGAATAATGTGAGTGAGTCAAAACTCGGAGTGAGTGAACTCCAAGTGACAGAAGAAGGATTTCTAATTTGTTCTTCCCTAATTAGCATCAATTGACTCATCAGGTTGAAAAATTCATTATTGCATCTGAATCCTTTCGAGTCGTTGACGACTACCAATTCGTATATGATAAGACTACCATTCTACGCTACGTGCATCCTATCGCCATAATATCTCGGACAATGCGAATTTATTTTATGCCTTGCATTATCATGTATGCAAATCAAAAAGCAAACATCGGCCATACGTTTGAAAACTCTCTCCAGGTAAACATCGTCACGTTGTTACCAAACTTAGCATCCCGTATTTGTGGCTAGCAGAATGATAACAACTGCACTGTTGAGCTCCACTAACTTGTTATTAAAGTAAGTTAATGGAAAATCAAAGTTAAAATAAACATTGGTGAAGAAACAAATGCAGGGAAGTAGATAGGTAGAAATTTACAATAAATGAAACAATTCTTCGCCAGACAAATTTTCCAAATAAACGGAAGCCTACTGTGGTGCCTTTTAACGTGCGATCTATTAGCTCGGTGAATGCCCCCACAAATCAATCGAGATTAACTGATGAATCCGGATTGTGGCTGGATTGCTGCATTTCCTACATGCCAAATGCAAACAAGTTGAACCAAAGCTTGGCGTACGGTTCGATGTCTCCTAGTTTTCCGTTGTCCATCTCGTTGTGCGGTCATTTCGTTCGTCTGAGCTCGACAAAACCATGAAGGGTGTTGGAAGCGTACGGAATCAGTACCTGGCCACGTTCTGCGGTTGTTGATGAAATATTCTAGTTCTAGGTGAAATTGAGTCGAAAATGATCTTGTGTCGCTTACAGTGAACCTTCTGACGGTCAGCTATGGATTCGCCTGTTCCTGGACATCGCCTTCGTTTCCGATACTGATGTCTGAAGATACTCCGCTGGCCAGTGGACCGATCACGTCGGAGGATGGTTCTTGGATTGCTGCTCAGTTATGTGTAGGAGGCTTGATTGGGAATCTACTTGCCGGCTGGACGGCGGAAAGGTTCGGACGAAAACTTACAGCTTGTATGGCTGCAGTGCCTCAGATTGTATGGACATTGTGCGAATTTTTGGCGCTTCAGCCGTCGATACAGCTTAGTGGTCCCTTTTTTTGTAGATGATGTGGCTGATGGTAATTCTGGCGGACAACGTTTACTACCTGATGGCAGTTCGCTTCTTCGGGGGATTCTCCGGTGGAATGTGCTTCATGGTTGTGCCGACATTCATTGCGGAGATTTCCGAAGACCGTATCAGAGGCCTGCTAGGTTCGACGCTCGTGTTATCAAGCAACTTGGGTATTCTGATCATGTACATCGTAGGCGCCGTGTTTGACTATGGGACTGTGCCCTATGTGCTGCTTCCTGTGCCGTTGATCTTTCTGGTGTGTTTCTGGTGCATGCCTGAGTCACCATTCTACCTTATGAAGAAAAATGATTACGTTGTAAGAACTTTCATCCTGAATTCGTACCTGAACTTCTCATTTCTAATGAAAACCAAAACTCTACAGAGCTCCGAGCGTTCACTTCGATTCTACCGCGGCTTCAACAAAGGATCATCACAACAGCTATCGGAAGAGTTCCACATCGAGCTCGTAAAGCTAAAAGACACCTTCAACGACGACAAACGTCAATCCGAGAGTGACAAAATAACCTGGTCCGATCTTAGTAAGTCCTCTAGAAACCCTCGGAAACATACAAACGTTTGCATTTATCCGACCTTTACTTTTTCAGCTACTCGGCATGCTCGGAAGGCCTTCCTTATCGGAATCTGTTTGATGGCGCTGAACCAGTACTGCGGCTGCTTTGTCATGCTCAACTACACGGCTACCATATTTGAAGAGTCCGGATCGAGTATGGCTCCCAATACGGCTGCCATGATCATCGGTACCATCCAGATGTTCGGCTCGTATCTTTCGACAATGCTAGTGGAAAGAGCTGGACGGAAACTGTTACTTATAATTTCGTCCATAGGGATCGCTGTCGGAATGAGCATTTTCTCAGCCTACTCTTACGTGCAGCTACTGGGCTACGATGTCTCGCTGTTTGATTGGTTGCCTTTGGTGTGTTTTTCGTGGGTCATTTTCATCGGATCCTTCGGAGTGTTGACAGTACCGTTTGTGGTGCTTGCCGAATTGGTACCTCAAAAGGTAAGTGAGAAGTTTTGAACACAAAACAATTTTTAATGTAACAATTTTGCCTACAGATAAAGTCATTTGCGTTGTCTTTCTGTATGAACTCCTTGTGGGTGTTTGCATTTCTCGCTATGAAGGTAAGTTGACGTTACATTGTTCAATTAAAATAGACCTATAATACACGTTACAACTTCTATTCGCAGTACTTCTCACCGCTGTCCGAAGCGCTAGGCATGCACGGGATTCTGCTGCTGTTCGCAATCTTTTCACTAGCGGGAGCGATTTTTGTTGCTATCATGGTACCGGAAACGAAAGGAAAAAGCTTCGAAACAATCGCTAGGCTTATGAACTAAACTTTTAAAGAATATCAAAATCTAAGTTTTTTTTTATTTATTTTTTAAGAATGCGTTTTCTGCTTGTCCGTGAATCCAGGACCTAGTTTTCTTCCGACTTCTGATGTCCTCCTGCTTGACGTTCTGTGATGTGGGAATGGGAGTAGTGAAGCTTTCGACCAGGCGTTTCGCAAACTCCTACCGTCCTTGTTCTCTAACAGCCTTTCCCAATAAACATTTTGGCTGCTTAAGAACGGCAATTCGCTGAACAAAAGCTGAGCTAAAGCGTAATTGCTGCTTCAGCTTAATGGTTGAATAAAGACAAACTATAACCATGTTTCAGCGTTTAAAGAAGTCACAGTGCAGCCAATAGGAGGAGTTGAAGAGTTGCTTCCATAACACTATTTCAGCCTTTGTTCAACCATTCGCTACCATTGGAATTTGACAGACTGTGAACTGTGGTAAAATAGCCCTGCATGATGGCGGCTTGATTGGAATGAGAGGGGAATTTTTCTTTTCTTTATGCAATGAGATTTTTTTATGATTTCTCATTTAGCTTAATTTTGAAATAAAGAATAAATTTTCTCAAAATTTTATTTTTGGTGCCCAAAACTGAAAAAAAAGATCATTTCTCTCACACTTATTTTAAAAAAATATTCGGTTGAGAGGCATGTTGGTCGCTTAAGAACGACAAATTTTCATCGCGCCGCAGATTTCATGATTGGTTCTGCGTACTGCGGCATGCGACCAACAAGCCGGAGGTTTAAAAGTCGGGGCAGTTGAAACGAAAAAAAAAACAACACAGAGGGGAAAAAGTGGGTGCGAAACATCTGACAGACAGACATTTAACTTTTTTTTTTATTTTTTATTTTTTTTTTTGATGATCCGTCAATTCACGTTTAATGACGTTTGCTGAATAACTTCTCCAGATCAAGATGATTAAAGGCTGAAGACACGTGAATTAGTGAATTTTTGATACCTTCTTTCAGCCAGATTGCTGATTAAAAATTGAACCACGATATTTTTTCAGCGTTTATTCAGCAAAAAGTGTTTGTTGGGTTTCTACTTTTCAACCATGATCTTCGCCGGAAGGTCACTATTGGTCGTTCGCTCGACATTCCCAGCAGAGTGGCCAAAAAATACATATGTATGCTATTTCATGTAGCTTTCAGATGAAGAAATTTTTAAGTGTTCCATTTGCCCTGGTATAGTGTTCGTGGTTCAGATTTCAGATTTCAGATTCAGATTACAGATTCAGATTTCAGATTCAGATTTCAGATTCAGATTTCAGATTCAGATTTCAGATTCAGATTTCAGATTCAGATTTCAGATTCAGATTTCAGATTCAGATTTCAGATTCAGATTTCAGATTCAGATTTCAGATTTCAGATTCAGATTTCAGATTCAGATTTCAGATTCAGATTTCAGATTCAGATTTCAGATTCAGATTTCAGATTCAGATTTCAGATTCAGATTCAGATTTCAGATTCAGATTTCAGATTCAGATTTAGATTTCAGATTCAGATTTCAGATTCAGATTTCAGATTCAGATTTCAGATTCAGATTTCAGATTCAGATTTCAGATTCAGATTTCAGATTCAGATTTCAGATTCAGATTTCAGATTCAGATTTCAGATTCAGATTTCAGATTCAGATTTCAGATTCAGATTTCAGATTCAGATTTCAGATTCAGATTTCAGATTTAGATTTCAGATTCAGATTTCAGATTCAGATTTCAGATTCAGATTTCAGATTCAGATTTCAGATTCAGATTTCAGATTCAGATTTCAGATTTCAGATTCAGATTTCAGATTCAGATTTCAGATTCAGATTTCAGATTCAGATTTCAGATTCAGATTTAGATTTCAGATTCAGATTTCAGATTCAGATTTCAGATTCAGATTTCAGATTCAGATTTCAGATTCAGATTTCAGATTCAGATTTCAGATTTCAGATTTCAGATTCAGATTTCAGATTCAGATTTCAGATTTCAGATTCAGATTTCAGATTCAGATTTCAGATTCAGATTTCAGATTCAGATTTCAGATTCAGATTTCAGATTCAGATTTCAGATTCAGATTTCAGATTCAGATTTCAGATTCAGATTTCAGATTCAGATTTCAGATTCAGATTTCAGATTCAGATTTCAGATTCAGATTTGAGATTCAGATTTCAGATTTCAGATTTCAGATTCAGATTTCAGATTCAGATTTCAGATTCAGATTTCAGATTCAGATTTCAGATTCAGATTTCAGATTCAGATTTCAGATTCAGATTTCAGATTCAGATTTCAGATTCAGATTTCAGATTCAGATTTCAGATTCAGATTTCAGATTCAGATTTCAGATTC
This sequence comes from Uranotaenia lowii, assembly GCF_029784155.1. NCBI lineage: Eukaryota > Metazoa > Arthropoda > Insecta > Diptera > Culicidae > Uranotaenia > Uranotaenia lowii. The sequence goes on along the minus strand of NC_073691.1, from coordinate 155,366,387 downwards.
AGATTTCAGATTTCAGATTCAGATTTCAGATTCAGATTTCAGATTCAGATTCAGATTTCAGATTCAGATTTCAGATTCAGATTTCAGATTCAGATTTCAGATTCAGATTTCAGATTCAGATTTCAGATTCAGATTTCAGATTCAGATTTCAGATTCAGATTTCAGATTCAGATTTCAGATTCAGATTTCAGATTCAGATTTCAGATTCAGATTTCAGATTTCAGATTCAGATTTCAGATTCAGATTTCAGATTCAGATTTCAGATTCAGATTTCAGATTTCAGATTCAGATTTCAGATTCATATTTCAGATTCAGATTTCAGATTCAGATTTCAGATTCAGATTTCAGATTCAGATTTCAGATTCAGATTTCAGATTCAGATTTCAGATTCAGATTTCAGATTCAGATTTCAGATTTCAGATTCAGTTTCGGATTCAGATTTCAGATTCAGATTTCAGATTCAGATTTCAGATTTCAGATTCAGATTTCAGATTTCAGATTCAGATTTCAGATTCAGATTTCAGATTTAGATTTCAGATTTAGATTTCAGATTCAGATTTCAGATTCAGATTTCAGATTCAGATTTCAGATTCAGATTTCAGATTCAGATTTCAGATTCAGATTTCAGATTTCAGATTCCGCAATTTAGTTGTCCGCAATTTAGTATTTTCAACAATGATTTAGTATAACCTGTTAAAAATCTGGGCTACAATACAACTGCTTAGTATATTTCGAGGCTGGGTCTTTCGGCCGAAAGTCATGAAGCCGAAAACCATTCGGCCGATGGACGTTAGGCCGAATGGGTTATCTGGCAGAATAGGCCACTAGGCCGAATGGGTTATTCGGCAGCCGGTTAACCAGCCGAAGGCTGTTAGGCCGAAAGGACGCAAGGCCGAAATGATGTTCGGACCAATGGTCACTAGGCCGAATGGTCATTGGGCCGAAAAGACATAGGGCCGAATGGTTATTAGGCCGAATGGTCATTAGGCCGAATGATCGCAAAGCCGAATGGTCGAATCCGGCCTTGCATTTATTCGGCCTGATGACTATTCGGCCCAATGACCATTCGACCATACGAACATTCGGCCTATCGTCCATTCGGCCTAACAACCATTCGCTCCAAAATGCAAACAAGCGTTAATATCTCTTATCGGCCTGGCAAACATTCGGCCTTACGACCATCCGGCCTAGTGACCATTCGCCCTTACTACCTTTCGGCTTAGCATCCATTCGGCCTTGCGACCATTCGGCCTTACGACCATTCGGCCTTACGATCATTTGGCCTTACGATCATTTGGCCTTACGACTATTCGGCCAAATGACCATTCGGCCTAGTGACCATTCGGCCTTATGGCCATTCGGCCTTATGGCCATTCGGCCTTATGGCCATTCGGCCTTATGGCCATTCGGCCTAGCGACCATTCGGCCTATCGTCCATTCGGTCTGATGACCATTCCGCCTTATAATATTCGGACAAATAACCTTCGGCCTAATGTCCCATTCAGCCTACTATTGCCCTATTCGGCCGAACATCCTTCGGCCTTTTAACCCATTCGGCCTAACATCTTTCGGCCTATCGGGCTTCGGCCGAATTTTCGGGCCCCGTATTTTTCTATGCGAACTTTGACAGCTCATAGTATTATCCGCTTTTTTTAATTACCATGCGTATGATTCTTTGACATTGCTCGATTCGTGGTCTTAAAATAAATATGATCATAGTTATTTTGACACATCGTCACATCGACATTTTTTCATTCTCCCTTTACAAATAGCATCCATACAGTTATTTTAGCATTGAACATTCATTATAATCAAAAAAATTGACCATTTATTTTCAAATTTAGTAATTTTACAATGCTCTTCTCATTTCAGTGTCTTTTATTGTTTTTCCGCCAGGTCTGTTGATTGAAATCGAACGCGAATAAAGAAATTGTTTTGTTTTTTTTTTTTTTTAAATTATTAGTGTTTCGATCTACGATCGGTTGGTGGTGGTAGTTTTGACATCTTAGATATGCCTCTGGCTCTCAACCTTCTCATCATCAGCGATAGCAATCGCTTGTACAACTGACCCTCTAAGTAGCTAGGCTTGGGAGATGTTAATGGTGCCCCAGTCTCTAGAGAATCCTGAAAATGGGCCCTTCGCGATTACACAGATAGATTAAAGTTTGCTTAAATTAATTTAAAGCCTTTAAAATAAACATTTTAAAATTTGATTGGGCATTGTCTGAGTAAGTGACTAGTATTATTTGGTATTGTTTGTGAAACGAGTCGGAAGAGTTGGGCTAAAGCAACGCGCGCTTAGGATCATTCCCGGGCGGCGCGAATCACTGCCATCATCTCTCCACCAAAGCCGCACAATGATGCGTTGCTGTAAACAAGATTCGAAGGAGTTGGGCTCAAAAAATGCAGCGTCTAGGATTATTTCCGGCGGCGCGATTCATCATTATTTTCGAACACAAGGGCAAAATTGAGATTGTTAGCTGTTATCGTATTACTGTTGATTTCCTGAGAGCCGAGCGGAGTGGCGCTCCCATTTCGTGTACCTGGGTTATAGGTTCCCGGTTACGCGATCACCCACGAAATTGTTAATCGGCTGTAGGAACCGAAAAGAGAAGCCGGCCTGATGACTTCCCACGAATCAGATTGCTTGTGGCGTTAGATGGCGTAGTAGGATTCGGAACAACACTTTGTAGGCGGCATTGAGGACAGTGATCGCTCGTTAGTTTTCACAGTCCGATTTGTCGCCCTTTTTGTAGATCAGGCATATTACCCCTTGCTTCTGTTCTGTGTCCCAGATCCGGACCATCAACTGGTGTAGCCAATCGGCCAACTTGTCTGGACCCATGAGTTCAGCTGCGATGCGGCGATCTTTCCTAGCCGATTTGTTGCTAGTGAATCGCTTCCTTAACTTCACTCATCGTTGGAAGTGGCTTCTCTACATCGTTGGCTACGCCGGTAATGTATCTTCCCCGACCATCTTGGGGGATGCATGTGTGCCGTTCAGGTGTTCATCGAAGTGCTGATTCCATCTTTTGATTACCTCATGATTGACCGACAGATGCCTCCGTCATCGTCACTCCCGCAATCAATCAATAGAAAATGATTCGGTAATAGTTGAATGCAAACTTTGAAAAAGGATTATTTTTTGAAGGCTAACAAATAGAATAGCCATTGCAATGCATCGGTTCTCCTTGCATGAATGCATAACTGTTGTTTTTGTTTTGTTTCTGCATTTTTTAAATGTACAGCTCTCAAATCACCCGTTATCAACAGAAATTTGAAGGATGAACCGAAGCCGGTGTAAACATCTTCGATAACCCACTTCTCTGGTTATTATGCTGACTGAGTTCAACTATGTATTTAGTCTCACTTTCTGTTCAACATTACACACAGGGTGCTTCCATTCCGCTTATCAACGCAGCGCTTTTCGAGCCTCTTGGAGCAGCTTATCGCTTTCAAAAGTTCACAGACACTCCCCTGGAACGGACGTGGGATTATTCAATCTCGGAAACAGTTGAGGAACCAACATGCCTTGGACACGTCCCCTTAGTGTTCCCATTCCGATGGTTTGGCATCGATTCCAAGGGCCGGATCCGAACCGACAGCTGGTGGAATATCGGATTGAAGATGTGACCCCTGATCGGTACGAGGAGATAATTCAGCTGCTTCGAGATCACTTCATGTCCAGGCAGATCGTTGCGGATCAAAGTGAACTGCGGAAGCAGGAAAGCTACTGGAGGCAGTGTTTGGAGCAAAAACTGTCCGTGGTTTGCTATCAGCAAGGCCTGGATCGGATTGTTGGTATAAACCTGTTGCTAGTGAAGCAATCCAACGAGCCCTGTTTCTTTGAAAGTGTGAGTTGAATGAACTTTTAAGATCCAAGGAGCAACTTTAATTGCGAAGATTATCATTCTCAGCCAACAACGGGACGTCCGGTCAAAAAAACGCCTTATTCCGAGGGATGCCTTGTTGATCGTTACGATGTGTTTACGAACTACCGCACCAACCGTTATTTGACGGCCGCGGAAGTGTTTGTCGATCGGGATTATCGTGGATTGGAGGTTGCCATAGAAATGCTGAACTCTTGGGTGCCGATCTGTCGGAGATTTGGAATTCGTGTGATATCGACAGATTTTAAGAGCCAGTCTGCGCAAGAAACCGCTCGCAAGGTTGGCTTCCGGACGGATTGTGAAATTACGTACGTATCGTTGTTGTTTTTTTTTTGGGATACAAATATTGAATCATATTTTTACAGATATGAGGAATGTGAAAAGATTGGTATCACACTTCCGGATTCTAATGCTTCCAATGGATGTCTCAAACTCATGAGTATGACTGTGAATTGATGTTGTTAATAAATTATAAGTATTGCATTGTAATATAGAAATTGCTATTCTGTACACCTTTATTGTAACAATGGTCAATGATAACATATAGTCCACTCAGGTCACTTTCGATTTTTTGTGTGTTTTTTTTTAGTATAGCAGGGAAAAACCCTCGAGAGTTGGTCACCATTGAAGACCATCCTCCCAAAGGCATAGAACTTCCTCACATTTTATTAAATTTTTTAAATTTTATGTTCCGAATTACTTTTTCCGTATAAGGACTACAGATACAGATTGCGGAATCCGATTCCAAATCGGAAGTTGAACCCGCGAGTACAGAAGTTATGCTCATAAAGTAGAAAAAGTGTCGTTTAGAAACTTTTTTCGAATTTTATGAACCATGTAGTTTAAAAAGTTTGCTTCCCGGTCTGAACAAATAACAGAATTTTTGCAGATTTTCAAAACGAGTTTTAGGTACCCAGGTTTTTGATTTAAAATTTTGTAAGGAAAAACGCTTAAAACACTTACTGGAAAATTCTCTGTCTACAACTTTGCCGAAACGACACAGCGGTACACAGCAATTATTTTTTCTGAAAACCAGCAAAATTTCCCACCGACTTTCCAGTAAAATTTCCAGGCATTTGAATGGCTGAAAACGATCAGCAAACTCAATTGCTGGAAATCCAGCGAGCTCGTTTGCTTTAAACCAGTTATCACAATTGCTGGAAATCAGTATTTTTTTTTTTTCAAAAAACAACCGGAAATTTTGGATACTAAATAAGAGTTTAAATTTAAATATCAATATCAAACCCTCCTGGCAGTCATATTTATAATATGAAATTGGTTTGTTCATTTTTCTTGAGATTCATTTATTTAATTTTTTAAAACCGAATAAAATGATATCTGCCAGTGTTTTGGCCACTTTTGACTGAGTTTTGGTCACCATGCTCCATCTGAAATAAAAATAACCTTATTAGTTTGTAGATTTAATTTATCGGCCTAGCGGTGAAAAGTGATGTCCTTTTTAGTAGGGACATCTAAAGAATATGAAATTTTATTTTTTTATAAACAGACCCCGTTCGTTTTTGGCAACATTCGATTTTGGCAACATCCGATTTTGGCACATGTGCCAAAATCGAACGGTTTTTAGAAACAACATTACCTTTTAGTTTTCGTTATAAAAGGACCAAGTTAATTTAGACAAACACCATAAATACGTTTTTATGTTCTGATATGGTGATAAAATGCAACAATAAAACAAAAATTTTCAAAAAAATTATAAAGTACTCAAAAATGACAAAAAGATGAAAAATTCAAAAAGTTTAAAAACAAATTCAAGCAAAAGACTGAAAATGATAAAAAAAACAACTGAAAAATGATGAAGAATGACAAAAACAGCAAATATGACAAATGAAAACAAACATTCTAAACAAAATAAGAAAAGTGCAAAATGCATCAAAAACATGATGGAAAAAATTAGAAATGACTTCAAATGGTCGGAAATTGACTGAAAATATCGTTGTTGATAATAATAATAGCTATTTTGTAAAAATAACTGAAAAAAAAGTTGAGAAAAAAATTCGTCCGATTTTGGCAACATTCGATTTTGGCAACACGAAATGTACGGGCGTGTTGCCAAAATCGAACGGAATCTGTATTGCGTATTCAGAGAAAAAATGGATTTTTGCAACGGTAGTTAGACCCGAAATTTGACAACCGTAATTTGACAGCTCTTCTGATAGGTGGCATTTTCGTCAGTGTAGCCGAGAAACACTAAAGCAAATCATCATGTCATATGTATTTCGTTTTTTTTAAGATGCACTAAATTATTATTTGAATGAATAAATCGACTTTTCGGCGAGTTTTGTAAATTATTAGATATCGATAAGAGTCGGTTACTTTAAAACATCTATGACTTATTTGAAACATTCTTTGTACTGTATATTATGTTTTTTTTTTAATCATAGGTTTGTTAATTAAGGCTCTGTATATTATGTGATAACGTTGAAAGTTTGTGTTAACTCAATTCATTCAAATTTAGGATTTCAAGCAGTGTTCCGAAAATCACTCTTTTTCAATGAATGTTTCTGATAGCACTTCGCAACTGAACGTACAGCGATCGGGTTTTGTTATTGATTGCTACTGGACTTATCCGATCATCGTTCGTTCTATTCATCGCTAAAATACAGATCACCTCGCACGCACTGAGCAAAATCGGGCTATAAACAGTATTGGGAATTTTAGTATTTTTGCACTACTAGAAAATCCAATACTTTTTATAGATGAGCGCAAAATTTTGCGCATATAGTTTAGCGTTCCGATAAATTTTATAGGAATTTCCAGTGAAAGTAATTTAATCGTAATTTGATAAAAATGATTATTCTAGACAATGAAATGAATGTATTTAATTCTACTTTCGATTTGTAAATGGATTTGTTATGAAAAATAAAACATCTTGGCTTGAAGCATTATAATATTTTATTTATAACTCCTATCCACTTCCACCGTGGGAGAAGAAAAAAAGACAACTTACAGCAGGTGGGGTGATGCGATGCGAGAAACGTTTCCGGCGGATATCTGCTTTTGGATTTGGTGGTGCTGCTGTTGCCGCTGGTGGTGGCGATGGTGATACGATCAGAGACGGCTTAGTGCACTTCCGCCGTCGGTGAAAAAAATGGCTCCTGGTAGCTGCTTCTGTGGTGTTGATCTCTTCCTCCAGCCTTCGGAATGTTGTGATTGGTTATGTTTTCGCAATCATGATTGAGGAACTGGACGAGTGATGTTTTTTCCGCCAAGTATCGCTCCTGCTGTTCATGATGTGAATGCATGGTCGTTTCTGCCCAGTTTTCACCTCGTTCGGCGCTGGAACTGTTCCGGCGTTTGTCCGGCCGGATGGTAGAGTTTTTTTCGCATCTAATGCTAGCTGTATGGGGGGTAGAAAAAATTAAAATTATCGCTAAATAAAACAGTTTTTCCACTTACCTTCATCGCTAGCGATGTTTTCGCCCTCGGTGCGTACAGTTTTCAGTACTTTTTTGGCCATTTTACAGGTTTTCTTACCAAACCAAATCTTACAAATCAGTCGATGCGAAATGTTAGTAAATTTATCAGATATGCAAAATATAAATTCTATATAAATATAAACATTTGAAAATTAATGGATTTTCTAATACATTTGATTAAGATTATTAGACTCATAGTATTCATTAGATTTTCCTATACTTTTTAGTATGTTTTTCATCGATAAAATAGACTTGCAGAATTTATTGATTTTTCCAATAACTTGTACAGGATAAATCATTACTTTGTATATGAGCGATTAACTTTAAAAATTATTGGAATGACCTAGTAGATTTTATTTCCAGATTTGGTTCAGTGCGATGTTTGCTGTCAAAACAGTGCAGCACTATCATCAAATTGGAATCTCACCATTGAGCGATGCATACGGCGAATCATGTTCGTCTAGGATCAGGAGTGAATGGTTCAGGCAGTGAGTGAGTGATACATTCAACCGATCATTAGCAAATATTATTTGATTTTAAACATAGCCAATTAATAAATTTATTTGATTTTACAGCGTGTTTTTACACCAGTGAGAAAAAAATCCAATTGTAGTTGTGTTTGTGAGGGAAAGATGGTCACTTCCGCTGTGTTTTCAATTTCAAATAAGCTAGGCGGATACTGAGTGAGTGACATTCAGAATGGATCAGTTGGCATCTCACTCATCTTCGATATGCGATGTTTGCAAACCCGATGATTCTGAATGATGGGACTCGGTTGGCATTGCTGAGTAGAGCGCTGATCGAGATTGCATACCAGTCGGGCGAAGCAGTTGCGAGAGGCGTTATCCCATCATACAATCAGAATGTATCCAACAGGAAACGCATCCTGAGTGTTTATTTTGTTTGATTTTCGGAACATTGATTTCAAGTTTAGTTTCTATTGAATATTTCTATCGCGCCAGCACTAAATTTAACTTCAGAAGTCGCACTTCCAACTTCCGATAAAGAAAAATTATGTTTGTACTAGATTGTCGGAAGTTCCCAAACGACACAATATTTGTTTGATTGGGTCGGCGATTTGCAACAAAACTGTTTGACACGTTTTTGGTACTTAATACTTGAATATTTAAATAATTATTTTCACGGTTTCAGGATTTTTTTCATTAAACAATTTTTTAATCTTCTAATAAACATGTAAAATTAAATCGTTATTAAAATAACGATTGAAAAATCTTAAGAAATATTATCTCTTTCATTGAAAATTGGATTTCGTGGAATGTTTTACCGTCTCAGTTATCCGTACAAAGGTTGACATTCTTAATTAGCTCTGCATTCTTTCTTCTTCTTTCTTCTGATTGAAGTTTAAATCAAGTTTACTAAATTTCTTTAGGTAAACAATGCTCCAATCAGAACGTTACCATGTGCAGTAATCATTTTAAATGGTTTAAAACAGTGGTTTTCAAACTTTTTTCCTTCACAGCCCCCTTTTGAAAAATTTTCGAGCTCAACGCCCCCCTGGGCAAATTTTAGAAAATCTTGAAAACAAAACAATCTTGATCGTTGAAAAACCATTAGCTTTTGACTATATGTTGTTGTAAAACTTAATTCAAAATTCATTCAAATTTATTTGAGGGATAACATATGCGTTGTTTTATGATGTATGATGTATGATGTAATCTTCCATCCTATGTAGCGTGGCACAGCCCGTTTGCAGCGAACTATCACACATCAAAACTTGATCCGAATTTCCTAATTATGAGCTCTAAACAGCCTTTGAGTGGACTATTTCAAGGGAGTGAAGGTACAAATAGAGTAACCTGTACGATTCGTTGGGGAAGAGGATAATTCGTCTCCACCGAAAGAACAATTTATTACTAATAAATAAGAAGATCAGCCATTGTGATGTGGAATGTTCCATAGGAGGTGTTTAGACGAACCCGCCTTATCTTGACGACATGTTAAGAAGGTAACTGCCCAGTGCACTCTACCTTCCATGTCGCTTCGATATGGTGTCCGGATGGCCCTCCCTCACCCTCAAAACAGAGTTCATATATAGGAAAATACAAAAATAATATTATTTATTATAATGTAATAGGGTGATTTGCCAATCGTTGCACAGCTAAGCACATGATTTTGGTTTTTATGCTGTATTTCAGTCATTTCAACCAAATTCACTCGATTTTTTTTTGTCGAAGCACTCATACAGGATTGGTCAACATGATCCAAAGGTTCAAGTGTTCGAAAATAGTGACATTAAAATTTAAAAAATCATTTAAAACAGCTTATCAGTGCCCAATAGTTGCACAGGCAAATTTTATGTCGTGCATAATGTTGTACGGTTTTTTCCAATGGTTGCACATTTTAAAAGTCTTCTTAAGGCCCAGCCACCATGCGGTCGAAAAAGCTGATATTTGTTACGGAAGCTTAGTATGAGAACTTCTAGTTCAAATGCAATCTAATTTGGTGAAAAATTAGGATCCAAAATAAAGAAAAACACAAAGCCGCCGGGTTTGAGTGTCTAGAATAGCATTTATCACACGTGAAGTTTTCTCAGAAACTCAAATCTACCCTTTAATTTAACCGAAGCCATTTGAGTAAAGTGTTATTTGACCTTATTTGCCCAGTGCTGAGCTTATTTCTTTATATGTCCTACCAACATAAAATTGTATGTCATTAAAATTCCATAGAAAGAACTAAAAGGTATTTAATGCTTAATTTTTAAGTGCCTATTTACAGGTGAAAAGATAAAAGAACGTAATCTGTTTTGCCCCTCTTTACCCCTATGAAGAAGATGTGATTTTATAAAACATTGCTCTAGGACTGACTTGGAAGTCGATCGATTTTTAAATAATGAATATCAATTTAAAACTTAAAAATGGGCACAACCACGCCCAAAGCTTCAGATTGTTTGACTGATTTATGCTCATGATAAACAATTTTTTATAAGAATTTATCTTTTCAAAATGTTAATTAATTCAAATATCTTTTTCATGTAAGTGGGTGTATTTGTAATTAATGTAACCTCAGTAGCATTTCATCAATCTTCAGCAGACAATCACAACAATCACAGAAATGTTTCTCAAGAGTTTTCCGGCTGAAAAATTTTTTTGGATCAAATTATTTTTCACAAAGCTATGACTGTTTATTTCTCTGGATGATCAGGACCAAATAAAGCTTCACTTAGATGTCTTCAATGAAGGCAATTCGAAGGCAGATTCGAATTTCTAAGAAAATTGCACATCAGATAATTAATATTACGGGTCTTCCAACCTTTCACTTGGATTTTTTGGGATTAAGGATCATATTTTTCCTACTATACAATATTTTGACAATATTATTAACATTATAAAGGGGTTCGCTGTTGACATGGAATACAATTCTTAAAGATTTGTCGTCTCGCAATTTGAGAAACAGGTTTTTCCAGAAAATTTTTTATATTCTTTGCATAAAATGTTGAGTAAATGATCGCGATAAAAGATTTCAAAATAAATCTGATAAAAAAGTAGTCTCTCAAAGCCAATGCAGTTGATGTGACTTTGACACTTTTCAGACAATGCAAGTTGCCTTACTTTCATTTATACATATGTTTTTTCAACGAGTTTAATAATTTTAAAACTTCAAGTTTTAGATTTAACGGTAGAAAAAATAAACTTATGGAAATTTCAAATGTTTTTGAATTATTGAATTAATTATTAAAAATCAACACTGAGTGCGAAAAATATGAAAATTCTGAATGGAAAATAATAAACTGGAGTACAGAAATTACTAAAACTACTAGTTAAACGTAATTATCTACTTATTCAGAAAAAAACATTTCATATCAATAGACAATTCGAGTTGTTTTAGTTGCATGTAGTCAATGAACGTGTTCAATTTTGTATGACAATTTGTATGGAAGAAGAAATTTTCGCATATCCAAAAAATTCAAATAAGTTTTAAATTAAGTTTGTTTTTAATGATTGGTTTTGCCCATTCTTAAGCTTAATTTTTTGCAAACATGAGAGAAAGCAAAGAATTTCATGAAAAAAATTATAATAATTTCAAAATAAAAAATCGGAATCAATTGAAAAGTATTGTAAAATTGCAAGATTTGCTTCCTGGAGCCTTCAATAATTTCATGACAAGTTTTTGCGAAAGTTTTAAATCAACATCATCCTACGGTTAACCAGCTTTCAAATTAGCTGCCAAAATAATAAAATTAAAAAATATTTACCTTTTTTGAATTTTTTGTATGACAACGTATATCATTTCTGAGAAACAAATTAGGTTTAGTTTTTGTTCACATGAAATGTATTGTAAGAACCAAGAAATATTTAAAAAATCCAAAATTATGTTTTTTGAACTTTCAGTACATCTCTGATGGTTTTTGAATGGAAATTTGGATTTTCCGTACGAGCCTCCTTTCTAATTCCAAACACGTTGTTATAATTCACGGCTTAATCAATCGCTTCCAAAATTTTTATTGCTATTTTTGGCTGTTAAAACAACTAAATAGAGTTTTTGGAGGCAAACGAATTTATAAATTTGAAATTTCCAAACAAATTTTGCAGAGGAATTATGTACAACAATGGGGCAGGAGGAGATTGAGTGGACCAATTGTTGCACGACCCGACATTTTTTCAGGTTAATTATGGATCATAATTTTTTTTTAAAATCATGGTGTTAAAATTTTCCAACAAACGTTTCGTATAGAAAACTGATACTAAAATTGTTTTTCTCTAACGTAAAACCTTATTTGCCGTAGAAGGAATGTTAAGGTTTTTGTTAACAATCAGCACAAAAACCGCGCGAAAAAAACAAGAAAAATTAAAACTGTCATAAGATACACATTTAACAGCAGAAAATATCTCAAAAGCCTCATTTCATCAGAAAACATTCCGAATTAAATGATTCAGTATTATTTTTGAGGAAAAGTTGAAAAACAGCTGAAATATTGACAATTTAAGTCATGCTGTGCAACGATGGGTTAGGGGACAACGATTGGCAAATCACCCTATAATATATTTATTATAAAAAAAACACCTACTTCAAAAATTGGGTCATTACTTTAAAATAAGGATAACCTGAAGGCGATTCCAATACCTGAAATTAGAAGATACGTTAAAGTTTCATATATTTAAAAGAAAAGTGAATTTCTTGATTGATGCCTTTAGTTTATGATGAGTATTTGTAATTGGTAATCTATTTTTTTGTTCGCCAACTTTTCATCAGATAGCCACCCCTCTGTTTTAGCATACCACTGTCATTATGTTCCTCAGATGATTAGAAATGTGCACACATATGGAATCATAGAGGATATATCACTATACTATAAACTATCTACCTTTTAAAACTACGTGTGCGTGAAAAATCAAAGTTCTCTCTCTCTCTCTCTCTCTCTCCTCGGCATAAAATTTCCCACACTGAGGAAACAAATTGTCAAAAAGAATTTCATTTGATTTCTTCAATGATCTCACAAATTAGCATTTCCATCAGTAAACTCGTCCCACTCATGCATCTAAAAATATTCCCATTCAATCTGTCGTCAGTTCCTGTAAATTAATTATTTAATTCGAGCGCAACGAATAGTAAACACAATAAAAAAGCAACCACCTACAAGCAAAGATCATCTGTCAATCTAACATTCTTAAGTGATTATCAATTGATAAACATAAAGGGCTGGGAACAATTGATTATGCTGGGCATTTGTGTTAATTCTAAATTCCAGTTTCCATTGACACAAAGCTCAACAATTCTGAAACATCCTATACATCGATCTCGAGTTTTAAAGGGAAATTTTACTCTTTATATAACCAAGTTTGCAAAATTGACCAACAATGGCCCTAGCTTAATCCCAATCGTAAAATTTATCTAAATTCTAAATCTAAAATTTATGATCAACACAATGTTCCAAATGTTTAAAAAAAAGCTCAACTACCCTAATTAATTGTAAACCAGGATCTCACACGTCGTAAACCACAAAAGCAAAACTTTTCTTTGGTTAATGCAAATCTTCCACTTCCTCATAAATGAATAAACCGAGAGATCCTGAAAAAAGTTTATACTCACACATCACTATTCTCTCAAAATATCTATCTTTCGAGAAAACATTCAACCGGGGGGGCCTAACGAATATAAACACTTACGATTTTACACTTTTATTCAAGAAAATACTCGATAAGAAACATTTGAAAGCCTTAAAAATATTTATCATTACAACTTAATTTTAATTTTTATAACTACATTTTATAATTTGCATGAAAAAAAAAGTACAATGTAAATGTTTCCAGATGTTTGTGTTTTTAGTTTCCACTTACCTGTACTCCCCCCTGAAATGTGAATCGAAATTAGTAAATAAAACATCAAAAATAAATACACTGTAGGTGTACGATTGTCGCACATATCTGCTTTCGTCGACATCTGAACACGATATTACTTTTGGGAACCCTATTATGGATATCCAAAAAGGGAACTTCGATTCCACCCACACTTTTACTAGGGAATGAATGAACTCCGAATAACAAAATATCACTAATACAGGGGTGATCCCTCAGCCTCTCTTACTTCTCACTTTCGTAAACCGACGCACACATTTAACGAAAAGCTACATCGGAGGCGCAGATTTGGTATTCGAATGAAATACCTCTCGGAAATGCAATATCAGACTGCCTGGACCGCCTCTTCGAAAAAAAAAAAGCTATGCCAGAACTAGACGCCATATTTTCACAATCATAAATTTTCACTTTTCACTATCCAGTCCCTCTTGTCATCCCGCATTAAATGTTTGTTTAATAATAATGATAATAATTTCGATACTCGTAAACCGTTCGGACGCGCTCAAAAATACATTTCTATTGAAACCGCAAAAAAACGCCATCGGAGCGAACAAAATCAACGACTGCCCCGCACGAGCACACGACGACCAATGGATAACATATGCGTTGTTTTATGCACTTATACCCTTTGGCTCCAAGGGCCTCATATTACTTGCAACTTCCAGTAAACAGTTAATTCTATGTAAAGTTTCCTCGACAAAATTCTATAGTCAACATTGATTTGCATTATTATTATAAGGTACTAATAATAACTAATTACTGTCAAGCTGGCAAAACAACGTAAAAAAAGTATTATTTCTAAATATCTGAATTTCAATCCTGTTCAAAGTTAAGCATTCACGGGTCTTCAAGTTTAAATAAGATTTTAGTTACTGAATTCCAGCAATGTAAGTGATAACCGAACAGATTAAAACATTTAATTTAAATTCAAAAGATTATCCATGGCAAATGGCACAATAGATTTTTTTAAATCGATTGAAATAAGAACTTAAAATAAAAATTTTCTTTCCTGAACCAATTTTTTTCATTTTTTCTTTCTAAAAATTCTATTACTAAATCATAAATAACGCCTTTTTACACAGATCTTTTCGAAGGTTAAGCAGATTTTTTTAAAATAATAAATTTTAAAGATTATGAAGCATTCTAAAATCAATTAAAAATCAAGCCATTAATCCTTCTAAGCATAACCCAAAATAATCTTACAAAACCAGATCATCATGTGGAGCGTATACAAAATCTGTGACAATTAAAAAAAATGTAGAAACATTTTAAGAAAAAAAATATTGAGATAACGGAACAAAAAATTGCTTGCAGCTTCGAGAAATTATAGATATTTAAGTCTTGAACTTGATGTTTAGTTATGTAACGTGATTCGTTGTTTTGCATCGAATTAACTCGTTGTTATTTCAAATCAACATTGTTTCGTGATTTGTGAAAATGGTAATTACGACCTTACCGCCCCCTGGAGCCCTTACAACGCCCCCGAAATTCAAAATTGAGGTCACCGCCCCCCTAGAAGCTCTCAACGCCCCCAAGGGGGCGGTAGGGACCACTTTGAAAACCACTGCACTGGTTTAAAATGTTGCTGAAATATCATGATTGATTCTGAAACATGATGTTTGTCTTGGTAAAACACGCATGAAAGTGTTCTGAAGATTTATTTCAGTTTCAAAGTTCAGTTTCCATGTTTGACGTTTGACGACCTAAACAACAGAGTTACATGACTCGCTACACGAAACTGATCATCTAAAGTTAAAATTTGAACGATTACAAATCTTTTCAACAATTGCTGGCTTTTTGCCGAACAGTAAAAAAACGATACAGAAAACGATACAGCAAATTTCAGTCTTCCTCCCCCAGGTTTGCGGTAGTGCTTCTTCTTCTTCAGGAACAAGGTGTGTATATATTCAGGAGGTGTTACCGAATATCGAATTCCCGATTCAGCCATTTTGGCTATGTAGGCTATGCAACTATGCGGAACTCATGAAGTTTGTTTACCAACAAACCAACGAAAAGCTGAGCAAAAAATAAACAAACTCATTGAGAGCCCCGCTCACTCCTCGCCTACTTACTGTGAAAGTCGGAGAACCTAGTGTATCAGCAGGACCTTGTTCAGGAAGAGTTGAGAAAATCCATAAGAAGTCTGAACGAGCAATATATATAGGTGGATAGAAGGTTAGATGAAATGAGGCCCTTAGAGCCAAAGGGGTATAAGTGCATAAAACCTGATTTCGAGAAAAAAGAACTTGAACTTCGTTGTGTTCCAGTAAATTCCATAGATATTTTTTATGATTTTTTTTTCATGTGAATGATTTTTCTAAATAAAAACAAAGCATTTTACAACATTTTCCCAAAAAACAACGTTTATTTGACGTTTATTGAGGCGATCCATATTTTTTAACTTTGGTACTTACACCCCTTTGGCTCCAAACACATGCACTTATACCCCTTTGCCACCAAATAAATTCACTTATACCCCTTTGCCACCAACAAATTTTCACATCCAGGATTTTTGATCTTATTGATATGGGTAATAAACCATAAATATTCATTGCTACAAGAGTCAATTAGTTTTCGCATAAATATATTTTTTGTTGTTTTGATGAGAAATATACTCTGGTACAGTAGGTTAAGAGATTTTTTGGCTGAAGATCGATCTGGTCTTGGCAACTTCTACTAAATCTCTCCAAACAACGTTTTTTCATCAAGATTAATTTATAATAGAGATGTACCGAATAGTGGTATTCGGCGAACGGCCGAATACCGAATATTTACCTTTTCAACTATTCGGCCAAACGAATATTCGGCCGAATATTCGGTCGAATGCTCTATTGAGTTTTCAATGAAATAACCTTTGCGTTTATTCTAATGATTTCTATTTCTTCCATATTAATTCCCCTCATGTTTTTTAGCCGATTATTGTCAACCAGATGATATTATCGGATGATGTACAAGATATTTTTGAGTAGGGGTCTTTCTGAAATTAAAATGTCACCAATAACTGAAAAGACATCAGATGACTAGTCGCTTCTAAGGCGTTTATCATCAAAGAGCTTTCGTTCCTGCGAAATCTGGAAAAAAAGATGTCAAAACAAGCCAAGCTATTTGAAATTGTTTCTATGATATTGAATTAGATGAAGGTCGAATTTTAGCAAGATATCTTTAAAATAGTTGTTGAAAAGATAGATGATCTTTAATCTTAAGCATACAATACTTTCAATCACACGTATCCAGACGGTCAGGCATTCAAAACGATTTTCAAAAAAAAAAAAATAAAAAAGGGCAAAATTTATGTATGCATATTTTGAAATTTTTGAAAAATTGAACACAAAATATAAAAATTTTTGAAGAGGAATTTGAGTTTTTTTATTTGGTTTAGCAAATAATCTGAATAAACCCGAGCAAAACTCGGGATTTATTGAACAATATCCGGATATCCCGGCCAGATTTGACTTATCTGGATTCTTTACTAGATTT
Source organism: Uranotaenia lowii (assembly GCF_029784155.1). Classification (NCBI taxonomy): domain Eukaryota; kingdom Metazoa; phylum Arthropoda; class Insecta; order Diptera; family Culicidae; genus Uranotaenia; species Uranotaenia lowii. Next base: position 155,349,269 of record NC_073691.1, on the reverse strand, counting down.
ATGGGCAAGCCTGAATATATCCAGAAAATCTGGAATAAAGTATAATCAAAGTATAAATCGATACCGTTCAGCATTCTCCTGTACGATCTGCAATGAAAGATACGCGCATACACCTCAGATGTTTTGCTGAAACCATAATTTTTTAATGATTGTGTAGCTTTTACAACATTACTTTTGGATATTTTATAAATTATCCAAAATTATTTGAAAAATTTTCAAGTCTGTAGTAGATATTCGGCCTATTCGGCCTATTCGGCCGAATACTTAGCTCAACTATTCGGTGAGCCGAATATTCGGCTTAACGGTTTTTCGGCGATATTCGGCGCCAATATTCGGCCGACCGAATATTCGGTACATCTCTAATTTATAATGATTCGTGAAAGGTATTTTCCACTAAATTCCAATCACCACGTGTTTTGTACGTCTTTGCCTAATCAATTGGGTATTGGAATGGGACTTGCGGTCACTCTGAGTTGGTTTTTTACAGTAAATTAACGAGAGGCGCTTCAATACTAACCCAATTATCTCGTACAAATACATTTTTTTTGTACTTTATAAGCCTTTAATCCGTGACACACTTCATATATCCAGAAATCAGGAATTTGTGATCCGCTAATTTGTTATTGAAATAGAAAAAATAATTAAATATATAAATTTTTTTTCTACTAGAATTATCACTAAATGCAATCAGATGAATTATAGTTGATGGTAAATTTTTAAACATCATCAGCTATTCAAAAGAAAAGTGAATTACATTAATTTTAAATTTTTTTGGTCCCGATGAAAAAACATTACTTTCATGAAATCAAGTTAGGGTTGGTGGCAAAGGGGTATAAGTACTACAGTTTAATGGACTTTGGAGGCAAAGGGGTATAAGTGCAGCACTTATACCCCTTTGGCTCCAAACAAAAAGGAAATTTCAGTAAGCACGATTTTTTCAACAAGATCTAAACATAACAAAAAAGTGAAATAAAATTATGATTAAAATAGCATATGATGATTGACAGTCAAGGATTCGTTCTAGATGGTTATCTCGATTTTTTCCATTTTGTCACTTATACCCCTTTGGCTCCAAGGGCCTCAAATGAAAGATGTTGAAAATGAGCGGGTAGGGTTTATTTAGAAGCATATCATCACATACGAAAATTTCATTTTTTGTTCCTCATGTTGTGTTAGTTATTTTAATTTTATGAAGGATTCATCACCGTAATCTACAAATATATATTACGGTGATTAATCCTTCATATTAATCCTTGGTATGCTTCTAAATAAATTCTACCCGCTCATTTACAACATCTTTCATTTCATCGAACCTGCTATCCACCTATATATATATATATATATATATATATATATATATATATATATATATATATATATATATATATATATATATATATATATATATATATATATATATATATATATATATATATATATATATATATATATATATATATATATATATATATATATATATATATATATATATATATATATATATATATATATATATATATATATATATATATATATATATATATATATATATATATATATATATATATATATATATATATATATATATATATATATATAAATTTCATAATCTTTAGATGTCCCTACTAAAAAGGACATCACTTTTCACCGCTAGGCCGATAAATAAAATCTACAAATATAAATTACGGTGATTAACTCTTCATAAAATTTTCAGTTTCTTCATGAAGTTCTATATCTCTTCATAAAATTTTCAGTTTCTTCATGAAGTTCTATATCTCTTCAAAAAATTTACCTTTGGTTTAAATTAGGGTTACCATATCCTTCAACTTCAAAAAGAATACATTGAAATAATATTCCAAAATATTTAGAAGAAACCAAGAATAGAGACTATTAGTTGTTAGATGTGTGACTTACCTGGCAAATATGATTTTTAAAAACATACTATATCTAATTGGAAATTATCGTTTTCAGATTTGTTTATTTTCTTGCAGATTTTAAGATTTGAATTTTGTCAATTTTGTTGGATTATTCGCAAGCAGGGATGAGAATGTCATCCAAAAGACAGTCGGGATCGTGACAGTCGCATAACATTTTCCAATGACATTCGAAAATGTCGCAATGACATTGACGGTCATCCAAAAAAAAAGTTAAACGACAGGAAAAAATGTCATTCAGTTTTGCAATGACAGTCGATCAGAAAAATGTCATCGAATTATTCATCGATATTTTTCGATTATGATTTTTCGGAATTCGGAACCGGCCAAATTGGCCGTGGCCAGGACCAGATGGCCCCGAACCTTTTCCGATCAATTCCCATCATGTACAGGCCAAGAGCTTTCTAATGATGTGTCGCAAGTTAAAATCTGATCATTTTGATTTTCCGGATTTCGGAACCGGCCAGATTGGCCAGCCCACATGGCAAAGTCAGCAAGGAACCGTTTTGACTGTCGTGACATTCATTTAATGACATTTCATCAAGATTCCTATGAATGTCACGATTATATTCTGTGACATTCAAAATGTTAAATGTCGCCATAACATTTGCCAATATGAATGTCATCGAAGCAACGACCGACTGTCATCAGCTTAGCGTAACATTTTTTTTCCATGACTATCACAATCTCGATGCAAGTTGTGACATTCATCCCAAATGTTATTTGACATTTTCTTGAGGGAATTTCTTAGCGATGACATTCACAAAATCCAAAAAGGACATGACTGCGACAGTCGTTTTCGTACTGATGAATGTCGCTCTAGGCTTCAGAAAAATGTCAAATGACATTCGGACAGTTATCACCCCTGTTCGCAAGGATAAAGATTAGAACATCGCAAACATGAGAAAATGTTGCATTTCTAGAAGAGTTTTTTTTATATAGAAGCGTATCATTATTCTCGATTCGTTCACTTTCGATTTGTGTATGTGTCTTTTAAGCAAAATTCTGTTGTGCTCATTGCCAAATGTTTGAACTCTAATTGCATATTCAAAGGCGCTGATTGCCTGCATAGTTTATTTCGACGCCTGGAAGAAGCCTTTCTTAAAAGCGGTTTTAAAACTTCCGAAGTTGTTGTATTTTTCTTATAAAAAAGTACTGCTAGTGAAATATTAAACTTGTTTTGAACGAAAAAAAAAAATAGATTTTAATCGATTGGTGAAGCATTCCATTTCAATTCATGGTATCCTTAACCTACGGCCCCTCCCGGCCAATGGCATGATGGTTGCACTTTGTGATTGGTTCGAGATTATCAATATTGCACAATGAACCAAATGAAAGATTGCTGGGAACAAGCAAAACAATCTCACTGTGCAGTTTTGAGAATCTCAATCTTTAGCATGAACCAATAACGACGCCGGCCAAGTCCGTGCAGTCGATAGAGGAAGGGGAGTGCAGCACATGTGATGATTTGTTTTGCGGAAACCGGCTGTTCGCCATCCCTCCACAAATCTCACGCTGATTGTTTGAGTGTAAGGGAAATGTAGCATGGAAATAATTTTGGTAAATGATGTGGCCACTTGTAGCCTATTCTCCTGATCTCCTGATTTTCTTAGTTTACCAATTGAAACTTCTGGTTAGGAAGTATCTGATTGTGAACTAAACTGAATGCTTCAACGGACCGTAAAACTTGTAAACTCAAATCCCTATTCCGATAAAAAGCTTCTCTCAGAATTTATTCCTCTTTAAGCTGTATGTAAATAAGAAATTTGAAAGACATCATCAAATGTCTATAATCGATAATAAGAATTTTTTTTGGTTATTTATCATTTGATCAACAGTTTTATGAAAAATGGTACATTATTTTAAAATCTGATAATCGTACATGGTTAAAGTAATGGAATATTCGAACCTGAAATTTGGAAAAGATTCCCTAATCACAAAATTTGAAGTTTTTGTCCTTTCTCACTTTTCTCCAATTTTCATTTTTATTGACTTTCTAAACTCAAACGATGTTTAAAACTCACATTAAGATAAATCAGTTTTTTCAATTTTTCTAACACCTAATTTTGATCAGGTTGAAATTTTGATATTTTTTAAAGCGTATTTAAGTTTTCCTGGTACAACATATGATTTTTAATATGATTGCTATTCCATAAATCAATTTCCTTATGTTCTGGATAGTTAAACTTATAAAAATAAAAAAAATTTCAATTGAAAATTAGCTGTTATTTACGTTAAAAAATGGAAATCTAATAGAAATTGGCAAGAAAGTGAAGTATTAAAGAAACTAAAAAAAGCCATGTCAAAAATGACAAAAAATAAGGATGATGTTATTAAACTTGCGCCGTAAAGTTAGCATAGAATTTCTACAGTTCTCTGTACACTATTGAAACTGGTCAATGAAGGATCATTTTCGTTAATTTCAACATGTGACATTATCTACCCATGCAACATAATCCGACCGTGTGACATAATCTGACCAGTGACTATGCATCACAATCGGACAATGCAACAAAACTCATTCGAGCTCACGTTTCTCGAGTGAAGCACCTGCAGTAGTGAAGCCAACTGGGTTACACTTGGCGAATCACGTCATTTGGCGCCTATTTTTAACATCTTGAATCTTTTGCCTTAGATTGCTCTGGTTCTGGAAAGAGTTTGAGTTCGTTAATAACTGTATTTTTCTCTTTTTAACAAACGATTGAGATCCGCTGAACTAGTTACTCTGTTCTTTCTTTAAATGACCATTTTTTTTTTACTTCTTAAATCAAAAGATGTCTCTTTTGGATTTCCAATGCATGACTTATTCACGTGTTCTGACATCTATTATAATATCTTTAAAGTGCCAATAAATTTGTGAAGTTTATGGGAATCTCGGAACGATCTTAATCGATGCTCAAACTCATATAACTGCACCGTTCCTGTTCGATTCCCGGAAACACAAACCGCTTGTCAATTTCAGCAAGGGCTCCATATTCTACAGAGAAGTCTTCGACGAAGCCTGCCTTTCGAGCCGCATGCTGAGAAGCTGGTCCGGTAAAGCAGGTCGACGTCAGCCGGAGGCCTACAGCTCGACAAAGTGGAACCCGTGCCCTGAGTATCTCGGTTGCAATTCCTCGACCTCGGTATTCCGGCTCTACGGAAAGTCCCATCGCGCTAAGGTATTCGTTGACTCCGTATTTGTCGAAAACGTTCGCCGATTTACAGACGTACCCGATGACGTCGAAGATCGTTTGAAATATGGCACTGGGGAACTGAAAACTGTCGTCGGATTCATTCGATGACTTGCTAGTCGAATTAAGAGTAACTTACTTTCTCATCAGCGGCATCGGCTTTGCCGGAAACTGCCAGGATATTAAGACCGACAATTTTGCTGGAACCTTCTTCGAAGCACACTAGGGACAACCTTTGGCTAACCATCTCGCGCCACAGGCTGATGACCGTGTCCATCGCCAGTTTGTCCTGTCCCAAGCCCAATGTGCGATTCATAAGTTCATCCCGGGAAAATGGACCGGTCATATGTTGGACGGCCGCCTCGAAAAGATCCTCCGGTAGATCTTGAACAACGTACCATGCCTGTCGATCGCTAGTTCCGGATTTGGCCTGAAATCGGTGCCAAACGGAAGGGAATGGAATATCAGACGAACGCCTCCAAACCATGATGTAATGAGGGCAAAATCTAAATCAAAACTACCGAATTGATGTCCAGGTTGGTTTCCTGATAGGGAGGCGCGATGTTTTCGATTCAAATCATTTGCCTCACCTCTGGGCTTGAAATCTTATCGCTGTTCAAATCATACCGACTAAAACTTTTTTTCTATGGTTCAAACATTTGCTTCGAGCAGTTTCCAACGGCTTTTCGAGCAACTTTTGAGAAATCTTTCTTTTTGAAAAAAACCAGCTCCTAGTCTGGCCTAGGCAATGGGGGGGAAGGTTTTTAATTCAAACAACAGGTGAATAAGAAACCGTTATCAATGTTTTCAAAAAATGCTGATAAGTGTGAATGGCCCTTGATTAGATTGGTTGGAAGTGAAACTATCAGCTGATCCAGCAGTACCTGATAACATTATTTTTACCTATCGATATTGAAATGCCATACTTTCAGCGAAAAGCTGTTGAAAGCAGCTGACATGCTTGGCGGTTCTCAGCTGACATGTAGATGAATTTTGGATCCATTCGTTCCGCCTTTAACTAATTACTAGTAGAGTGTCCATTTCCCGGCTATTTTTACGTTCCGTTACGTTTTATTCGGGAAATCAGATCATCCTATTCCCGGGAAAAATTGAAATAGAAGATTATAACCCCTTTCTACAGCATATGTACAAAATCATAGATACCTCTATGGTATTCTGTCCTTACTTTCCTAGCCTTATTCTTTATTGTAAAACTTATAAGACTATTTAAATATCTCAAAAATTCAATAAGCAATTATATAACCAAAAATAAGAACATATTTATAAAATTGTTACTATTTTTTAAACTTTAATTTTTTTTAATCATTTAAAGTTATTTCCACCAACAAACAAACTGTTTTACTTCTTTCATTATTCATGCAGCAGACGATTAGACCTTTAATGCATGACTTTTTTAAAATGAGAATTGCAGTTATTGATTAAGTGGAATAATAACATTTTAATTCGAACAACAAAACTCAACTGATTTAATGTCGTTATTTTGAGTATTATAAAAGTTATGGCCCATCGAAGTTGAAAAATAATTTTTGCAATTCTTAGTTCATTTCAATGCGATTTTGCTAATTTCTCCAAAACCTTGTTAATTTTGTGTAGGAAGGTGTTTGTGATTGATTGAGATTAAAAAATTTGTGAGAATTTGCAAATATGAAGAAATATCAGCGATTTTCTAAAAACTACTTTTTACAAAAAAATAAATAAATTGGATTTTAGCAATTTTTCCGCATACTTTGTTTGATATCTCACACATACATTGAAATATCGTAATAAAAATACCATGAGCTAATTTTATTCAATCTCTAGAGTATTTTTTGCGAATACATCACACAAAAATATCCACGCGTTTTTGAGATATTTGGATTATTATCAGTATTGTTTTAAAACAACGCTATGCATTAAAGGGTTAAAACAATAATGATTTAATATAAATCACTTTATTCTAAAAATTTACATGAAGTTAATCATAATAATTGCATGAAATCTATTTCTTAACAAAATTATGGTAGTTTTAAGTTAAACTTATATAATTCAGCCAATCTAATAAACCCACTATTGATGTACGAAATAAATAAATGTAATCTAAAAAAAAATTAATGCGTTTGTAATATTTAACATTGATTTTGATTAATTTAAAATCTATATATATAAAAATGAATGTTTGTCTGTCTGTCTGTTCCCTATAGACTCGGAAACTACTGAACCGATCATCGTCACAACTGGCATCTGAGGGTTTTTGAGGCCGGGGATGGTTTCTGTAATAGTCAAAACTCCATCCGACTTAAGGAAGGAAAGGCTTCCATACAAAGTTTGTAGTTTTTCGAAACAAATTAAAGTCATGACATCCATTTTCTTGAGATTTTTTTTTCATTTGGGCTGTTTGTTTTTCGTCTCTATCGTCGAGGCGTCGCGAGCCAACGTCGCAAAAGGAAAGTAACCCAGGCATAGCATACTGATCAGTAGGAATATTTTGGCGCGTATTTCTCAACCAAGCTTATTTTCTTTGAGGGGTTTGTTTTTCGTCTCCATGGGCGAGCAAACGTCGTCGCAAGAGGATAGTAACCAAAGCACACTGTTCATTGATAGCTGGAAATGTTAACAATAAGGCGCCTGTTTCTCAAACACGTGGGGCGATATGCAACCTAGATGTGTTTTTTTCTTGCTTATTTGATTTGTACACATCACGTGGTAATAAATGACGTCTAGATGTGACACGGATTGGTATTTTATCAATCGAATAAAACCAATTGAAAGATTTGCAAAAATACTTCCATATTTAGTTCGTGTTAATGTAGGTAGCATTCGACTTTTCATTCAAGGAACATAAGAACATGTTCAAACGTTCAACTTTTTCTGTTAAAAAAAAAAATTAAAAATTATGTTTTCTTCTAGAAATTGTTACTTCGGCCCAAATACACAACTGAAACGAATTTAGAAATGAAAATGGGAACTTTTTATCTAATATATAAAGATAAGTTGGGCTATATATGTTTGTATATATATATGCACCTTATACAAATCCACACCGCTTAACCGATCAGCTTGAAATTTGGTACAGTGGTGTAAACGGACATGAGAAAGGTCGAGGTAATAGTTTTGAGCCCCTCCCACCTAAGAAAAGGGACCCTCCCATACAACTTAAGTTTTTATTCCCACGAACCAAAAGTCATGGCACCCATTTGTCAACCGATTTTCGTTTGCATTGGCGGGATTGTTTTCACCATCACCATGGGCCAGGCATTAGAAACGACCATCAAAAGTTCACGTGTACTGGAAAGCAAATCAAAGCTTGCTGAGCATAAAAAATTTGGAAGGAGAAATTTTGGCGGGTGTTTTTTCCTTCTACTGTTCAAAGCACGTGCTACCGGTGCGAGGCATTTGATTGCAATAATGAGCCTTCATTTAGGATAGAAAAAACTACTCGCCTGTTGGAAATATACATAGAAGAACAGTGGTTTAGAATCTACTAGAATATGCAGTGTGTAAAGGATGGATACATTAGTTCATGTTCATTATGAATTGACTTCTTCAGTTGAGTAACTATTTGGACTGAAAACTAATTTTCCAGCTTTTAGGAACCATCCATTTTCATACATTCGGAACTCCTCATAGGGAAACAATTAATAAAACTGAGGGTTGTAAGTTCAAGGCTGGTTTCTCAACACTTTGATTGCCGTTTATGAATTTAAAATACAATAGGAACTAGACAATTAAACGTCCATTTTATGAAAAAAAAATTAAAACCAAATCCAACGCACGAGACTTTTAGTAATTTTTTTCTGAAGTTTTTAGTTTTGTAGAATTCAATTTCGTTTGTAATTTTTTTAATTTTAAGCTATTCAATATTGACCATCGATGTGTTCAATTCTACCATCCAATTATAAGAAAACTCTAAAAGCAAATTGAAAAAATGCAGAAGAAGTCTTTCATAAGGTTTCAGCGGATATCTATTTAGAAATTTCTAAGTACAAAATAAAACTTAAATGGGTGTTCCATTCTACGGAGGGATCTTGAAAAGAGGTCGTTAACATTTGTTTACAAGCTTAATCCATGGGATTTTAACTAGATAACCCATGGAAAAGATAAAAAAAATGTTATTATTTGATTAGAAAAATCGCAATTCAATTCAAGCTTACTTAAAAATGGGGGGGTGTAAAATAAGGTTGCCAGAATTGCGGTATCGGGACCGGACAAATCCAGCCTAATTTATCGTAAAACCTGGCCAAATCCAGCATTTGATTTCAAAATGTTCAAAATATCCGGGAAATCTTGGTCAAAACCGGGAAACCGGGCCAGACCGGACTTATCTCAAATTTTGATTCAAATGTTCTAGCAAATGCGGATAAATCCGGGCAACCTGGCAAACCTTAGATTGAAATGTTTTTCGTGATAGAATGGATAAGCATTCATGGGAAATTATTTCAAATTTCTATTAGCAAACCTTAAAACTATTAGTTATTCAATAATATGAAAATGATAAACATTGCTAATAATCCCAATTAAAACTTTAAGAAGACTAACAAAACTTACAAAGCTCACATGGCCAAACATGGTCCAATTTGTTATGATGATGAACGAAAGCTTTCAAAATTTCAAAAAGTCAAACGGCTCATTTCGATTCAGATTTTTTGTGAACCCGAGCAAGGCCGGGTAAAATCAGCTAGTATAAAATAAATAAAAATGTGATTAAAAAGCTATTTTAATCATACACACACAGCCTTCGGATGGGCGTGTTTTTGGCAAGGCGTTGTGCTGTGGTATTCGGGTTATTTTCGAGTTGAGAACTATAGGGGAGAATTGTGGAACATCAAATTCGCGACACACCAGTTGAACGGGAGACAATCAACCTGCCTCGCTGAATATCGTTAACTAACTGCCGTGGCTCACGACACGACAAGACAAGCTAAGCTGTCGTGACTTGTGTGTATGCGTGTAGTGATGTCGACGAAGAGAATACCGACGGGAAAAGGCCTAGCGACCGAGAGAGAGAGTGTCGCTCGCAATTATCGGCTACACAAGAATGAGGATACTTTGATCCCTGGGGATACTTGGTTCCTTAGCTATATCTCGAAACTGGAATGTCTTACAAAGATCAAATGTTCTAGAAAAATGTGCCAAAGTGAGCAAAATGACAATGCTTGTTGTTTAAAAAATTTTAACAAAATAATTGTTTGAGTAATTGAACTTTGTTTGAAAAATTTCACAAAATGTAACTTGAAGATATTTTTCCATCACTTTAAAATGTTCCTTACATGGGAAAATTATGAAAAAAATGTTTGTTCCAATGTATCAATCGTTCGAGCGTAAAATGAACTTCTTAATGCCATATTTTCAAAGTAATAGAAAACTCTCAACTTTTTTCAGAAAAAGTTTTCTAAAATGTTGATTATGGGTACAATTGATCCCCTAGAGTTGGGTACAATTGATCCCCCTTCCAAATGGCATATTCTTCTTCTGAATTGATCGTTATGATTGCTGATTACGAGATTACTAATATTTATCCAAAATCTAATATTTAACAAACAATTGTCTGAAGTAAAGAGCAAAAATAATTAATTTTCTCTTAATTATAAAAAATAGCGCCTTTAAGTATGCAATGTTATAAGCGTTGAGACAAAGTTATAGAATTTTCTTCTTATGTCTGCTATAAATTGTGAAATGAGAACAAACAGGATCAAAATAGTCAATTAACATTCTATCTTGAGGTTTTGTTTGATTTTTAATACAAGGATTAGGGTTTCCTGAATAAAAGATCAAGTCTCCTTCAATAGGGGATCAAGTCTCCCCTAACTTCAGAAAAATCGCAATTTTTTTACTCCCCAATGCTTCTAGTTCATCAACGGGTGCAAGTATCGTTCTAATTTTTGGAGCATAGAAACTTGAAGTTACAAGCTGTCAGAAAATGTCAAAGACGGCGAGTCGCTAAATTTTTCCAGAAAGATATGGTGAAAATAAGAAAAGGGGATCAAGTATCCCCACTCTCCCCTACATCAAACACTGTTTCCTTCCACGTGCCGATCTTAATTTAAAAAAAAAATTAATGAATGATTGGTCAAATACCAACAAATACAAGCGATATTTCATTCAAACTTACGGATCAAATCCGATACATGAGTATTAGAGTACCCCAAATGACCCGACTTTTGAAAAAGTTATGCGCTACAGGCTAAAATTGATCCTTGGCCTTGTACAAGATCTCATACCAAATTTTGGCGTGATCGAATCACGGGAATGAACAAAATTGACATGCCACTGAATTTTTCAACAATTGTGATAAATCAAATGAATTCGGAAAATTCCAATACTCAAACTAAATATGTCAATGTCCAAATGGGTCATTAGGAAAAATTGGTGAATGAACATTTCTCTAAAGAAATAACAAGTATCAAAAGGGGGATCCTGGTGGTGCAACCGTATTCTTGAGTAAGTTCATGCGTTTGATTTTAAATCATTGTCAAACAAGAACATGATAAATTTTGAGATTCATGTTTGTTGCAAAAACAAATCCTATTCTCGCAAATTTATAATTTTATTTAGCTTAACAACTCATTTGGTTTGATGTTCAAGTTTTTTTTATCTACCAAATATAAAAACAGAATATAAATTCCAGATCTTGAATAACAAATTTAAAGCGTTTCAACAAGTAAGATTAAATCATCTTTGAAATGATAATTGAAACTCCAGTTACAGATCTCATTTTAAAGTGATTGCCTACAAAAAATTAAAATTAAAAATTAAAAAAAAATCATTTATTTTCATAAGATGTTGCAAAGCACACCGCGTCAGTTAGCTTCACCTATAAATCTCCTCCTAAGGTTTAGCTGAGCATTAGTAGGATAAAAGAGTATACCGTCAAAGGGGGCATCATGCAACAGCGGGGTTCGATGCAACATTTATAGAACACTACATTGAATCAATTTTTAATGTAATGTATTGTAATAAAGTTATCTTTTAATGATATCAAAATGATGATGACATAATTTCTCACATCTTAAGCTAGTTGTCTTAAGTTTTTTATTTTTATGTAAAATTTGAAAAATCGAGCAATAAATGTACAAATTTTAACATTTTTTGATGCCGAAAAAAACTTTACCCAGTATGACGGATTGGCTTGATAAAATTACCTACAAACTTTTTACAGGTTTCCTCATATTATACCAACATTGTTTGTGTAAAAATATTTTTCGAACAATCACCCAATTTTCTTAAATGAATATTTTTAATATTCAGTTAGGTGTCTGGGGTTAAATGCAACAAAATGCAAATCAAAGAAATACCTTGTAAATTTCGTTTCCAAGTGTTGGAATATGAATGTTTTGAATCACGCGTTTGTAAATATTTAAATTTCATTCATCCAAACATTTATTTTTATGATTTCAGCTTTTAGAATTTTTCGTAGTAATATTTAACCCCTAAATGTATGCAGCATCCTTAATTTCAGAAAAAATGTGAAAATTTGTTTTTACAGACCCAAAAACTACTGCAATTGGTGTTGTCATGCGTAATGGTCTTTAAGACATCGCAAATATATTAAAAATTTTGAATTTTCGTACGTGTTCATAAGATTTTTCATTAAAAACAAAGTTTGTTGCAAGTTACCCCATTTTCTAAGAAGGGTGAAAATCGCATGTTTTTAGAAAATTAAAAATAACTGAAGAAACCAATAATTTTTTTAACTACGCCAATTTGATGTCCCAGCATCCTTAAAACTTTTGATGCATAAAGGATACGATTAACTGTGAACATAAGTTTTTTAGAAGCTATTGAAGTTGAAAATTGTTGCATGTTGCCCCAGTTGACGGTATGGAATTATTTCTTCTGCATCAATCACTTGAATCCTGAACCTTTACCAGAAATCACAGAAGCGTAAGAGAGATTATCGGTATTACAGCAGTCAAAAGTATCCGCTGAACAAATCCTTACATTCATCTTTGCTGAGATGCAGATTAAGTTTCGGTCCTAAAGTATACAATTTCTTTTTCATTTTTTTTAACATTGGCACAAAAACATTGTTTTCCTGTGAAATTAATTTTTTTTTCAAGTATTATATATGATATACCGACAATTGTTTATTTGAGAATTCATAAATCTTTTTAAATTTTATATTTAAAACACCTCGTAGATATTATAAGGAGTTTCCTTAGGAAATGTCTAGGAGCATAGGAGGTGTAGGTCAACCAAAGATCGCACCATTTTCCAATAATGGCTCCTGATCCAAACCTCTGCCATACTAAAACAACCCTTCCTGAGATACCTGAATATAGATTCGCAGACGTATAGACGGTTTCTATAGCTGGTGATACTGACTTATCATTGTACAATGTTTCAGAGTTTTTCAAAACCAGCTTTTGAAGAAAACTGGAATAACAGATTTATGGTTGATCCTAAAAAGTATCTTACTAACAATTCTTCCTTCATCCCTCTTTGACTACTAGGACGTGGCCGGCGCCGTTGTTGATCATTTTTTAAAGGGAGAGCATGAGTTTTGTGCATTCAGAATGAGTTGCTAATCCCAAGCTGCATTCTTTTGGCCTTTGTACAAAATTGATGGCCTCGAGCAATCACGGAGTAGCAACCATTGGCGATGTGGAACTCGTTCTATTTAGCCACGCCAGCGATCATAAAATTCGAAATGCATTGAATGATTTGATACAATATATTATTATATTTTTATTGAAACCATGAGAAAATGGTGGTAGTTTCGAAGACTAATTAGAGCATTTCGGGCTTAATGATTTAAGGTGAATATGAATAGTCAAACAAGCTAAGCTAAGCTAATTTTGGTTCCCGTCGGCTGATTTCTTTCAAAAACGGGTTTTCTTAAAGCCTGAATTATGAAAAATATTTCATCCTAAGACTGAATTTCGATAAGAGTTCAGATAAAAAAGTTATTAGGCTTCAAAAATGAGTTAACTTTTTTAACGGTGGTATTCAGCACTGTTAATGAGGCGTCAATATGTTCGACCGCCTCGACTCATTAACAGTGACGAATACCATCCTTAAAAAAGTTAGCCAATTTTAGAAGCCTAATAACTTTCTTACCTTAACTCTTATTGAAATGCAGTTTTCAAATGAAATATTTTTCATAATTTAAACTTTAAGAAAAACCCTTTTTGAAAGAAATCGGCTGACGGGAACCAAAGTTATTTCTGTAAAATCTGGGCAAAATTTGTGTCTGACCAATATCTGGACGAAGGGTCAAAAGTCTTGGTTTTACAGACAAATCTGGGCACCTGGCAACTCAGGTCGCAGTCATGTCCTTTTTGGATTTTGTGAATGTCATCGGTAAGAAATTCCCTCGAGAAAATGTCAAATAACATTTGGGATGAATGCCACAGCTTGCCTCGAGAGTCATGGAAAAAAAAAATGTTACGCTAAGCTGATGACAGTCGGTCGTGTCGAGTCCGGAGGATTCATTTCGGAAATGCATTCCTCGGTCACTTTTGTTCGAACTTTTCGTCAACGCAATACTCTATCAACTGAATTCTATCATCGATTTCGTTCGGGCGCAAGAATATTTTTCCGCTACGATTGCACACACACAGTACACGTTATGTTATGTTTCGTTTGTTCGATTTCATTTATATAAACGCTCTCGTCTCTCACGTCGCATTTGAGCGATTTTTTTTTCATTGAGATAATGTTAGTGGGGACACTGGTCCAGTATCAGAAAGCTCTACTGTCTAGATTAGCTTCTGATTTCACAGACAACATACGTCTGCGCTGTGAATTATATGAATTATTATTAATCACATAAGTATGATTGTTCCCGAATAAAGGTACAACAATACCAAATTTTGCGGCTCATTTTTTATATAAAGATAGCATAGTTCAGCCAAATTTTGGTTTCACTGAAAGTATTTTGATAACTCCTGTAGCTATCCGTTTCAAAAAGAATTTTGAAAGCACAACGATACCAAATTTTGGCATTACATCATACCTAAAAGTAGTATCGTTATGCCCTCTAAACTCGTTTTACAACGTTGGCTAAACTAGGTATCATTAAGGTTTCAGTGAAACCTCCAGTTGGCATAATCGAGGTATCTATATATGAAAAGTGAGACCCAAATTTTGGCATTGTACCACCTTTATTCGGGCGAAATGATACCAAATTTTGCTTTCAAGGCATGATAGCAAAATTAGGTATAATTTTGCCATAAAAGTCTGCACGGGAATTCTTCAAACCCTTTTTTCAATTCAGTTTTGTTTTGTTGATGTCCATGTTTAAACAATCTTTAAAAAAATATCGGCCAAACCATATATCAAGATAAAACATTAATTTTCCTAACTGACTATGACCTATTTTCCAAATTCAGGTGGTGTAATTTTTCGAAAATTTAGCTCGATTTATTATTTTCGCGAATTCCCGGGATTTTTCAATCGTTTCCGGGATTCGAGAATTCCCGAAATTGTTTGATTCCCTGGAATGAAAAAACTATGAATACTGTTTGTTAAACGGGTCTGAAAATTTAACAACGGTTTTAACAACTTAATTTCGACAATTTAGTGAAAATCGAATAACTTTTTTTTGTTTTATCATGAACACTTGCTGAATTTCACTTTTTTTATCGATTGAATTAAAGATCAACAAATCAGAACTGAAGAAAAAAAATTCTTTGGTTTGTTAGCATTCTCCTTTTCATTTCGAAAATCTACAGCGAAATGTTTGACGCCTTTTAACCCAAATTCTTTTTTTTTGTCTTTTTTAGAAAAATACATTTGAAAGATTCTCATGGATTGCCATAAAAAATTACAAAATAAACTTACAAAACCAGATCAATATACAGATCGTATACGATATCTATCACAATTTAATAAAAAGTCTTTTTAACAGAGATAAAAACTTGCTTAACAACTCTATGAATTTACAGATATTTGTCCTTGACAAGGCTACCATTTGGTTTTCAAAGTTTTTCAAAGTCGTTTCATTGCTGGGCATTGGACGTACTTGTTGTCATTTCAATTCTAAGTTGTTTCTTAATTTGTGAAATTGTGAATTTTAAAATGACACCACCGCCCCCCTGTGCCCTTCCAACGCCCCCCAAATTTCAAAGTTGAGCTCACCGCCCCTCTAAAAGCTCTCAACGCCCCTAAGGGGGCGGTAGGGATCACTTTGAAAACCACTGATTTAAATGAACAACAATAAGTAGGTAGGTAGATAATTAAAAATCCAGGAAAACAATGACGAACATTCAATAAAATTTGATTTGAAAGTATACAAAGAAGTTTCAAATGATTCATATCCTTATGTTTCAAAATATTCGAATTTTTTGATCGAGAAAAAAGATTTTATACAGATAATTTTAAGTCACCGCCTGTTTAAGAAAGAAGGGAGAGGTTTTCAAACAAAAATTAATTAAAAACGAACGGCTACAGCATGACGTGAGCGCATGCGCAATTCCATGCGTTGACACATTCAGTGTGGTAGCCCTAATAGATCGTAACACAAATCATGCGTGTACAATGTATCGTTTAACGATTAGCGTTATCGTCGAACAATGACAAGAAAATAACCTTTGTGGTTAAGCATGAATTGTCGTGCTTAGTTAATGCGGGAGAGATTACCTTTTTAAAAATAGACTTACTTCATCAACCGTCCGGCTTCCTCAGCATGCGGACTCAGTAGCGTGAACTGCAACAAACAAACAGTGTTCATTTGATGAATCGAGGCGTATGTGTTGTGTAAATGTTGATAAGCTAAGCGGAACAACTTAAAGTGTTTGACTGGAACGGATTATTCATACCGTTTGCTTGAGGCGTGCCAAATGCCTGCGGAAAATTGGATCCGACCGGAACAGCCTGCGATTCCTACCGTTTGGCATCGGTTTCAGGCGAAAGATTTGAGCGGCGGCGATCAGCTGGTTACGTATCGGGTAGAAGATTTGACCGAGGACCGGTACGAGGATGCCATTCAACATTACTTGAACCATTTCATCAAAGATGAGCCTCTCTGTCGGCAGCGTAAAATGGCTCAAGATACGGTATCTTACGGTGAGATACAAGGCTTTTGGAGATGGTGCTTCTCCCGGCGGATGACCATTGTTTGTTACCGGGAAGGATCCAACGAAATTGTCGGAGCAAACCTGCTGGATGTTGTAACCCCGGTCAAAAGTCCAACTGAGGTAAGTTTGTTCACGTCTACAGTTGTTAGTCTTATCAATCTTTAAATGCATTCATGATTCAGCTCAAAAGTCAACACATACGGGACATCGTTGGCCTGATGGATTACGTTGGGGAGCAGTGTAACGTTTTCGAAAAGTACGGCGTAGATCGATACATGACCGCGTATGGATTGGCCATCGATAGCCGATATCGGGGGCGAGGAATCGCTACCGAAATGCTGAAGGCCCGGGTCCCCATGTGCAAAGCGTTAGGAATTTCACTGACTTCGACCAACTTTACCGCGATTGGATCACAACTAGCGGCTGCCAAAGCTGGCTTCCAATTGGACTATGAAAAGACGTATGAACCTATCAATCAAGTATTGATGTATGGTGTTCTTAACCATTTAATCCCATTTCAAATTTCTCAATTGCAGATATGACGATTTTGCAAAACTAGGACCTTCGTATGATTTTCGAGGTATCGAATCGAAAAGTCTGCAGCTGATGAGCTTAAAAATTGTGTAGATTAGTTATAATAAAAAGTACTAGTCATTCTTCCGATGGAGTGGTATAACGAATACTTTCATCATCTTATAAAGAGTTAACAAACATGACAATTATCCGAAACTTGTATCCGACATAACTCTAGTTGATTCTATCAATACACAAATCTTATTGAAACATAAATTTCATGGAATATCGAAATAAAATTAAGATAAGTTGGTCTTATTCCACTGATAAGCTGATATAACTCCGCCTGCGTAGGAGAAAATTTTTGATCACCCAGAGCTCCTGGCGCCAACTAGCTCATCATTCCCGAAGTTTCGTTTCCCGATCATGCAATGATACCAATAACTAAATTTCGATTTTTTCGTAAATGAATTAATTTTCAATTGATTGATTTCAATTAATTTAATTGAGGAGTTTGAAATTTTAGCACTGACCATACTGACTGGACACTCGATTTCGTTTCCTGGATAATTTTTACAACAATGTCGATTCCAGAGTGCGCATCAATCGATTTGAAATAATGCTATTCCAGTTAGGAAATGCCATCCAACTTTAAAAAAAAACAGGCAATTTCTACGATAAAATCGGGCTAAACAGGTACATTTTTCCTTCAGGGCATTTTTTGTCAAATTTTTTAGGTTCGCAACCTGCGGTATTGCGAACCTGCAAAATCTGACAACAAAAAATTAGACAGAAAATGGTTGAATTTTTGTTCTAAGTGTCATGTCATTGTGATCAGTGATTTTAGTTTCCATCTAGTACCTACATTTAAAACATCGGGACCTCTTTCGCTCGAAAGAAAACAAAACACAAATTGAACACCATAGCAACTTATACTTTTGCACACACAAAAATTGAAGCAGGCTGAAAATGCTTGGTAGAAAATGAAATTTCTACATATTTTTCTAAGTGTCATTAGAACACGTGGAGTTATTTTTGAATGCTAGCGCCATCACAACCAGTGGTTTATTAATCACTTACTAAGCAGTTAAGATACGAACCTTAGGTTTATGGAAAAATGGTTCAGAGTTCTATCAGTTTATCAGTGCTTATTCTACGAGACACGTGACCTCCCAATTAATGCGGATCATTGTTGAACGAGAAATTTCGCGCGTAGGGTTGCGTTAGGAGTCAAAAATTGAGGTCTAAAATATCAACGTGCATAAGCCAAATCAGCTGATTGCACCGGTTGCCCACATACAAATGCAATCATGAGTATACTATACAAAAAAACAAATGAGTGAACATTTTAACGACTTTTCGCTCGCATGTATTGGTGATCCAAGCAGGCCAGACAAAAAATATTTTCGCAACGGCCATTTTGACTCCAGCCTTCTTTACGAGAGCCATGAATTGCAAAATGGCAAGTTTTAATTATTAACGCGCAATAATGGGGTAAATTCTTATTGAATTTTTCAATTTATTTGCAGCTCAACATTTTCGGGAGGAGTACCTGCTGCTGGAAATCACCCGCCAGAGCCCATTGGTCAAAACATCAAACTGGGAAAGGACTATCGTTTGCAGCCAGCCAGTAAGTTTTTAAGATAAGATTATTTCTTGTTTGATATTCATACTAGCGAATTAATTTTTCAGATGTTCTCCGGCCCACCTTACGTACTTCGCCGTACTCGGAAACTCCATTCATCAAGTGCCGGTTCTCAAACGAATGTTAGCTCCACTTCATCGTTGCCATAAAGTGCCAAAATTTGATTTGTGAAATGTGCCTTCCCTTAAAGGCTGTAATAATGAATAAAGAGATATTTTGAAAAATAAAATGTTTTTTCGACAATTTATTTCAATTTGAAAAACTTCCTGAAATGACTCACCCATACATGCGCACATTTCCAGTATGCACGCACACATGAACACGAACCGAACACACCAATACCATCAAACCATGCCATATGTCAGCGAGAGCTGTCATTCTGAACCGGGAATGTCATTTCTACTGTATCGGTTGGGCCATTTTCCACTAGAAAACAATGGGACGGCTAGTAGGCGGCTAGTAGGATTCCTACTAATCTTTCTAGTGGTCCTACTACTCTTTTCCGTCAAAGGGCTGACACGCCGAAGTTGTGCTCTTATTACTGACTTCTGTCAGCACTCCATTATTTTTTTTCTCGAGATTGTCATCCCGTAGGATGTTTCATCCCTGCGTGTCAGCTCTTCAGACTAGAAAATGTCAGGCTAGATTCAGATAAGCTTCGATTAGTGTTCGGAACTTCTTTGAACGGACAATTGCCGTGCCTGAAGCGTTCGCAGAAGTTAGCAATACGAATTGAAAATTGCGAGTCACATCACATTTTTATTTAAATTCCACGCATGCATTTTCAGTTCTGTACATCGGTATATCTTCTGAGTTAAAATGGAAAACATTTTCAAGTTTTAAGAATGAATATCAAAATCTTCATTCTGAAAACTGTTGGAAAATATTTGTTATGTTTTGGCCTGGGGGAAGAAGACTGAATAAAAAAAGAGAAAAAAAAACTTTCAAACGTCAAATTTCTCTCATCAATCTACCGACCAGTGCGAAGGTTCAAAATTTTACTTTCTTATCTCAAGATTTTCAATAAAACTTTTTTGATGCTGAAAAGCACTTGTTTTGCATTGAACAATTAATTATTTAGGTTTTGTTTCACTCTGGCAAATTCTTGCATGTTCAGGCGTATTAAGTCGCTCATATTTCGTTGAATTTTTGAAGCTGATAAAAAAAATTGTTTGATCAATGGTTGTTCTTAAAAAAAACCTTAAAAAACAGATTTAGATTTTGGGTAGTTCCCATAGACCGAACAACATTTTAATATAGTTCAAAGTTTATACATATTTACGACTGAGTAGACAGTTAGTATTGGATAATCTAGCTGGTGTATTCGACTTCGATGTTTTCTTTTGAATCTGCAGCAATTAACTCAGAAGACATAAATGTAGCACCTAAACAACTGAGTTACATGAATCGCTACACAAAACTGATCATCTAAAGTTAAAATTTGAACGATTACAAATCTTTTCAACAATTGCTGTTTTTTGCCGAACAGTAAAAAAACGATACAGAAAACGATACAACGAATTCCAGTCTTCCTCCTCTAGGTTTTGGCGAGCAGAAAACAAAGTAAACATCTTTTAAAACGATAAGTAAAATTATCCATTATCATTTTTCTTTCTGTCTTCTAAATGGCGTTTATACGAATCGGTAATGATTTATTCGGACATGCCCGGGTTTTCAATGTAAAGGTGACATATCAATCTCAATTGCTTGAAACCAGCTTTTTATAATTATTGCTGGAAATCAGCTTTTTTTTTAAAAAACAACTGGAAATTTTTGGTTTCTAAATTAGATTTGAATTTTCAATATAATACCCTCATAGTGGTCATATTTATACACAGAAATAGGTTTGTTCATTTTTCTTGAACGACATTTATTTAAATTTTAATTACAAAATCAAATAATACCTGTTGGCCGGTTTTCGCCAAGCCTTGGACATCATCTGAAATAAAAATAATAATTATAAATTTCTCTAACGAAATATGTATATACTTGATCGTTAAAAAAAATTGCCTTTGGTCGAAATGGTACATTGCTGGAATAGGGAAGAAAATAAAATTCGGTAACCGTTGCTGAAACGAAAAACAAGCTGACACTTTCCGCGCGCAACTGGAAATAACCAGCAAAAACAAAAACAAATTCGAGTTTGATAGACCGATTGCTGGTTTTTCAGCAACGCAGTTCAAGTGCTGGAAAAATCAGCAAGGCGAAGAATGTTGAAAATAATCGTTAAAATAATTAAAAATATGGAAGTTTGGTTTGTTATTTCCAACGGGCTGAAAGAGAAGAAAATTTCCGAACTGACATTTCAGTACCGCACTGACGTTTTGGTTCCAAAATTCCATTGAAATCAAAGGAGAACTGACGTTCTGGTTCCGAAAAGCCAGTACGGTCGGTTTGTATGTGATTTGACAGTTGCTTCAGTCCTTTGGTTATTTCTACATTTGACAACAATCGAAATTTATCCCCCTAGTTTCACAACATTGCAATGAGCGTTTAGAACTTTACCGACATACGATGTTTCGTACTATCTCGCTTTCGTGTGCACTCTGTAGCCGTCGGGATCCCAATCCTTTTTGTCTGCTTCGCTCGATCAGCCTGATCACTCTGGTGTTGCCCTCAAAGACTGCCATTGGACTCACCAAAAATCTGATCGCCGAATCCGCTACGAATGCCATCGTTGCTGCTGCTGCTATCGGCTCAAGAGCATTTCTAATGCCCCAGTCGATCTCGATGTTCGCATAGATGGTAGCCCAAAGCTTGCAGTGCACCCCTTGAAGTACGACTATTTTGTTGCTGGAACTTTGGGTGCGGCCAATACCCCAGTTGATTGCGATCCGAGGCGATCCTTATTGCCAAATGCCATGGGCCAAGCACCACACTTTATTCTTTTCTTTGGCGGAAACTGAAGTGACGCCACTTTTTGCACGCTTAACGTAGTTTCCCCCTAAATGGGTTTTTACCTTGCACATATCTCCATTGAGTTTCAAATTTGGTTTAAAACCAACACGCTCGTATTGTTTTATGGAACGGGTGGGTAATTGAATAAAACTTGTTGCCTAAATTGCTCTATAATATCTTGCTCAAACTAATCGAAATTCAAATGTAACTGTAGGAGAAAGAGCTAAAATAGAGGAGAAGAAAACTGAATTATAACTATTTGATTTTACCACTTACCTTGTTCTCAATATAATCCATATTTATAGACGTGTTGAATCATTCTTTTCCAATCAAAGTAATCGGAAGAAAGTTCATAGAGAAGAACCTAAAAAAAAAACAAAAAAAAGTTAAGAAATTCAAACTACTTACCTCCTTGCCAATCGTAAACTTGTTTTGCTTGTTGTTGTTGGAATCACGGCCAAATGGATATCTGTCAAATGGTATCAACGCACTTTATAATGACGAAATAGACCGGCAATTATGTACCTAAACAAAAATCATTAAAATCTCAATCAACTGTGGTAAAGAAATGCCACTGAAAAAAAATTATCCTTCAAGTTTGTGTGACGATTAGTTTAGTTTGCTTGTATTAGTGCGGTCGAAAAATATTCCATATCTGAACACACCAATACTTGCACAAAGAATCGAAGTAGTATGAAGACAAAAAAAATAGCTTCAATCTTACAACGACTTTTGGTGCGGACGGACGTTTCTAGCGAGTCGGGATTACAGTAATTTAAACGGTTGTTTTGAAGATTGACCAATTTCGGAAAATCATGGACTACGACAATGGCGCAACGGCTCCCAAAGGGGATAGGTAAGTATATAAGTGAAAGGGATAGATCGAGGTAGATCTAATAATTGTGAATCAAATAAAATACATCGGGGAAAATAAAAGCAAGATGGCAATGGCTTGGTAGAGAATAAATCGTTATTTTTCATTTTAACCACTAACAATAATCTTAAAGTGAGCTCCACACGGAAAGAAATGGAGTGAGCTTATATCTGAATAGTAATTCAGTTAAAGAGAAGCTAAATCGAGAAGTTGTTCTTGTTTGGACCGGTCGATCTCTAAACAAAATGGTGGATCATCACATTTCAAATCTATTAAATAATTGGTGCGGAAGGTCACAAAATGATTTAAAAATGGCGGAAGGCCACCAAATAGTTTTTAAAAATGTGCGGAAGGTCACAGATTGAATTTAAAGAAAAAATGTGCGGAAGGTCACAAAATGAGTTTAAAAAAAAAAAAAAAATGCGGAAGGTCACAAAATGCGTTTTGCAAAAAAAAAAATGTGCGGAAGGTCACAAAATGAGATAAAAATGAGTTGAATATATTTTGCGGACGGTCACGATACAAAATGGTGGATGACCATATTCCAAATCAATAACATAATGTCTGCGGAAGGAAAAAAAAAAGAAAAGAAAAGACTTACGGGTCACAAAATGAGTTAAGAAAAATGTGCGGAAGGTCACAAAATGAGTTTTAAAGTGTGCTTGAGGTCACAATACATGAAAAATATTGAACAATAAAAAAAAATAAATAAATAAATGAATATTGGAAAAAATTGCTGGACACGTTAAAAAAAAAAACTAACTCAAAAAAAATGGATAGTCTATTACAAAAAAAAAATCTTTTTTCGTAGTAACAAATTTAAGCTATAAGTGCTGCACAAAAAAAAATTTTTTTTTGTTCGTTTATTTGTAGCCAAAAGGGAAAACCAAAGAAATCGAAAGGAACAAAGAAAAATCTGGCTAAGGAACTGAAAGCCGAAAAGGCTAAAACGATGGAACTGATGGAAAGACTTCAAAAGCTCGAGGAAGAAAATAAATCACTGCAAAGTCTTCATAAAAACCGCCAGCCGCCAGTAGTGTAGAGTTTGATAAGGAGCCAGGAGCATCAAGCACGAAGCATACAGATAATCCTACGGGCGAAGTAGTACATCTTTCTACAGCTATGGTCCCAGAGGAAACAAGGTTCGCGTCGCTTGTGAAGGTACCCGGAGCAATAAATACACAGAGCGTTGATCGACCAATTACATCTACAACTCAGGAGGAAACAAGGTTTGCATCTTCGATAAATCAATTGGCACTTTCAACAATAGCTATACCAGAGTGCAAATCTCTATCCGAGGGCGACGAAATTGATAGGCCAACGTTTGAAATGTGGCTAGAAATGCTTAAAAATTGTATGTAATTGGCGGGTATATCTGATGAGTTGACTCAATTCACTGTTTTCAAAGTGAAAGCGGGACCTCGTCTGTTACAAATTTATAATAACACGCGATCAGATGGTAATGCACCGGATATGTCGCTCCAGCCTTTTTCTAACGCTGTGCATAGATTAAAATGTTATTTCGGATCAGTTTCGGACGTCATGTTGCAGCGGCGTAAATTAGCCGGCATGATACAAAAAGTTGAAGAGTCAGACTTAGCTTTTGTGAACAGAGTAGCGACAACGGCTAGATTATGCGATTTCGAAGGAAATAAGGAGTTTGAAGAGATTATTAGAGCTGTAGCGGAACATGCGACCTACAAGTAGGTGAGGATTAATCTTTACATTACTTTAATAAGATACATTTTTTTAAAATAAATTATGGCTATTCATGAAACAGGTCAGGGTTGCAGCCCTAAAAATTCAGAATAGAGGAGGTACCTATGCAGAGTTTATTGACAAAGTTCGTGAAATAGAGTCTATAAGACTCAATGAAGAGATTTTCGCGGCGTCTCACAGAAATACTGAGCCCGCTGTGGTTGCTCCTGTACGGGCAGGAACATCGGCGGAAACACGTAGAAGCTTTGAACAACCTCGTACCAGCTACCCTAAACCATTTTATGGCGGAGTCAAGCAAAATAGAGGACGATACAATCCTAGAAATAATTTTCAACCTCATGGTTACGAACGTCAACAACCAGCAGCTTTCTATAACAACAGACGATACCAACCATACGATGGTCAACGATGGAAAATGAGTAAACCTGAAATCCGTTCTAAATTTGACCCAAGTAACGACCCTCGTGAAAACTGGAGATGCCGCGGTTGCAATAGCCCGTACCACGATATTAAAAATTGCACGAATTCTAACTTGGATTGTTGGAATTGCGGAGCACATGGCCACATCCAAAGAGCTTGCCCGTTTCCAACGCATAACAAAAACAGAACTCATCAAGTCACTCAAAATCCAGAAACATCATCCAATGAGGTGGCTTTACTGGAGGGAGAACCATGCATCGCGAAATCAGACCCACAAGTGAGTGAAGAAAATGATTCTCTTAATGCTAAATAGTATGACACATTGAAATATTTTTTGGTTGTTTTAATTTGAATTTTATTTTATTTTTAAAACGTATTTGAATTATTTCTTACTATTACGTAATGTTGAGGTTCTAAATATCAAAAGGAAACTGATAAATAAAGAAATATACTTTAGAGAGAAACAGAATGTGTCTTACTACATAACTGAAATGGAATTATCAAAATATTAATGTATATTTATGTCTACAGATATCAGAATACCAAAATTATCAATTTGCCTCAATGGATCCATTGGGTTTTGCTACAATAGGTATCATAGCGGACGAAGGCATAATATTGGCTAAGGTAGCTGGTCTAGACTGCAACTTTTTAGTCGACTCTGGTGCACAAGTCAACACTTTTACTGCGGATTTGTTTAGAATTCTGAGCACCGATGAGAAATACCGGCATGAAGTAGTTAATTATAAAAAAGGAACCGATCGCCCTTTGACTGCTTATGCAACCAAGGATTGCATACAGGTAATTGCAACATTTGAAGCCCCACTCTTTATAACTAATGACCGGCCAATACTCCTGGAAAAGTTTTACGTGGTAAATGAAGCAAGATCCTTGCTTGGAAGGACCACCGCTTTAAGGCACAGCGTTCTTATGCTGGGGTTGAAAGTTCCACTCCCGACAAATGTGATCGATCGTGAGAATCATCAGATCGGTTGTCACGTGGCCTCGATTGAGAAAACAGAACCGTTTCCAAAGTTTAATATTCCACCAGTTAAGATCAGTTATGATACGGCAAAAGCTCCCTGTCGTAATATTTTTACAAACATCCCTCATGCACTGATGCCCTTGGTAGAAGAGCGCTTGAAGCACTTAGTGGCCACGGACATCATCGAACCAGTTTGCGAAGGCATGGATACACAATTCTGCTCGTCTATGCTTGTGATCCCAAAGGGCACGGATGACATTCGACTTGTAATCGACCTACGGGGCCCAAATCGTTACATCCACAGAACTCCATTTTCGATGCCAACCATGGAATCTATTCTAGCGGATTTAAGTGGTTCAATTTGGTTTTCAACGGTTGACCTCTCAAACGCTTACTTCCATGTTGAACTGGATGTCACATGTCGTCACTTAACGAATTTCTTCACGGAATTCGGAATGTTCCGTTACGTCCGACTTCCCTTTGGTCTGTGCAACGCACCAGATCTGTTTCAGGAGATCTTGCAAAGGCAGATCCTGGGTGATTGTGAGGGCTGCAGGAATTATCTGGACGATTTAATAATCTACGGAAAAGCTAAAGAAGAACATGACAAAAGATTAAGAGTCGTTTTAGCAAGATTACAGCAACACAATGTAAAGCTCAACAATTCCAAATGTGTATTTGGGAGTCGCTCAGTAATGTTCTTGGGATTTAAACTGACGTCTAATGGTTGGGAAGTATCAGAGGAGAAGATGAGTGCGATTCAGAACTTCAGGCGACCTAGTAACTGCAGCGAGGTAAAGAGCTTTTTAGGTCTCATCACGTTTATGGACAAGTTTATACAAGGCAGAGCTGATTTGACTAGATATCTAAGAGCCTTATCTAATGCAGAGACCTTTCAATGGACTGACAATGAAGAACGCGAATTCAACAATTTGCGTAATAAGGCTTTGAAAGCAATTAAAACTCTCGGATACTACAATTCCACAGATAGGACGGAACTATATGTTGATGCTAGTCCTTTCGGTCTCGGAGCAGTCCTTGTACAGTTCGACCAAAAGGGATCTCCGAGGGTCATCGCATGTGCATCTAAAACGCTTACGACTGCAGAACACAACTATCCGCAAATTCAAAGAGAGGCTCTAGCCATAGTCTGGGGAGTAGAGCGATTCCGGTTCTATCTCCTCGGGCGGTCTTTCGTTATCCGGTCAGATGCGGAAGCTAATGAGTACATATTCAATACAAACCACAGACTCGGCAAACGAGCCGTAACTCGCGCTGAAACATGGGCACTACGCCTTCAGCCATTTGATTTCGTAGTTAAAAGAGTACCCGGCAAGGAAAATATTGCGGATGCTCTTTCACGGCTAATCAAAGAATCGCAAAATGCAATTCCCTTTGATGATAACGACGATGCTCATCTGATTTTCTCCCTTGATGCCGCAATAATGCAGATTACCTGCACACTATTAATTTTTTGGTGTAAATTTATGTCAAATTGGATGCACAAAATTGAAGCATCACTTTTGACCTAAAATTACATCATGAAAAACAGAAACGCTTGAAGCCATAAATTCTTTGACATAAATTAAATGTCATATTTGATATAATATTATATCAACGATGATGTAAATTTCTGTCTAAGGGGACGCACAAAAGGAAAGCATCTTTTTTGACATAAATTTAGATTTTCTCGGAAATAACGTAGCGTTCTGTTAAATTTTGATGACAGAAGCTTTCGGAACCATAAATTTTTAGAGAAAAACATTTGCATGGACATAAATTTTGGTTATGTTTCAGTTTGCAAAAATACTAGTTATTAAACGTTATTAATGTTTAAAATTATTGAAATGAAATGACATAAAGCTTTAATGCGATTTCAATAATGTGAAGATAATATTTAATAAAAAGTATTTTTACAAAATTCTTACTAAATATTTATGACCATGAAAATATATTTCTCTAAAAATTTGTGCTACCGGAAGCTTAATGCATGAAGTAAGTAAGTAAATTTACCTAAAACATTAGCCTTATGATTTTTTACGAAGTTTATTTACATTAATGTAACATTAGATGTACGAAATTAAAACATCGCATGGGGCATGAAATACATTGAGTTTATCATAAAATTTAATTTACTTGTCATTTGATAGTTTTAGCTATATATTTGCAAAGACGTAAATATTGAGAGATATATATATATTGAACCATTGTGATATTTCATAAGAGAAGATTAATTTCTATGTATATGTATAACACAGACCGAATTTTCGTTTATTGATTGTTTATTTGGAAGAAAATAATAACTTACAATCTTTTAAAAATATTTTACATTATAAATCACACTTCGTCAGGATAATAAAGTGCACTAGCGATGAATATGCCCCTATAGTGAATTCATGTCGTAATTGAACTGTTGGAGAAAAAAATCAACAAACACGGAAATTAAAAAAATACATTTAAAAAAATTGAAATTGTTTTGACTAACAATATTAATACTTATAATGTTTCACAAGTGTATTTTTTATTTTAATTCCTGTACCAAATTTTAATTCTTTATTGCATTCCGTGAATTGAAAATGAGGTAGCTAGTTTTGCCAATTAAAATTTTCAATTTCACTTTCAGTTTAAAAAAAAAATAAGTATAAGAATTAGAAACAGTATTCTATTTGAGTGATTGAGAGTAAAAATCAAAATAATCATCAAAATTCAGTATAGTCATGATCGCAATCAGATTTTTAAAGAAGGATTCAAATGAACAACATCAAAAAACTTGAAGCAACATATGTTGAGGTTACCATTAAAAAATACAGAATGAGATCAAATAAAAAAGAAGATGAAGTTCAATCACAATATTCGTAAAAAATTCAAAGATTACAATTGGTTTTTTTTATATGATCTTATTCTTAGTCATGAATATCTACATGCTCTACACGTGAAAAATATTCATACTACGTACGGTGTTAATAAAATCACCTTCACTTATACAACTACTGAAATTCATATATGACATGTATCGTGCATTGAAACGCCTGAAGGTATACGACTCCTATGAAATCTATAAATGCTTTTATCTGTGCTAATTTTCCAAGCAGTTTCACCAGGCTAGGCGTTAGTTAAACCTCGATAAGCGCTTATATTTAAACATTGTTCGGACAACACAGATAATGGAAAGGAAAAGTCTCGTTTGTTTGACATATAAAACTGCTGCTAACTGCTCGGAAAATTAGCTCAGATAAAAGCATTTATAGAATTCATAAGAGTCGTCAATGCAGGCGTTTCCATGCACGATACATGCCATTGCCTAAATGAATTTCAGTAGTTGCATAAGTGAAGATGATATTATTAACATCGTAAGTAGTATGAAGTTCTTTGTGGTATGAATATGTTTCAGGTGTAGAGATTTAAAAATACCAATTGCATGTGAACCACCAATATTCCTTTCATCGTAAGTGTGTGTTCCAAAATAAATTTACTTAGTTTGTATTACCTTTTTATCCCGCCACCTGATCAGTCTGGTAAACCAACGAGTTTTCATCTGAAGCCGACGAATCCACAAGTGATAGTAACGTCACGGAAATGGTTTGCTCATGTTGTATCATGAGTCGCTAACCCATGCTTTGCCACCGGTGCCGTTCTGCGACAATCGGCTAGGGAGGGAGGGGGGATCTGAAGAGTATCTGAAGCACTTTCCGCATCGAGCGAGATACTTCGGCCAAGTACGTTGTCATCCGTTCGACTAGATCCCGATAGAGCCCGGTCAGTTGATGCCAAACGCTCGTGCCCACTGGAATCTGAAATAAGGAATTGAACAGATAAACTGTTCTAATTTATGAAATTTAAAAAGAGTTACCTTTGGCTGGAGAAATTTTTTTCATCGATATCACAGCTTCCAATACAAAAAAACTTTGACAACCGATACCTGTAATAAGATAAGATTGATTAAAACAAAAATTGACAAGACATATTTTGAATAGTTACGTTACAAACCTTGGTAGATAAATATTTATGCAGTTGCTCATCATCATTGAACTTCTCTTAAACTCCCTCGAAGCGATGCAGCGGAATCTTGGTAGCCAGCTGTTCCGCGATGCCTTTAAGAAATCCATCGATCCCGGTCTTTGCAACAATCCCACTTCCGTTGTTCAGATTATTGCTTACCTTAGTTGCTGGCACCGGTGCTACCGATCAATCCGGTTCCCACAAAGCGTTTCAAATCAGCTAGAAAATAAAGCAGATTCCGCGGAATAATGGATGTTTTTGTTGACATGCAAAATTTTACTTTTGACAATTTTCACTTTTCACACTTATTCCGTTTAGTTACAGCGGTTGCCACTGCACTGCAAAACAAACACCGTTCAATTTTAGAGCAATCGAGCAGCCAGTCATGGTGATTGAACCCAATATGGAACAAATTATAAACTTGCGAATTTGATTACCGCCATCTTTGTCAATTTGGTCCGATTGACAAAACGCATCGAACGGATTAAATTTTATTCGATGTAAAATTATTTGCATTCTAGATTAGGTAAGCTCAAAAATAGGTCTTCTAATCCATAAAGATCGTATAAATTTATGAATTGGTGATTTGTGTTTGTGTGTGTGTTGTTTATATTCGAATTGATGTAAAATTATAGCTTTTCATGATTAGGATAAAAAAAATAGGTGATCAAGCGTTTCTGGCACGTTTAATTTTATAAAATTTTTGGTGTGTGGGAAGATATAGAAAAGTGTTCGGAAATGGATCAGGAAATTCAGATGGTTCACGAAGCGTTGATTTCAAATTATTGGCCAAAAGAGCTCAGAAAGTTTGAAGCTCAGCGGAAAACCATTTATTCGCTAGGATCCTCGCTTTTCAAAGGGGACAGAGTTATTTTACCGCAAAATCTTCGGCTACAAGCTTTAAAATATGCACATGAGGGTCACGTGGGCGAAACCGCCATGAAAAAAATAATGCGGGAATATTTTTGGTGGCCGGGGATGTCCCTGGACACAGTGCGTTTTGTAAAGGACTGTGAAACTTGTGCTCTATTGTCAAAAAAGAACCCACCATTGCCATTATCACCGAGAGAGATGCCAGAAGGTCCTTGGGAAATCGTGCAAATTGATTTCCTGGCAGTTCCCAAGTGTGGTTCTGGGGAGTTCCTCGTTGCTGTTGATACGCACTCACGATTTTTGTCTGTTGTTGAGATGAAAAACACCGATGCAGGGAGCACCAATGCAGCTCTCTGCGAGATATTCAAGCTCTGGGGATGCCCTCTAGTATTGCAGAGTGATAACGGTCCACCTTTTCAGGGGTCTGGCTTTGTAAACTTTTGGGAGGCCAGGGGTGTAAAAGTGCGTAAATCTATACCACTAAATCCGCAAACGAATGGTCTAGTGGAAAGACAGAACCAAGGTCTGATAAAAGCCTTAGCTGCAGCACAATTAGAAGGCTCGAACTGGAGGAAAGCCCTCCAAGAGTATGTACATAGGCACAATACACTAGTACCCCACTCACGTCTCGGTGTAACCCCATTTGAACTGATGGTGGGGTGGAAATTCCGCGGAACGTTTCCCAGCCTATGGAATCATAACGGTTCTAAATGAATTGATGTTGAAGACATTCGCGAACGCGACGCGGAAACCAAACTTACTGATAAAAAGTATGCAGATTCTTCTCGCGGTGCATCAGATTCTGATATAAAAATTGGTGACACGGTACTAATGGCTCAACCTCGTAAATTGAAAACTGATCCAACATTCTCCAAAGAAAGATTTAAGGTTGTAGCTCGACAAGGGGCAAAAATCGTAATCGCGAGTCGGGGCGGTATCCAGTACTGCCGAAAGGTGGATGATGTAAAAAAAGCACCAATAAACGACTCTCGTGAATTGACCGATGAATTGACAAACGAAATCGCAGATAATCCGGATCCAGGTTTCACAGAGCTACCATTTCTTGACAATCCCAATCTCGGGACGTCAGCTTCTTTGCCGGGAGAAATGCATCACGATTTGGAGACAAATACAAGAAAAGTTGTTACACGGCGTCAACAAGGATGCACAGTTCAGCGGCCGTCTAGATTCAACGATGATTTCATCTACTTAATTTACAACTAGTGTAGAGGCAAGAGCGAATGTAGGAGAAAGAGCTAAAATAGAGGAGAAGAAAACTGAATTATAACTATTTGATTTTACCACTTACCTTGTTCTCAATATAATCCATATTTCTAGACGTGTTGAATCATTCTTTTCCAATCAAAGTAATCGGAAGAAAGTCCATAGAGAAGAACCTAAAAGAAAAACAAAAAAAAGTTAAGAAATTCAAACTACCCAATAAACATTTTGGTTGCTTAAGAAAGGCAATTCGCTGAACAAAAGCTGAGCTAAAGCGTAATTGCTGCTTCAGCTTAATGGTTGAATAAAGACAAACTATAACCATGTTTCAGCGTTTAAAGAAGTCTCAGTGCAGCCAATGAAAGGAGTTGAAGAGTTGCTTCCATAACACTATTTCAGCCTTTGTTCAACCATTCGCTACCATTGGAATTTGACAGACTGTGAACTGTGGTAAAATTGCCTTGCATGATGGCGGCTTGATTGGAATAAGAGGGGAGTTTTTGTTTTCTTTATGCAATGAGATTTTTTTTATAATTTCTCATTTAGCTTAATTTTGAAATAAAGAATAAATTTTCTCACAAATTTTATTTTTGGTGCCCAAAACTGAAAAAAAGATCATTTCTCTCACACTTATTTTTAAAAAAATATTCGGTTGAGAGGCATGTTGGTCGCTTAAGATCGACAAATTTTCATCGCGCCGCAGACTTCATGATTGGTTCTGCGTACTGCGGCATGCGACTAACAAGCCGGAGGTTTAAAAGTCGGGGCAGTTGAAACGAAAAAAAAACAACACAGAGGGGAAAAAGTGAGTGCTAAACATCTGACAGACAGACAGACATTTGACTTTTTTTTTATTTTTATTTTTTTGAAGATCCGTCAATTGACGTTTAATGACGTTTGCTGAATAACTTCTCCAGATCAAGATGATTAAAGGCTGAAGACACGTGAATTAGTGAATTTTTGAGACCTTCTTTCAGCCAGATTGCTGATTAAAAATTGAACCACGATATTTGTTCACCGTTTATTCAGCAAAAAGTGTTTGTTGGGTACTTACCTCTTGCCAATCGTAAACTTGTTTTGCTTGTTGTTGTTGGAATCACGGCCAAATGGATATCTGTCAAATGGTATCAACGCACTTTATAATGACGAAATAGACCGGCAATTATGTACCTAAACAAAAATCATTAAAATCAAAGGACTGAAGCAACTGTCAAATCACATACAAACGGACCGTACCGACTTTTTGGAACCAGAACGTCAGTTCCCCTTTGCTTTCAATGGCATTTTGGAACCAAAACGTCAGTGCGGTACTGAAATGTCAGTTCGGCAATTTCCTTCTCTTTCAGCCCCTTGATTAAAATCTCAATCAACTGTGGTAAAGAAATGCCACTGAAAAAAAATTATCCTTCAAGTTTGTGTGACGATTAGTTTAGTTTGCTTGTATTAGTGCGGTCGAAAAATATTCCATATCTGAACACACCAATACTTGCACAAAGAATCGAAGTAGTATGAAGACAAAAAAAATAGCTTCAATCTTACAACGACTTTTGGTGCGGACGGACGTTTCTAGCGAGTCGGGATTACAGTAATTTAAACGGTTGTTTTGAAGATTGACCAATTTCGGAAAATCATGGACTACGACAGTAACAATGAAATTTTTTTTGCTGGAAATCGAGGCAAAAATTCACTGTGTACACAGTAAATTTATTTTTGCTGGTTTTTGTCCCACTGACTTTCCAGCAAAAACTTGCTATGCTGGTTTTCAGCAATACAAATTGCTGGAAACCAGCTATTTCTTTCAAAACAACCGGCTGTATTTAGTACCGAATTTATATTTTAATTCAAAATTAAATATTGAATACTGACTGTACATATAATGAGCAATGAAAAACTATTATTTTCTTTCATTTTTAAATTATATTTGTATTTATTTCCAACAGCTTTTTTTTTAATTTTCCAACACCGGCTCTGGAGTGGCAGCTTTGTGCCAAAGTGTTGATCATTCGCCACCAGAGAAAAGAGTTCTGATCAGTATCTTTTATGAAATCTGTCCAATAAAAACTCACCCTTGACCTATGTCTGGTTGCTAGGAGGAAAATAAAAATAATGTGACAACTCGATTGCTGATTTTCCAGCAAACAAGATCATTTGCTGGAAAGAACAGCAATTTGAAAACCGATTGCTGATTTTTCGGCAAGTATGACAAGAACACAACCGATTACTGAAAAATCCAGCAATAAGAAAATCGATTGCTGGTTTCCCGCAAAAAATTGGATTGCTGAACGTTTCCAGCAATTTTTTTTGCTGGAAATCGAGGCAAAAGTTTACTGTGTAGTTTTCTAAAACTTAAAGCAGTATGCCTGATGGGGGTCAATTGTTGCGTTCAGGGATGAAAATTTTTCTAACTGTCTAGACACTGAATCCAGTTTCCGCAAACAGAGCGAAACAAGATCATCCCAAACATGATCTACGATCGGTTGGTTCTGTCTAGTGATTGATGAGAAGAGGAAAATACCTTTATCCAGCCCGAATCAAAAGTCATCGATTTTTTTTCTCCGAAAAACACATTCTCTTTCAGCAAATCGACCGGCGTGCGGTCTCAACTACACGATTAACTTTATCCTCTTCATTGGAGACCCAAAATTGAACTCTATCATGGGATTGTCGCCATCATACAACGCAGACTGCGACATACTAAAAACAACCCTGTCACCGGACCCCTCGAGATGATTGATGATTACCCGCTGCGTGTGCTCATGTGACCAAGTCGATTCCTATTTTTTTCTTAAATTATTATAGAAGACTCAAAAAAAAAATCAAATCTTTACATTGCTCCTATTGGGACTGTATAGAATCCAACATCGACTTCGACACGATCTAATGTTCCTCGAGTGTACCTTTATGAAAAGATTCACTTTCAAGTCATTAGGTTCACTTTTGCTCAACTTCGACCAACTCCGCCTTTTTCGCGGGATCTGCCAGATTGTGTGCAATTAACTATCGATTCGATCTCAGACCATGTTTTCGCCTTTCGATGTTGAAATAAATGGATTAGAAAAATTGAAAGACAATAAAGTTACGTCTAAGCTGAGGGATACTTTACTCTTGTGCGTTGCTCATTAACCTTATTGTTCGGGTCAGTAGATGCTGCTCTGACAAATAAAATATTTCGCGAAGGAGGACTTTTTGAATGTAACAAGTCGCTCGTTAATATCTATGGACAATCGGAGCTGATACAGAATCTCGTCTATTTATTGTCGTTATAAATTGTTCTTTGTTCGTCAACCGATTCCCGACCGACGAACGGTTTCAGATTCTTCCCTTCGAATATATGATTGAGCAATGATCCCCTCAACGATTGCTCAAATGATCACGACACACCGACACCGGTACGGAACAAAACAATATATGTAGGTCCTGCTGGGAACGCTAACCTCAAAAAGGTGATTCATTTGTTTCCGCTCCGTCAACCAGAACCTAAGTGGGCGGTGTATGGCTTCAAGAATCAAGTGTACAGAAGCACGCAAAAAAAATACTTCGAACCCACTTGTTTGTTATGACCCTAAGAAGTTGGTTCGCAACGATCTGTGAAAAGAGAGAAAGGGATCAGATCGGTCAACCAGAAAGTTCCTCTTTTTTCCATTCCAACAAGTGCATCATTCTTTTTCCGGTATCGTAGATCAGTAGAGAAGAATCAACTTGAATGAAAACTGAAACCTAAGGGCTGTCCCAACGGTAGATGCAAAACACGGTTTTCGACCACGCTAAAACAGTCCGGCTGGCACCGGCGCGGTGGCGTAAATCGCTGTTTTAGCACAGTTATCGATTTCAAAATTCCCAACAGTTATACGCCTTTGTTCCAAATTCATGCAAATTTGGAACAGGATTTCAAAATATACGACAGACCGATTTAGTTCACGGTGAGAAAATTTTAGCCAACAATGATTTCTTTCACACATGTTTGGGTAACATTGGGTGTGATAATAGTTTCTTTTTGAGATATTATTTAAATGTTTTTTTCGCTTCAACCAGCCTACACGTAACATAAATTGAGAATAGATGTTAATAAAAACCATATCAAGTATAAATAATAGATGTCACATTATTCTAGATTTATTATAATTAAATAAAAAGCTTTTCATTTGGGCTCGACGAGTTAGTGAATCCAGTCAGCGTTCTAAAATTTGAAAAAAAAAAATAAACGAAAAGAAAATTTTAATACTTTTTCGATGAGATACCTACTTATGTAGAAAAATGGACTTCTCATTATGCCTCGGGTGCTCGTTATGCCCTCATCTCCCCTAAATTAAATATTTAATTGTTTATGTCAAGCTTCCGAGATTCGCTCAGGATAGCTGATCTCTGAACGCTGTTTCCAAAGCTCTCTCAGGTAGTGAGAAGAACCGCCTTCAATTACTTTGTGAGCAGAGAACATGTTGCACGACACTTATTCCTGTATTATCGGAGAGCATACGTTGCTTGTCTTGTTCGCGGCGGAGTGGAATTCTATATCGTCAGCACCCATTGGAGGTTCGCTAACAAGATAATTCCCCGTTCCTTGTATAGCTGCAGAACAATTCGACAGGAGGAAAATTTTAGTTTGTCGCACTCGCTTGCGATAGGTTCGTAGCCGTTGGGATGAATAAACCCATTGGGCTTAAAATCCCGGAAAAAAAGAAAAAAAAAAAAAAAAAAGGTTCGTAGCATTTATCAGCAGTGGCAAACTCGGCTCTGAGTTGGATCACATGGATCGCTCGTACGTTTATCGCATACGTCGGGTGGTGGCAGAATAATGTATAACATAAACTAAAATCAAAATATCTCGAAAACGCGTGGATATTTTTGAGTCATGTTTTGACAAAAAATATTCTAAGAATTAAAAGGAACTTACTTATGACATTTTCGTTACTATTTGTTCCGCAAAGTGTGAGAAACTGGTGAGGATATTGAAAAAAATGCTTAATTAGTTATCATAATTTCTAAGAAAAAAAAGTAATTTTCCATCGAAAGGTTTGAGGATTCAAACAACTTTTAAATCTTAATCGATCACAAACATTATCCTACACTTAATGAACATTTTATATTAATTTTTATTAGTTTCGTTATTCACAATTCATTCTCAGTTTGATGCATTGTTAATAATGGTAAGTTATCTGAGAAGGAGTTAATTTGAGTTGCGGGCTTGCGAGAAACTCGAAGCATTCTTCAGTTTTTTTTTTCAGTTTTTCAGAGTGACATTCAAACATTTTCAATACTTTTGATAAAGTGTACAAAAAATACTGCAGACCCCATTCGTTTTTGGAAACATTCGATTTTGGCACATGTTCCAAAATTGAACGGTTTTTAGAAGCGACATTACCAATTAGTTTCCTCTATAACAGAACCAATATAATTTAGACAAACACCGAAAATACGTTTTTACGTTCAGAAATGGTGACATAATACAATAACAAAATAAAAAAAAAATTTAAAATTTTTTTTAAGTACTCAAACATTGCAAAAAGATGATAAATTCAAAAAAAAATCAAAAATAAATACAAGCACTAGACTAAAAATGACTAAATCTACTTAAAAATGATGAAAAATGACGAAAACAGCAAAAATGACAAAAAAAACAATGATTATCAACAAAACAATTAGTGCAAAATGTATCGAAAACATAAGAAATAAAAATATAAAAATTCTTAAAATGGTCGGAAATCGACTTAAAATAACGTGATTGATAATAAAAATTATAAATTTGTTAAAATAAAAGAAAAAAACCTCAGAAAAAAACCTTTAGATTTTTGCAACACAAAATGTGTGTGCATGTTGCCAAAAACGAACGGGATCTGCACTTCCAAATTTAGATTCCAGATCAGATTTCCAATACCAGCATAGATTTTTTTGATGCGATTATAGTCGTTTTACCATCTTTATGGCATTCGCGACTTTACTGCACAGAATAGAAATTTCTTTCAGTGCCCTCAATCGTCAATTTAATAGTATTTTAATTTAAATGTTTTTTTATTCAATCTGAATTATTTATTTTTTTTTAATTTTCAATCCAACTTGCGAATCTAAATTAAAATATGAATTCCAAAGGATGAATCTTACATAATCACTAAATAATTATCCACCTTTCCCTGAAGTTTCAACTCATATGCATAAAATATGAGTTGAAGAAAAAATTCATGGAAATTTTTTTGAATGAAATACAAAACCAAATTTGGATAACGATTTCAAAACACCATTTCATTTCTATTTTCTATTGACGATGTGAATCGAATACCAAGAATCCTAAACTAGATACGGAATTTGAAATATGAAAACAGAAATACAATTTCCATTTTGATAATAGGGATCCTCTGGAATAAGTTTAATCTGATTTCAAATTCAATATTCAGATATGAATTTCTATCATTTTTAAAATTTGTAGCAGGATTAGGAAGCCCACCCCATTCTGAGGATTCGGATTAGATTTCGGGGTTTTTTCATCAGCTTTGACTCAGGATTGTCACTCTTGTATAACCTCATTCAATTATCAAAATTCAATTAATAATTAAACTTGTTTTGTTTAGAGTAAAGCATCCGCTCACTTTTCCTAGACCCTTATGGGAGGGGGGGGGGGGTATATAGCCAACCCCCCCCCCTTCCCCCCATTCCACGGCAATGCCCAAAATGACAAATTCCCTAAATCAAACCCCAGAATTAACTATTCATCAGAACATTTTTTCCAGAAGGCATCATTTATCATTTTATTTAAAAAAATACATTGCATAACCAAATATCTGGGGTGAGTTTTAATTTTCAAATTTAACATCAAAGCAAAATTTATTTCTATTCAACCATGAAAAGTGCAGAAAAGTATTTATTTGGATGGGAAATGTATATTTTTGAGTCAAATCAATTCGACTGGAACGATACCACCAGGAGCAAGCTAATGTTTTCCATTAAGTAAAAACAAGTAATTCAAAAATTATCTAGGTGGATATTAAAAATTCAAGAACAATTTCGAATTCCAAATAAGTCAAAATACGTGTAGGCATACGATTTGTATAGGGGAAAAGTTCATATAACGCCCCATGTGGCTAATACGCGCCACTCTTGTTTTGAAGAATCTGAAACATTTTAAGCCTGAAAAATATTACCAATTTATTTTAAATGCTGTGATTCGTCATGGCACGTATGAATTATTCCTTAAAATGCCCCTGTGTCGTGATAATTTCACAATTTAGGTTTTTCTTCATTTCGATCTAAATTTTAAAAGACTTTCAATAAGGTGTCACCAAGCAGAGAAAAACGAATTAGACAATATTTTCTGACACATCGATAGAAGAGAATCTAAATTATGGTTTTATGCTAAAAAATCATACTGAACTCGCTAAGGTATGCTTTTCATGGGTATGTTCTATCATGCGCCCATGCGCTCTTTATAACGCGCCAATCGTAGTAGGCTGAAAATAGCATTAATTTTTCAAAAAGGCCAATTTTTATTGAAAATGAACAAAAAGTCTAAAACCATATTTTGAGCGTTAATTCAGCCCAAAAACTCTATTTTTAATTTTTCGTTAAATTTCTATTAGTCCATTTTGATTTTCTTTTCAGTCAAAGTGTCTGTAAGTATTGGTGTGTTTTCGGTCTTCGGCTGCTCTCGGGTGTGTTCGGCTGCTAGGCGCGTATTGAATACACAGCGGCGCGTATTCGCAACACAGTTTTGTTCTGTGGCTTGAATATGGGTTAAAAAATCATGTTTTTGAAGAAACTATAGCAATTTAAGGAATGAAAAATCATAGGAATTTGTAGAAAACACTTTTCTTCAAAGATTACACCCATTTTTAACACAATTTGTACATGGAATACATAGAAAATCAGCGAATCGCTTAGGTGGCGCATAATAGGGCATGTTTCCCTACGCCGATTCTCCTGTTAGGAAAGGGGCCGTTCACTAATTACGTAAGCATGATTTTGGAAATTTTCAACCCTCCCTCCCCCCCTGGTAAGAAAAAGTAAGATTTTTCAAAACCCCCCCTCCCCCCATGTAAGATCTTACGTTTTTTATTGTTTGAAAAATTGACACGTTTTTTTTTTTTAAAAAAGAATGAAAATATTAAAAATGTGACATCCACGCTTCTAGGCATAGCACTTTTTAAGTAAAACTTAATAACTGCATTTGAAAAGCACAATTTATACAAAACAACAGATGAAATTTCATAAACGATTTTGAAAACCATCATTTTAGATATAGTATGTTCGGGGTAACAATAAACTTTAATAAATTTCCACAATCGAATAAACAATATAAAATCTAAATTACGATTAAAAAAGAGACCTAAAGATCAGGTTAGCACAAGGTACCATAAAAATTGTAATGTTTTCGACCTGAAAATCAGAAAAATCTATAAAAAAAATCATTCTAAACTACAAAAATAGTTGCAAAAATGTTTAAAGACAATTACGCTGTCAACTAAACTTAAAGCTCAGACTCATTTCAGTGGTGAGCGATAAAGTTTAAGGATTTTTTTTGGTTAATCGTTTGTAAAATTTAGAGTTAGTAGTGACTATTACTGAAAAAACTGCCTAGAAATTAATTATCTTAAACGCCTTATATTGACTTTTGGAGATTTTTTGTTGATGAAGTCGTTTTCGAAATACGATGGATTCAAATAGTGGTGTCACAACGCGCCACTTTCCTTTTTGTTTCTATAAATTTCTCAATTGAAAAGATTGTTATGATGATACGCAAAAAGTGACGATCTGTTTTATTAATGCGATTTAGTGTTTTGGTGGCATAAGGGTTTGACTTGGATCTCTATAAGTTTTATACATTAAAAGACATTAAAAGATAAATAACATAACGTCACAAATAACCAATAAATAGGCAGTGAGAAAAAAACTGAGTAATACGGTTTTGAATGGCTGTGACGAATTATCAATGTAACATTTCTTACGTAAGATTTTTGGAAACCCCCCCTACCCCCCTCGTAAGAGATCGTAAGAAAATGTGAAACCCCCCCCACCCCCCCTATGTGCTTACGTAATTAGTGAACGGCCCCAAAACTGCTCCATCCTTCTGCTGAACGCTACAACCAAACCAGCTCGGAAACAAACGAAGGATAATACATCGCTCAGAGTTGTCTCTTGAGTCGCTCTTCGCAGATAGCATTCATAGGTGATAAGCGACAACTTGTATTTTCAATGTCGCTTATCATCGTTGAGTTGATTCATCATAGATAGGTGATCTGTTGCATTCGTCTGCCCGTAGGATACAATGAAATGAACTATTCCCCATTCTCTGGCCCTGTGATATCTGTTAATTGAATAAAAATACGTGTGCTGTCGTTCGTGTGTCACTTAAGACTAATCTATTTGCTACTTTCTTTACAGTGCTGCGTGCGGTGACCGACCGAACATAGTACAGTCCGAAAGTGCGGAGTCAGCGTCTTGCGCTGAGCCCTCACATTGGACTTTGTTCGATATACAGTTTGTTTATGCTTTGCATGCATAAACGAACTGTAATATTGATAAATACAATGTTGCGGGTCCACCACACGCCCTTCCTTAATAAATTTAAAAATTAGTTTATAGATTTAATTTTTAAATTATACGTATGATTCGTATTTAATAAAATGTAAAATAGTGTTGTTATGTTATGTTTATGATGTTTATAATGTTAAGTCCTTATTCTATCCACCACACGCTCTGGTTTTATTCCCTAAATATCTTTATCCTAGATTTATGAACTATTTCTTCCTTATTTTTGATTATTATTTTCAAATTTGAATTTAAATCTTCAACTACTTGGTATGGTCCTACATATATATTTTCCATCTTGGACCCAGTTTCATTTTTTAATAACACTAAGTCTCCTTTGTTAAAATTCATTTGTTTCGCCAAGTTGTTGAATTTTT
Organism: Uranotaenia lowii; assembly: GCF_029784155.1. Classification (NCBI taxonomy): domain Eukaryota; kingdom Metazoa; phylum Arthropoda; class Insecta; order Diptera; family Culicidae; genus Uranotaenia; species Uranotaenia lowii. The sequence goes on along the minus strand of NC_073691.1, from coordinate 155,307,108 downwards.
CAACTCGTTTTATTTTTTCTTGTATTATTCTGTCCCTGATTGCTTGTTGCGAAGATTTCAATTTAATTTTTAAAATTTTTGAATAATCCTCAATGTCATATATTGGGTCAACTGTCTCGGCGTCAGATAGGTTTGATGGCAAATTACAGATTTTACCGAAAACTAGCTCAAATGGTGTTTTGTTTGTCGTTGTGTGGACTGTAGTATTGAACGCAAACTGGTAGTATTTTAACCAACTGTCCCAATACAAGGGTGATTTCTCACTATATATACGTAAGAAATTTCCCAAGTTTTTATGAGAATTTTCTAGTCCACCGATTGTTTCGTGGTGATATGCTGTTGAATTCAGTTTTTCTATTTCGAGTAATTTGCATATATCCGAAAATAGATTCGACATGAATTCTTTGCCTCTATCTGTTACGATTCTTTTTGGAATCCCATAGTTTAAAACAATGGTTTCTACAAAAGCTTTCGCTACCGTTTCTGTCTCTTTGTTTTTAATGGCTGTTGCCGTAATAAACTTTGTCAGGTCGCATTGCGTTGTTAATATATATCGGTTACCTTCTGCACTAGGCAGTAAAGGACCAACAAGATCTAAGTAAATTATTTCAAACGCAGTTTCAGCTGTTGTTGTGATTATCATTGGTGTTTTGGGTTTATTTATGATTCTGTTTTTCTGGCATAACTGGCACGAATCAATGAAAACTTTGATATCTTTTTTCATATTCTTCCAATAGAATCTTTGCTGGATAGTGTGCAGAGTTCTATTGATGCCTGCATGGCCTGCCGTTGGTAGTACATGATAATCGTTCATTATTATCTTTTTCTGTATGTCTTCTTTTATCACTTTTATGTGCTCCCCTATAATAATTATATCCGGTATATCCTTCATTTTTATTTCATGGATATTTTCCATAAGATGTTGAGCGCTCTTTTTTCTTTTTAATAGTATGCATACGTTCATTTTTAAATTTTTTATATAATCCGCTACCTTTTTCATTACTCCCCGTAGGTGAGTTAACGTTTGAGTTTGCGGTATTCTTATTTTTTGTGGGGTTATTTCAATTTCTTTTATATTTGGACATACTTCCATTTCCATATATTCCACATTTGACTCTTGAGGCTGATCAGTTCCTTCCGTGTCAGTGGTTTCTTTGATTTGTTTTGATTTTGACCGTGTTATCATTGTCATTGTTGTTTCTGTCATAGTTTTTAGATCGGAAATCGAAATGCGTGATAACGCGTCCGCTATCACATTATTTCTTCCGGGAATATAATTAATTTGAAAATCGTACTCCTCAAGTGCCAACCGGAATTTGGTTAGTCTACTTGAAGGATCCGTTAAAGAAAACAGGTAAACTAACGGCCTGTGATCAGTATGAACAATAAACTTTCTTCCGTAAAGGTACGGTCGGAAATGTCTAATTGCCCACACCAAAGCCAACAGTTCCTTCTCTATAGTTGGATATCTAGTCTCAGCCTGGTTTAAGGATTTACTAGCATATGCAACCGGTCTGCCATTTCCATTGGAAAGAACTGCACCAATTGCATACCCAGATGCATCCGTATGTAACGTAAAGGTATTATTTTTACCAAAATCAGGAAAATCAAGTACAGGTGGATTTATAAATTTTTCTCTTAAAGTATTGAAGGCTTCATTGCATTCAATGCTCCAATTGAATTGTGTATTCTTCCTTGTTAGAAGATTTAGTGGTGCGCATATTGCTGCAAAATTTCTAACATGTTTGCGATAATAATTCGCAAACGCTACGAAACGCTTCACCTCGTCCGCATTTTTCGGAATAGGCCATTTTTTCACTGCTTCTATTTTAGCAGGATCGGGCTTTATTCCTTCAGCGGATATAAAGTGTCCTAAGTAGATTAACTCTGTTTTAAAGAAATTACATTTCTTAGGATTCAATTTTAGATTGACTTTTCGAAGTTTTTCAAAAACTGCGATGAGGTTCCTATTGTGTTCCTCAATTGACTTACCAAAGACAATAATGTCATCTAAATAGACAAGACATTTTGTCATATCTAACCCTGACATCGCTATCGTCATAAGACGGGAAAATGATGAGGGGCTTATTTTGAGACCCATCGGCAGTCTCGTCATTTGATACTGTCCGGATGGTGTCGAAAAAGCTGTCACTGGTCTATCTTCTGGACGTAGGGTGCATTGATAGTATCCTTGTGACAAGTCTAAATGCGAAAAATAACGAGCACCTGAAAGTGTATCGATTATGTCTTCAATATTAGGCAAAGGGAATTTATCATCCTCAATTACCGTATTTAGCTTCCTGTAATCTATAACAAGTCTCCACTTTTTCTTGTCATTTGAAGATTTTTTGGGCACTAGCAATATTGGACTATTCCATGCGGAAGTGGCTTTTTCAATAATTTGGTTCTTTACCATCTTTTGAATTTGCTTTTCTACTTCCGACTTTTGCATTTGCGGCAATTTATAGGGTTTACTATAAATTGGCTGGGCTTCTTTATTTATTTTAACCACTGGACTGTAGATATCTGTTACAGTCAGATTGTCGTTTTCAAGACAAAATATATCAGCATATTTTGTGCAAATTTGTTCCATATGCTGTTTCTCTGTTTTTGGCAAAAGACTCAAATCCAATTCTTTGAAAAGCTGTTGGATTCTGTCTGACTTATCATTCTTATAATCCATCGCTAGTATCAAATACTCAGGGCTGTCCCAACGGTAGGTGCAAAACACGGTTTTCGACCACGCTAAAACATTTCGGCTGGCACCGGTGTCGTAAATTGCTGTTTTAGCACAGTTATCGATTTCAAAATTCCCAACAGTTATACGCCTTTGTTCCAAATTCAAGCAAATTTGGAACAGGATTTCAAAATATACGACAGACCGATTTAGACGTTTGGAGCTCACGGTGAGAAAATTTTAGCCAATGAAGATTATTTTCACACATGTTTGGGTAGCATTGGGTGTAATAATTGTTTCTTTTTGAGAAGTTATTTGAATGTTTTTTCTCGCCAAAATCGGTCAATACGTAACACAAATTGAGAAAACATGTTAACAAAAACCATGTATCATGTATAAATAATTTATGTCAAACTATTCTTGACTTCATATTTCAATAAATAGCTTTTAGCCTCAACGAATTAGTGAGCCCAGTCAGCGTTTCTCGAGTTCAAACATTATATGAACTTTCATTTTCAATAACAGAAACATTCTAATGAAATTAATGCAAAACAACAATAAACTTTAAAAAAAATTAAAAAATTTGAATATCCGTGTAATGACCGGTTTTTGTCAAAAGTTGTTAACAATATTTATAATCCATAATATTTCACCATTTTAATATAAAAACCATGAAATATGATATATTGTTCGATAACATTGACTAAACTGACATGATTCTTAGAAAAAATTCCTTTCAATTTCTGGCTAAAAAGCCGTCTGCTACATTACAAACTACTGATAATTATGAAAATTCTACTTAAGAATACATAAAAGGAGCATGTTTGTCAATCTGTTTAGTTTGCCCAAACAAAAGCACAAATATGTTTAATGAATTTTTACCTATAAAAAAGAACTGGTAAACTAAATTAATATTTGGAATCAACACCCCAAAATGAGTCAATTTTTAAAAGAAAAAGGTTTTTTTTTGTTTCAATTAAGCTTTTTTTCTCGCTGCGTATAGGCATTTTGGCTTTTTAAGCTTCGTTCAATCATAGATAAAAATCGGTTTCAACTGGTTTCTGCCAACTGGTAGTTGTTCAATGAGCCAAAGTTTTGGTCGAAACTAGTCAGGTCGTTGTCAATGAAGCAAGCTGAAACTAGTCAAAATAGTCAAAATAGACAAAGCTCGACATGGGGGTTCGTTACGGCCTGGAAGAAATCGGTCGAAGTCAATTGGAAAAAGAAAGGTATTCAATCGTCAATCCATTTCTACTTGTTCCAAACAAACTTTATTAAAAAGACTTTAAGTTAATGAAACCCTGATACAATTAAGACGGTGTGAAACTCAAAACTTAGCAATTTTTCAATTAAAATGAGTTTTTTCTTTTCAATTATTGAGTGTCTGCAATAAAAGTGTACCTGTTTTAAATTTGCTATCACACCGGTGGGGAGCGCGTGTTTTAGCCGATTCCAAAATTTAAAATTTTGCTAAAACTGGTATACCTAAAACCAATATTTAGACCTGAACCGTTGCAGGTGCTCTCACTGGCTGGCTTGATTGTTGGTTTCAGATTTGAAATTCGAACTGGTTTGTTTTTAACATTGACCATTCGGATGGGTATTTTTCCGTTTGACGGTTGTACAATAGTATTTGCAACAAATACTTGTGGTTGTATTTCCTCATTCAATACAACACACGTTTCAAAAAAATTAGTTTCGATGTATCTAACAATTTCCGTTCTAGCCGGTATTGTAAAATACTCGTGATTTGGGTTTTTGAGTTCCATCTTCATTCTTGCGAAATCAATGTTTGCTCCGAACTCCTTAAGGAAATTTGTACCAATTAAACCATTAACTGTATCCGGTAAACTCTCTATTATATTAAACTTAATGGGATATTCTACAGAATTGTATCCTACAAAAGTTTCAACGTATCCCAGCGTGCTGGTAACTCCGTTTACACCACTTATTTCCAATGTTTGTGAATTATTTATATTGAAAATTTCAGGGAGACATCTTTTGTCCAAAATACAACAAGATGCTCCACTGTCAATTATTAGTTCTACTTCCTTACCAAATAATAAAAATTTTATTCTGAGAGCCTTTTTCGCATTAAAATTAGCGAAAAAGATCAATTAGATTGGCTTCTTCCCTTTCTCGTTCTTGTCTTTGGGGTTGTGGTTGTTGTTGTTGAATTTGTTGTTGTTGTCCTTCGGCAATGTTTGCCATGTGTGGACCGTTTCGACCTCTTCGATTATTCCCTCTTTGGTTTTGGTTGCTATGGTTATTACCATAGTTGTTATTGTTGTAACCACGGTTGTAGTTGGTATAATGGTTACCTCTTCCACGGTATCCATTATTCCCTCTGTAGGAACCATGTCCTCTAGGGTGGCCTCTGCCTCTCCATTGATTTTGTCCATTGCCTCTATATGACGGTTTTCCGGTTGTGCACCAGAGTGCCATTAGAGTGTCAACACAGTTTTCCTGATGGGGTGTTGCTTGACACTCCAGAGCATCTGAAACCGCTTTGTTTAAAGTTGTCGGGTTTCGTGCTCTTAATAAAAATTTTACTGATGGATCTTTAAGCCCATCAACAAATGCGCGCACAGCAACCGTTTCTACCAGGTTGCTGGCGGCTGACTCGCTGGCAAACGTTCCTTGCGAAACGTAAGCAGCGGCCAATTTGGACGATAATTTTGTGATTTCGTCTCCGAAATCAGTTAGTGTCTTGTTGCTTTGGCGTTTGGAAAGCATCTCACTTTCCACCGCCTTCGGAGTGAGCTTGACTCCGAATTTTTGTTTCAATGCCTCAATGGCGGCATCGACGGTTGCAACACTGTCGAATGCCCCACGGGCAGTTCCGGTCAATGTAATTTTCAGAAATTTTATCAGCTCTGCGGGAGGTACTCCTTCCGCATAGTCTTTTAAAAGTTCTATACTTTCGATGTAGCTCTGCAGGTTAACTGCGGAACCATCGAAAGGTTTTACTACCTTTAAAGCTATGTTTAAGTCTAGCTTAGCCATTTTGGATGGTATACCACTTAAAACATTTTTTTTCCGAAGTTCCATGAAATAGTACTTATACTTGTTCCTGAACAATGTTTTAATAACGTGCATATATATACATCAATGTTTATATAACCTATCTATAGCTTTACCGTTTGTCATAGCAGATGTTCAATTGAAGTTCAGACACAATTAATTTGAGTCAAGTAATCCTTTTGATAAGCTAAAATATCCATTAAACCTCAATAACGACAAAAAAAAAATTGAGTTCGCTCTAGTTTCGGTGAAGTTTCTTTTCCCTTAATAGTGCACATCAGTTTCTTGAGACTATTTTTAAAGTTAAATATTTGTTAGAAATTGTTAAATTTACTCACATTACTCATTATTCCGTTTCTTTTCCTGGTTTGTAGCGGTTCCTAAAAATTTTTGAACTCTAGGTTACTAACTTGTTTTGTATAACTATTTATTTTAGATACTTAGCTTATATGTTTCATAGATGTAGGTAATGGTTTCCCAACGTTCCATGTGAGGATCATTTCCAGTTCATCTTTCAGGTTGGTCAGGACGTTCCTCTGCTTCCTAGCGTGGTGGTTCTCTACAGATGCTCCTGTGGCCATATCGAAAATGTTATTCACCAGCCTGATGTACGCATTTACTTCCTGTTGAGTGAACGGATCTTCCTTCAGCCGTAGCATTAGTTGTTCCCTTATCGCTTCCAGTTGTTGCTTGCATATTTTAATCAGAATTTCGTTCTGTTCGTAGTTTGTTGTTGTACTCATTGTTCATTGATTGTCTTTTGTTTCTGACTCACTAGATTAGCACACTTCTTTTCCCCGTTAACATTTTTTTTTTTTTTTTTTTTTTTTACTTTTTAAGGTGTTGCCGATAAGTTGTTCATTTGGATCGCACGAGTGGCTACTCGTTCCGTTTGTTGGCGGTGTAGTTTTATTATCACCTTAACTGAAATATATCCGATAGCGGCTGCCGCAATCGCACACAGTGCCACTGTTTGGGCTACTTGATTTTGCTCGCACGCACTGTTCGTCACCGGCGCGACGATTTCGTCCGCGCTGAACCATCCCATTGTAAAGTGCTAGTTAAGTTTTTTTTTTTTACTTTTTAAGGGAATATTCTTGACACTTGCACTTTTAACTAGTTTTACTTTTCCGAACGTCGCGTGTCACCAAGTAATAAAAACCGGGCAGGATCGCCATGAACTATTCCCCATTCTCTGGCCCTGTGATATCTGTTAATTGAATAAAAATACGTGTGCTGTCGTTCGTGTGTCACTTAAGACTAATCTATTTGCTACTTTCTTTACAGTGCTGCGTGCGGTGACCGACCGAACATAGTACAGTCCGAAAGTGCGGAGTCAGCGTCTTGCGCTGAGCCCTCACATTGGACTTTGTTCGATATACAGTTTGTTTATGCTTTGCATGCATAAACGAACTGTAATATTGATAAATACAATGTTGCGGGTCCACCACAGAAACAAGATTCTTTGCAGGAACTCTCTCTAGGCTGACAAAATGTCACGCGGGATTGTAGCAGAGAGAAAATACAACATGTTTGTTTCGGCGGAGAATTCTCTCGCTTGACGATAAGGAGAAATGATCCAAATTCGGAACCTTGGTTTATGTTTATTGTTTGTTCTATAATTTTTGTTTTATTCGAGATATTGAGAGATTTTTAGTTTCGTATAGATTGCTCGGAGTTTTCGTCAATAGCAGCATATTTTTCTGTATCCATACATAAATTTACAAAGTGAAACAAGTTTCTGTCGAACAAAAATGTCGACAAATCAAAGGAAAATTTCCTTTGACTTTGGGATTAACATTTCTCATTTCCTTTATCAATGTCAGCAATAACTTGAAAAAAAATGCTTTTTCATTTCATTTTAACAAAATTTTATTCCATTGATTCAAAGCAATTTGATTGAATAAATTGAAGAATTGTTTCAATTGACCTTTTTTCCTCGTTGTGTAGTCATTTTTGCTTTTAAATTAATGTAATCCTGGTAGAATAGTTGAAATCATTGTTCTGTCAAAAAGAATATTCGTAGAATTAATTTTAAGACAATTAACCGTGAAACTAAAAACTTATGCAATTTTTCCAATAAAATGCGTTTTTTCTTCTCAATTATTGAGTGTCTGCAATGAAAGTGTTTCCGTTTTAAATTTGCTACTACACCGGTGGGGAGTGGGTGTTTTAGCCGATTCTAAAATTTCAAATTGTGCTTAAACTGGTATACTTAAAACCAATATTTACGCCTGAACCGTTGCAGGTGCCCTAAGGGTTTGAACAAAAAGATTTTTGATTCGATTTATGTTTCAGAATTTTATGTGCATTCAAGCATTAGAAAATATATTTTTTTTACCAATTATCGAAATCATGGTTTAAGACAACTGCAATTTACACAATAACTAGCTGACCCGGTGTGCTTTGCTACACCTTCTAAAAATCAATAAATTGCGTGAACATAATTTAATTATAAATTAATTTTCGATATTGTAAAATGAGAGCTTTCACTTCAAATAATTATTGGAATAAATTGGATTCTCTGAAATGTTTTTTTTAAAACTGGATCCAAAATTTATTTTAAATAATGGTTTAAAATTTGATGTTAAGAACTCGTTTTTATTTTCGTTTCCCCCATGCCGGACTGCTGTATATAGGAGGAAGGGTTCACGAACGGCTTTAACAAAAAAAATTATAACCAAATAACATTAAATTTCACATATGGCTCCAATTGCTTGATCAGTTTTCGTGGTATACTTATTTTTCTTCTTTCCGTTTCTGCTCTGGTCTTGAATCATAAAAAACCTCTCATTTGAAATATGGTTTCTTTAGCTTGAAAAGTTTTAAAAACTATGCAATAAAGCCTCCCCTTTTCCGGCTCAGTACTGTATGGAATCTCTCCTTTAAAGACAGTAGAAACAATCTTCGTAATCTAATACTTTTTCTTTCAAATTTGGTTCCATTTTTTGGATAAGTTCCCAAGTTATACAAAAAACTGTGCGGAACTCCTTTTATCCTCTCTTATCCCCCCCCCCCCCTCTTATTGGAAGGTGGAAAGGAGTTTTTAATAACCATAGAATCATTTCCCGTACCATAATTCTCTCCCCTGTAAAATTTTATTAAATATATTTGATGAGCTCTTGATTTTATTAAAACTCACGTATGGCATCTAGCTTCTCTTCCCTATCCCATGAAGGGAACCAAATCTTCTTAGAAATATTTCTTGTGTTGAAATACTTTTCCCAATTTGTTACCACATTTGATTAGCACTCGAGTTATAAAAAAAATGTATGGGAGCTCCCCTTCCCCATTCCTACCGAATCAGTGAAAGCAGTAAGAAGCCTTTAACAATCATAGAAGAAAAATCTACTCAAATACCCTCTGCTAAATTATTTAAAAAATAAATTCTCAAGTGATCCAAAAATATTGTATGACAACATCCCTCCTCCTTCCCCTCTTCCCGTTGGAGGGAGGGAAAGGTCTCGAAACATTAAAAAAAAAACATTTCTAGTACTCTAATACACTTCCATGATAAATTTGGTTTTTTTTATTCGATTAGTTCTCGAGTAGAGCAATAAAGGGAGACCCCTCTTTCCTTCTTATCCTCCCAGTGAAAGGGCAGATGAGTCTCAAACATCGTAGAAACTTGACTCGTAAACTTATATCTTCCTATGTGAAATTTGAATTCATTTACGGGAGTAGATAGACCAACCAATATTTTTCGAACAATCACTAATTTTTTTTAAATAAATATTTTTACAATTCAGCTACCTGTCTGGGGTAAAATTCAACAAAATGCAAATTATACTAACACCTTGTAAATCTCGTTTCCATATGCTGAAATATGACTGTTTTGCATCACGCGATTGTCAATATTGAAATTTCTTTCATTAAAACATTTATTTTCATGATTTCCACTACTATAATTTTTTGTAGTACAGACCCCTTTCAATTTTGGCAACATTCCAGAACATTTTGTGTTGCCAAAATCAAACGGGTTTTTTCCTAAATTTTTATTTCTTAATTTCACAAAATAACTATTTTCATCATCATAAACGTTATTTTTAGTCAATTTCCGATCATTTTTAAGTCATTTTTTTTAATTTTTTTTCTCATGTTTTACATGCATTTTGCACTGTTCTTGTTTTGTTTAAAATCTTTATTTTTTTGTCATATTTGCTGTTTTGGCTATTCTTCATCATTTTTCAGTTGTTTTTTGTCATTATTAGTCTTTTATTTGTATTTGTCTTTTAAGGAAGGAATAGGGTCTAACGGGTAAAAAAACACCATTTTCACGAATTTTTTTAGAGCTATCGTTCAAACAAATGTATTCAAATTTTTTACATTATACAAAGCATTGTTAAAAGAACATTTAGTATTTTTTTCGTAGAAATATATTGAAAAATGAGCCGGTGATGGATGCCTTTTAGAAAACAGGATTTGCGGTGGACACTGTATCTCAGCACAGAATCATCTGAAGTCAAAAAATCAGAGCAAAATATTTTTAATAGATGTTTTTCTGAACCCCAACGACATTTTTAACTTAAAAAAAAATTATGAAATTTTTGTGGCTGTTTGAAGTAAAAACTACGATTTTTTACGAAAAAATCCGCCTTTTTTTGTACGGATAAAAATCTCCCCTAATTAAAAAAAACAGAAAATCGTTGGGGTTTGGTATTTTAGATGTAGAAAATATGTTCCAAATTTGTAATGAATCGGTGGAGTAGTTTTCAAATGACGATGTCCACTGACTTTTAAAATGTGCTTTCGAGAAAAACGCGTTTGAAGTTTCTGCTCTGCTCTGCTGCAGTATTAGATAAGAGGAGAAAAAGGCCTATAATTTCTACAGTTTAGCTTCGATTGACTTGAAAATTTGACGCAACATTCTTGAAATGTTTTACAATAAGAAAATAAAAAAAAAATAAAAAAAAATTTGAAAGTGTTAGACCCTACTCCCCCTTTAATATCTTAATTTTTCATCTTTTTGTAATTTCGGAGCACTTTAATTTTAAATTTTTTTTGTAGGTTTTTCGGTTGTCTTGGTAAAATTTTTTTACGTTCTTAAATGGTGATATTTTAGAACGTAAAAACGTATTTATGATGTTTTTCCAAATTACATTGGTTCTTTTATAGAGAAAACTAAAAGGTAAATTCGCTTCAAAAAACGTTCGATTTTGGCAAAATCGAATATTGCCAAAAACGAACGAGGTCTGCATTGTTTTACCCCTCAATGTATGCAGCATCCTTATTTACTGAAACAAATCTGAAACAATTACAGTAGGGGAGAGTGGGGATACTTGATCCCCTTTTCTTATTTGCACCATATCTTTTTCGAAAAATTTAGCAACTCGCCGTCCTTGACATTTTCCGACAGCTTGTAACTTCAAGTTCCTATGCTCCAAAAATTAGAATGATACTTGAACCCGTTGATGAACTAGAAGCATTTTCGTGGGAGTAAAAAAATTGCGATTTTTCTGAAGTTAGGGGGGACTTGATCCCCTATTTAAGGAGACTTGATATTTTATTCAGGAAGCTCTAATCCTTGTATAAAAATCAAACAAAACCCCAAGATAGAATGTTAATTGACTATTTTGGTCATGTTTGTTCTCATTTCACAACTTATAGCAGACATAAGAAGAAAATTCTATAACTTTGTCTCAACGCTAATACCATTGCATACTTAAAGGCGCTATTTTTTATAATTAAGAGAAAATTAATTATTTTTGCTCTTTTCTTCAGACAATTGTTAGATAAATATTAGTATTTGGATAAATATAAGTAATTTCGTGATCAGCAATCATAACGCTCAATTTAGAAGAAGAATATGCCGTTTTTAAGGGGGATCATTTGTACCCAACTCTAGGGGATCAATTATACCCATAATCAACATTTTAGAAAACTTTTTCTGAAAAAAGTTGAGAGTTTTCGATTGCTTTGTAAATATGGCATTATAAAGTTCATTTTACGCTCGAACGATTGATACATTGGAACAAATATTTTTTTCATAATTTTCCCATGTAACGAACATTTTAAAGTGATGAAAAAAGATCTTCACGTTACATTTTGTGAAATTTTTCAAACAAAGTTCAATTACTCAAACAATTATTTTGTTAAAATTTTTTAAACTACAAGTATTGTTATTTTGCTCATTTTGGCACATTTTTCTAGAACATTTGATATTTGTAAGACATTCCAGTTTCGAGATATAGCTAAGGAATCAAGTATCCCCAGGGATCAAGTATCCTCATTCTCCCCTACAGTTATAATTTAGTACTCCTAGTTTTCGATTTTAAGTTTCTTCACTCTGAATTATATCAGAATTATAACAGACTTTAATGGGATTGAGCTCAGTTTTAACAATAATTCAGTCAGTCAGTCAGTCAGTCAGTCAGTCAGTCAGTCAGTCAGTCAGTCAGTCAGTCAGTCAGTCAGTCAGTCAGTCAGTCAGTCAGTCAGTCAGTCAGTCAGTCAGTCAGTCAGTCAGTCAGTCAGTCAGTCAGTCAGTCAGTCAGTCAGTCAGTCAGTCAGTCAGTCAGTCAGTCAGTCAGTCAGTCAGTCAGTCAGTCAGTCAGTCAGTCAGTCAGTCAGTCAGTCAGTCAGTCAGTCAGTCAGTCAGTCAGTCAGTCAGTCAGTCAGTCAGTCAGTCAGTCAGTCAGTCAGTCAGTCAGTCAGTCAGTCAGTCAGTCAGTCAGTCAGTCAGTCAGTCAGTCAGTCAGTCAGTCAGTCAGTCAGTCAGTCAGTCAGTCAGTCAGTCAGTCAGTCAGTCAGTCAGTCAGTCAGTCAGTCAGTCAGTCAGTCAGTCAGTCAGTCAGTCAGTCAGTCAGTCAGTCAGTCAGTCAGTCAGTCAGTCAGTCAGTCAGTCAGTCAGTCAGTCAGTCAGTCAGTCAGTCAGTCAGTCAGTCAGTCAGTCAGTCAGTCAGTCAGTCAGTCAGTCAGTCAGTCAGTCAGTCAGTCAGTCAGTCAGTCAGTCAGTCAGTCAGTCAGTCAGTCAGTCAGTCAGTCAGTCAGTCAGTCAGTCAGTCAGTCAGTCAGTCAGTCAGTCAGTCAGTCAGTCAGTCAGTCAGTCAGTCAGTCAGTAAGTAAGTAAGTTATTAAATTAGTAAGTGAGCAAGTAAGTAAGCAAGTAAATAAGTGAGTAAGTAAGTAAGTAAATAAGTAAGTAAGTAAGTAAGTAAGTAAGTAAGTAAGTAAGTAAGTAAGTAAGTAAGTAAGTAAGTAAGTAAGTAAGTAAGTAAGTAAGTAAGTAAGTAAGTAAGTAAGTAAGTAAGTAAGTAAGTAAGTAAGTAAGTAAGTAAGTAAGTAAGTAAGTAAGTAAGTAAGTAAGTAAGTAAGTAAGTAAGTAAGTAAGTAAGTAAGTAAGTAAGTAAGTAAGTAAGTAAGTAAGTAAGTAAGTAAGTAAGTAAGTAAGTAAGTAAGTAAGTAAGTAAGTAAGTAAGTAAGTAAGTAAGTAAGTAAGTAAGTAAGTAAGTAAGTAAGTAAGTAAGTAAGTAAGTAAGTAAGTAAGTAAGTAAGTAAGTAAGTAAGTAAGTAAGTAAGTAAGTAAGTAAGTAAGTAAGTAAGTAAGTAAGTAAGTAAGTAAGTAAGTAAGTAAGTAAGTAAGTAAGTAAGTAAGTAAGTAAGTAAGTAAGTAAGTAAGTAAGTAAGTAAGTAAGTTAGAAAATATAGATATTCACTAAAGGAAGTTAAGTAACTAAATGTATTTTAACCAAAATAGACCCAGCCAAATAAAAATAAACTTCCGAACAAAAAGCTCTCTCGAGCTCTGCTCAGGTTTCTCACATGATCGGAGAAAAGAGAGTGAGAATGTTCAAAACAAAAACAAGTCCGCGAATCAAGGCGGGCGAACGGTGGCAGTTGAAGCGTTTGTCCAGACAAACGCTTGCGCAAGTCAAAGCCAACGGAATCGATTGGTAAACCGCGCGCGCACGCTCAGATCGACGAACGGCTGAGTTCAGTCTTGCCGCAGTTCTTGCCGTCTATGGGCGTTCGTGTCTCTTTGGGGTCTCCTAAAGTGGTAACATTCGTGGAGTATAATTTCGGGTGCTAGGACATCTCGACGTGCTTGTGTGAGTGGTGTACATGGCAAACGGGACAAGTTGTCGCGTCGCGAAATTGACCTTTTCCCAATCCCTATGAACGATCATCAATCTCGCGCGGGAATTCAATGCTGGGTCCTAGCTACTGGTACTAGCGGTGGTGTTTTGTGAGAAGAAACAAAAATTTGTTCCTATTTTAGTCGTGGTTCCACATTGGGATTCGGAAAGACTCGCCGCCGTGTCGTCGCGAGTTGGGTCGTGGAGGGCAAATTCATGCATACCGCGGGTATGGAGAATGTGATCGATCAAGTGGAACCGAAAACTTCGCGCAGCAACTCGGCGTGGCTGGTGCGGTGACTCGCCAACTAATCTGTAGAACAGCTGAGAAGGCAGCCAGTGAAGAGATCTCAACCCGAATATCCGGTGTTTCGCGGGTAGTCTTGGCTTGCTTCGATTTGGCCAACTTCTGTGGAAAAAGGTGGTGTTTCCGAAAACGATTTGGTAGGTTTTTTCGGTGAGAAATCTTCCTCTTTAAACCGTGAAGTTCGATTACAGTTGAGTTGCCGGATGATACGGTTTAGAAGTTTCGATATCGAGAGGTTGACGTGCTGGGGCCCCGAACGGGGACATCTTCATCCATCCGTGGCAATGTGCAAGTGAACGTTGATGGGGTATATCTCTCCCTAGCTGGTGGGTTTACCATTGGACGCGTAACTTGGCTTTTTGAATTTTGTTTCATACCTCGAAGAAGCAATCGCACCACCGCCGTTGATGGAGGACGATGAAAGAGCAAAAAAAAAGCTAAATTCGTACATTCGTTCAACTGACCGTGGAAATGCGATGAAGAACTGGCATGTTTGTGATTGGGTGAACCTGAAGGTGTCCAAATGTGAAGCTATTTGAATCTCGAGTAAAGTGATGGTATCTTGAAAACGTATCTAAGTACCCGAAAACCCCCCGAGAGTGCTTGATGGTGTTCGTAACCTTAACGTTGAGATTCTTTTATTGAACTGAATGTTTTGCATCACATGATAGATGGGAGAGTTCGTCGTCTGTCAGCCTTTGAGGGCATCGAAGTTTCTTTTCCTCAAACGGGTACACGATTAGCCCTGATTATGATTGATGTTTTTGGTAATGTTTTTAAAATATTTTTTTCTCTATTGTTACATTTCAATTCTCTTGAAGAGGTAAAGAATCAATTCTGGCTCTCGATTACTATTGGCAACTGAGAGCAAGTTCACTCGTGTTGGGAAAGAGTGGTAGAAATTTCGACACTTGTAGTTCATTTTGAAAATTTTACCATGCCAAAATGTTTTCAAGATCTTTGGGCGTTGTATTTTTTTACAGCACTGTTTCTATTTCAGCCGTATGTGATAGAAACATTGCTATTTTTGCATCACAGTATGCGTAAATAGAACACGTGTTGTAAAAAAATTGATGGCCGCAGACCTTTAAAATGTTTTTGCATGGTAAAGTTATCAAAATGTGCCACAAGCAAGGCCGTGCGAATTGCGAAAATTACTCTTCAATCACTTAAGGCTAGAGACTAATTCTTAATTGTAAATTTAGATTTGAAATTCAATCAACCTTTTGCATATAAACTCTAAACTTGACATACAAAAACCCTACCTCGCCTTTAGAATAGCTTTTTATTCAGAAGTGTAACCAAGCAAATTCATAAATAAACCATTTTAATTTCAAAATTAATTCATCGTATACTAATTTTATACATCAATATCTAAAATCTAGTATCCTTTAGATTATTTCAGTCTCAACTTTCTTCTTGTTCTTCTAAATGCTAAATGCACAAAAGTAATATCCTTCGAGGTGCGAAGAATTTAAAAGCTAATTTTGACTGATTTGGGAGCCCTGGATCTAAAAATACAATTTTTCTTTCAGCTTTTGTTTTTTGAATGACTTTTGCAAATATTTCATAATCATATAAAAAAATTCTGCATTTTTTTTACAAAACTTCATAAAAATACAACATTTAAAAATTAGGGTATAAATCAATTATCAACTTTCCTCTAGACTTCAAGTTATTTTGAGTTCTACAAAAAAAGTTATAGAGGTATTCAATTTGTGTACTTTTTCCTATTTTTAATGAAGTTTCAAACCAAATTGAATTTCAGATATTTTTAAAGTAAAAATCCAATCATTTTGCAAATTTGAACAATTTTTTTAAATAAATTTCTTTTTTATACTTTATTCAGTAATGTAAGAAATACTTACAATAATATCGTTCCAAAATTTTAAAAACTGTAGAAGTTTTTAACTTACTTACTTAATGATCCCGCGCCGATCCTCCGGGGCAAAGACTTCAACTGTTGATGATCGCAGCCTGTAGAATTGAACTTTTTTAATTCATGCATCATCATCTTTGAAATATTATTCCTTAATTGAATTAAATGGATATATTAAACAAATTCAGAATCAGTTTTTTTTTCTGTAACCGTAAATTTGTTACTTCATCAGTTATCAATGATTGATTTCACTTTAAACTGCTACATTTTAAAGCTTATAAACTCCATATCATCAAAACGCAAGGTCATAAACAAAATTTGACAAAAGATTCGAGTTCAGAACGCATAAATCTACCAAATCAATTATTCAATCATAGGCACTAAAATGCTGTTCCTTTAAATTATCAATTTAATTTCTTTTTTCTATTTTTTTTAATAATGAGACGAGTTTATTGAAAAAAAAACCTTCTAAAATATTAAAAAACTTATCTTTTTCATCGATATATTTCGTTTTAATTTTCAAATAAATTTACCGAATTTCAAAGTAAAACTATTTAAATTATTTGAAATACTTGTCTTTGTTTTTCAATTCTGAATTTTTGTGTTTTGAAAACATAATCTTCTGCCTTTGAAACTCAATTTTTCATAATAAAAACAAAGTTTCCACCTTCTGTCTTTTTCAGGATCTAATATTCCAATAGATTGCGACAAAGTATTCAGATCTTGAAATTTTAAACTTTCAAATTTTCGATTGAAAAATTTATAAACGTTTCTCTAATTTTCAGCTTAACTTGTTAGACTACTCATATCCACCTTAAAATGCTTCAATAAGTCTTCAACAATACCACCATTTTCTCATGGTTTTAATAAAAATATAAAACTATATTGTGTCAAATCATTCAATGCATTTCGAATTTCATGATCGCTGGCGTGGCTAAGTAGAACGAGTTCCACATCGCCAATGGTTGCTACTCCGTGATTGATCGAGGCCATCAATTTTGTACAAGGGCCAAAAGAAGGGCCGCTTGGGATAAGCAACTCATTCTCAATGTGCAAAACTCATGCTCTCCCTTTCAAAAATGATCAATAACGGCGCCGGTCACGTCCTTGTAGTCAAAGGGGAATGAAGGCAGGATTGTTAGTAAGATACATTTTATTCCAATTCTCTTCAAAAGCTTGTTTGAAAAACTCTGAAACAATGATAAGTCAGTATCACCAGCTATAGAAACCGTCTAAACATCTGCGACTCTATATTCAAGTATCTCAGGAAGGGTTGTGTTTGTAAGGGAGAGGTTTGGATCAGGAGCCATTTTTGGAAAATGGTGCGATCTTCGTATTACCTACACCTCCTATGCTCCTAGACATTTCCTGAGGAAACTCCTATTCACATCTACGAGGCGTTATTAGTTTTAAAATTTTGAATGAACCCTGAACACTCAAATAATTTGAAAATAATCTCTAACACATCACTGATTTTCAATACGACTCTTGGACCAAAAATGAGTTTGTATTAGTTGGCGAAAGGTAAACATCCATTTTGGTATGGTGCGATATTTGGTAAGTGATCTTCATTGAAAAGTGTATTCTAAATTTCTAGCTTTTTTCCCTTTCTGTTATCCCTGAGCAATTCTCTAATTTATAGAACGGCTTTTGAGATTTTATTTAACTCACCAACTATTTCAATATCCTAAATCTTCACGAACAGTTTTGTATTCAAGAATTATATAACACTTTTATATGATAAACATGATTTAAAGCTTTTATATAAACTTAAAAAAATTTGAAAATTCTGAATATTTTCTTTTGTGTTAAGGATAGAACCGTTCTATAAATTGTTGAATTTGTTTCTAATCTTTGCCTCACAGCAATCAAATTCTATTATTATGCATGCAGAAAAAATCCAAAATATGAGCGCTAATAATCATAGCAGCTTAGCCTACTAGCGACACGTCGCATACGTCGCGACGTTGAAAATAATAACGACGCATCGCAAGTTTCCTAGGATACCTGGAGCATGCGATTGATGGCCTAAGGAAAATGTACAGTTAATAACATAAACAATGTTTGAGTACTCCATCGAAATCGCCTACTGGACTGAAAAAAGAAAAACAAACCTGCGAATGACAGAATTTTCGCTAGTAAAAAAGCGTCGCTAGTCCTACTGTCGCTATTCGGTTTGGTGCTATACACATAATATTATTCCAGAAAAACAATCATCAAAAATGAAATCACAGTAAACGTTGAAATACCGTACTTGAGAGGAGGATTATTATTATTAACATTGTAAATATTTCAATAAATCGTTTTCAATTTGGAACTAATTCTCGTGTAAATTTTTTTTCGATTGCTTAGTAGCTCGATAGTTCTACTTTTGCATGTTTGATTGATTTATTTATTGATTGACTAAATGAACCATCGAAACATCGCAAACTTTGCTAAATGTTTGCTGAAAAATATTTTTTTATTATTTTGATAAAGTTATATCGAATACTAAATACTGAAATTAAAATTGTACACCAAATCTTGCAAATTAATGAAAAATTTTCGCTATTTAAATTCCAATCAAAATAAATTTTAAAAAATATTTTGATGCAGCTTGAATGAACTAACGACAGAACATTAATGAAACAAATAATGTCACATTTTCTGCAAAGCAAAAATGACACTTTGCATATAAATAACCTGTTGTTGTAACTGAATTAAAAAAAACCTTCTGCAAAATGCATTTCGCGGAATCGATGAATTTTGATACGCATGATGAGTTCAAAATAATCCATTGCGTTCGTTAACTTACATAATCCAAATACTAGGTTAAATAAAAAAAAGTCTTTTTGATACGAAATATTCTGTTAAGTATTATTGAATTATGTTGTCTAAATATACTTTTTCTAACTAAAATTTCTATCAGAATAATATGAGGTACTTGAACTGATCACATATGTTAATTGACTGGAATAGTTGGTCTGTTTTGTAAAAAATAAATCGATAAATAAAAAAATCGATAATAGCAACTCTAAGTCAAGATAAAAGTTAGTTTATAAAAATAAGAAAACCCCCAAAGGAACGGACTCACCAACGAATTATCAAACGTCGATCTCAGCCGATGTACAAGGCATCTGGGGAACTCCATCGCTGTCCTGTGATAGGCAACCAGGAATCGATGCTTCTACAACTTTTGGGGAAGGTTAACGAAGGTATCCTGTTCAAACTGCAGTTACTTAATCACTTCCTGTGAAACAATTTTTTAGCACTAACTACACAAAATTGATAAAATAATTTACATTTTGAAACATTTTACATTCTACAGTTTTCCGCTGTCAGAAAAAACGTGTTAGCTCTGATCGCTCACAGCCTACCAAGTCCTATAAACGTTTCTTTAATTTTCATTATATTAAGTCATATATTTTAATTGATAATGATTTTTAATTTATCTTATCTATAATTCATAGTAGCAACTTTAAATTTAAATTTTAATGCACATTGTTAACTAAATTTGTATTATCTTTGTGCTTTCAATATTTACAATTAAACTTGTAATTCATCACACTACAGCGCTTTTTTGACAATTAATCCTCTCATTGAAAATGAAGAAAAGAAATTTAAAATAAGACGAATAATAAATAACAACCATTACCATTTTTCTAACAATTTTTAATCATGGATAATTTTTAACGTGATCTGACATTTATTTGAGAATTCAGATTTTTTTCTAAATCTGACGATTTATTATATGTAATCTATTTCTGTGCATTAATTCTTATGTCCGAAATATATTCAAAATTTTGATTTGCGCTCTTTTTCTGGTGCTTCGGAAATATGGATTTCAAATTTGAAAACAAAACTGCTTAGAATTTATTTTTAAGCAAATTTCTAGCTCAGAACTAGAAACATAATTTTGAATAATTTATCAATGGCCTACCGTAAATAGAATTGATTTTTAACATTCATTCTGATTCATTTTAAAAATGGTGTTTAAATTTTTTCGGTAAATTGCATTATTTTCTGAGTTTGTTTTTATTTTTGGCTAAATTTGAATTAGAATTTTTTTTAACATACTTTACGCTTGGGAGAGAAATACGAATTTTAGATAAGTATATGAAAAATGGCAAAACACATCAAATTAAAAATGTGTTTTCTCGAAATTAGCTTCTTTTTTTAATAAATTAATTTATCTTTCGAAGGCTCGATTGTTGTGGCTGTGATATTTTACGTCTTTCATAAACTTTTATGCACTTATACCCCTTTGGCTACAAGGACCTCATGTATTATTTAAGTCAAAACGATATAAATAGTCGATTACTTGAAAACAGTTTTAGAAAACGAATTTGGAATTTAAAGTTAAGAAAAAAGATTCAGATTTTAGACTCAGATTTCAGATTCAGATTTCAGATTCAGATTTCAGATTCAGATTTCAGATTCAGATTTCAGATTCAGATTTCAGATTCAGATTTCAGATTCAGATTTCAGATTCAGATTTCAGATACAGATTTCAGATTCAGATTTCAGATTCAGATTTCAGATTCAGATTTCAGATTCAGATTTCAGATTCAGATTTCAGATTCAGATTTCAGATTCAGATTTCAGATTCAGATTTCAGATTCAGATTTCAGATTCAGATTTCAGATTCAGATTTCAGATTCAGATTTCAGATTCAGATTTCAGATTCAGATTTCAGATTCAGATTTCAGATTCAGATTTCAGATTTCAGATTCAGATTTCAGATTCAGATTTCAGATTCAGATTTCAGATTCAGATTTCAGATTCAGATTTCAGATTCAGATTTCAGATTCAGATTTCAGATTCAGATTTCAGATTCAGATTTCAGATTCAGATTTCAGATTCAGATTTCAGATTCAGATTTCAGATTCAGATTTCAGATTCAGATTTCAGATTCAGATTTCAGATTCAGATTTCAGATTCAGATTTCAGATTCAGATTTCAGATTCAGATTTCAGATTCAGATTTCAGATTCAGATTTCAGATTCAGATTTCAGATTCAGATTTCAGATTCAGATTTCAGATTCAGATTTCAGATTCAGATTTCAGATTCAGATTTCAGATTCAGGTTTCAGATTTCAGATTCAGATTTCAGACCCAAATTCCAGATTCAGATTTCAGATTCAGATTTCAGATTCAGATTTCAGATTCAGATTTCAGATTCAGATTTCAGATTCAGATTTCAGATTTCAGATTCAGATTTCAGATTCAGATTTCAGATTCAGATTTCAGATTCAGATTTCAGATTCAGATTTCAGATTCAGATTTCAGATTCAGATTTCAGATTCAGATTTCAGATTCAGATTTCAGATTCAGATTTCAGATTCAGATTTCAGATTCAGATTTCAGATTCAGATTTCAGATTCAGATTTCAGATTCAGATTTCAGATTCAGATTTCAGATTCAGATTTCAGATTCAGATTTCAGATTCAGATTTCAGATTCAGATTTCAGATTCAGATTTCAGATTCAGATTTCAGATTCAGATTTCAGATTCAGATTTCAGATTCAGATTTCAGATTCAGATTTCAGATTCAGATTTCAGATTCAGATTTCAGATTCAGATTTCAGATTCAGATTTCAGATTCAGATTTCAGATTTCAGATTTCAGATTCAGATTTCAGATTCAGATTTCAGATTCAGATTTCAGATTCAGATTTCAGATTCAGATTTCAGATTCAGATTTCAGATTCAGATTTCAGATTCAGATTTCAGATTCAGATTTCAGATTCAGATTTCAGATTCAGATTTCAGATTCAGATTTCAGATTCAGATTTCAGATTCAGATTTCAGATTCAGATTTCAGATTCAGATTTCAGATTCAGATTTCAGATTCAGATTTCAGATTCAGATTTCAGATTTCAGATTCAGATTTCAGATTCAGATTTCAGATTCAGATTTCAGATTCAGATTTCAGATTCAGATTTCAGATTCAGATTTCAGATTCAGATTTCAGATTCAGATTTCAGATTCAGATTTCAGATTCAGATTTCAGATTCAGATTTCAGATTCAGATTTCAGATTCAGATTTCAGATTCAGATTTCAGATTCAGATTTCAGATTCAGATTTCAGATTCAGGTTTCAGATTTCAGATTCAGATTTCAGACCCAAATTCCAGATTCAGATTTCAGATTCAGATTTCAGATTCAGATTTCAGATTCAGATTTCAGATTCAGATTTCAGATTCAGATTTCAGATTCAGATTTCAGATTTCAGATTCAGATTTCAGATTCAGATTTCAGATTCAGATTTCAGATTCAGATTTCAGATTCAGATTTCAGATTCAGATTTCAGATTCAGATTTCAGATTCAGATTTCAGATTCAGATTTCAGATTCAGATTTCAGATTCAGATTTCAGATTCAGATTTCAGATTCAGATTTCAGATTCAGGTTTCAGATTTCAGATTCAGATTTCAGACCCAAATTCCAGATTCAGATTTCAGATTCAGATTTCAGATTCAGATTTCAGATTCAGATTTCAGATTCAGATTTCAGATTCAGATTTCAGATTCAGATTTCAGATTCAGATTTCAGATTTCAGATTCAGATTTCAGATTCAGATTTCAGATTCAGATTTCAGATTCAGATTTCAGATTCAGATTTCAGATTTCAGATTCAGATTTCAGATTCAGATTTCAGATTCAGATTTCAGATTCAGATTTCAGATTCAGATTTCAGATTCAGATTTCAGATTCAGATTTCAGATTCAGATTTCAGATTCAGATTTCAGATTCAGATTTCAGATTCAGATTTCAGATTCAGATTTCAGATTCAGATTTCAGATTCAGATTTCAGATTCAGATTTCAGATTCAGATTTCAGATTCAGATTTCAGATTCAGATTTCAGATTCAGATTTCAGATTCAGATTTCAGATTCAGATTTCAGATTTCAGATTTCAGATTCAGATTTCAGATTCAGATTTCAGATTCAGATTTCAGATTCAGATTTCAGATTCAGATTTCAGATTCAGATTTCAGATTCAGATTTCAGATTCAGATTTCAGATTCAGATTTCAGATTCAGATTTCAGATTCAGATTTCAGATTCAGATTTCAGATTCAGATTTCAGATTCAGATTTCAGATTCAGATTTCAGATTCAGATTTCAGATTTCAGATTCAGATTTCAGATTCAGATTTCAGATTCAGATTTCAGATTCAGATTTCAGATTCAGATTTCAGATTCAGATTTCGGATTCAGATTTCAGATTCAGATTTCAGATTCAGATTTCAGATTCAGATTTCAGATTCAGATTTCAGATTCAGATTTCAGATTCAATAATGATGACGGAATTCCACGTAGTTTTTGAGTCTATAGAGAACAGACCGTTAGTAAAATGTTAATAAACAAAAATTAATCCGTCATACGTGCTTAAAAAAGGGAAAAATATATTGAAATGTATGAAGCTCAAATCAAGTGTGTGTTTTGTTTTCCCGATTCCAACATAAACGTAGCAAAATCGGTACAATTGGCCTACGGCACAGTTTTTCACATCCGTGTCCGACTTTACCTGGGAGCCGGTACATCACATTCAGCAGCATACCGGTAGAGCGAAAAGCAACCAAAAAAAGCGCAAAACCGGGGAAAGTTAAATCGAGGAATTGTTGAGAGTTTTTTTTGACGGGGCACATATTACATTGGCAACAACAAGGACCCAATCAACCGCCGCCGCACCGCCGGAATGAACCATTTCGCGTGCTAAAGCGCGAAAGTGGTTCGCCGCCGCTAAATTTTAAACCTTTTTTTCGACGATGTTTAGGGCAAGTAGGAGTATGGACGATATCGCGCCAAAAGTATGGAACCTGTTGGCTCTGTTGACTGAGCGAACCGAGAACCGGACCATATGCGGACATAATCCGGCCGACCGCACGCAGAGATGTCGTTGCCTGGGGTAGGTTCCTTTAATTATACCCAGCAGTAATTATTCGGATATAGAAAGGATCGTTATGCAATTCAAGCCGAAATACAAAGCCAATTTCATTCCTTTTCCACTTGAAGTGCTCGCCAAGTGCTATAATCCCAGAGTTGAAGTCTACTTAACGATCCCAGAGGCCGACGACTAAACATGACACATTGGAAGACTTCCAAACTCCCCGTTTCCAACTTTCCTAGCGAAGCGATACAGCGATAAAGGTAAAGCCAAATTGGTCACGGGAATGGGAAAAGACCTCGCGGCCTTTCTCCTTCGCTCTTCGTTAGCTTCAAGTTATCAAAGAAAACGCAATTCCCATTCACAAAAACCACCTTTATGTTGATTGTCGTGAGACAAACCCGTTTCTTGTCGCCGTTCCATCCTATCCGGGCGAAGGAGAAAAGTGTCATCTGAATAGGAGAAAAACATGCTTAGGCTTTACGATTCCTACAGATGGCAAACAGGCATCAGTATCGGCATCTCCGGGGGTCAGGTGATATACCCACTTCGACCGCGAGAGGGTCTGGAGGAAGCGGATCAGCGATGACATAGTTGTGAAACTTCATCGCGACGGGCAGTGTTCCACCTCTCGCGCCAATTCCTCTGATTGAAGGCGGGACACTAAAATTATTTGGTTTAAGGTTTAAGGTTTAAGAATAAGGTTTAAGAATTAAGGTTTAAGAATACCAGGGTCCAAGGGAGGGACTGTGATAGCTTTTGTATTGATCATTCATGACAACAATTAATATCCCTAATACCAAAAATCTTCACTATACAAGCTTATTGGAATCAATTGAAAAATTGTAGATATCGCGAACTGAAAATTATTCACTTTGGGGGGCAAACTAGGCATCCTCCTAGGCATCCTGAAAATATCATAAGATGCTCGAACAACAAAATCACACACTCATACATCCCCTTATTTTTTCAATTTTCCTAAAACAAGTTAGGTACCTTTCTATCCCAAAACTGGATCCAATCAATAATAAAAAATAATATTAAAAATAAGCGTAGGGGAGAGTGGGGATACTTGATCCCTTTTTCTTATTTTCATCATATCTTTTTGGAAAAATTTAGCAACTCGCACTGTTTTACATTTTCTGACAGCGTGTAACTTCAAGTTTCTACGCTCCTAAAATTAGAACGATACTTGAACCCGTAGATGAACTAGAAGCATTTTCGTGGGAGTAAAAAATTGCGATATTTTTGAAGTTAGGAGAGACTTGATCCTTTATTCAGGAAGCCCTTATCCATGGAAAAAAAATCAAACAAAACCCCAAGATAGAATGTGTTACGTAGTGGATATTGTACCCCTTTTAACTCAATAGTCGCGAGTATTACTACCAGCACTTTTGCGCCATCTGCGATTGCAGATGTGCTAGCAGCCAAGATACTTTGCCCGGACTCTTACCCCAGGGGGGGACAATTTGTTTTCGCGCTCTAATGAGGGAAGAAGCAAACTGGCAATATCGTTGGGAATATAGGTCGGCTCTTTGAAAATCAATGCAAGCGCATTTCAATCCCAAAGATCTCAAGAGAATCAATAAAGTACAACGACTTACCAACGAATTGCCATCTACGTCTTCCGGGTGTCCAAACATAGGCCGTCGGATTGCCTCTTCAGTCGGACTGGGGGTTAGTTTTGAGCCACCACACTTCCGACGACTTCCGATACTTTTACGAAGGCTAACGATCTTCGACTCGCAATGTACTACGGCGACAATTCGAACCACTGCGATTTTCTACTTCGGTTACAACTCCAACTAACTACGACTCTTTAACAACATCCGTCTCAAAACAAGGTTCCAGGAATAGAGAGCTGGCTCATGTCTTGCCAGCTTTCAGGAAAACTTTTCCCACCGCCCTTCTTCTGAGGTTTTCCTCAAACCCAATGCCCAGACAATGCAAAAAAGACGCGCGAGTAGTTTAAGCATTTTTTTGGTGGTCGTAGTCGACCATCCCTTAGTTAGCCATTGCGCTTTAAGGACGCCCTCTCGATCTTAGGTCAAGAAGCGTCGCTTACACTGAGTAAATCTAGATCTTCAAAGAGTTTCACTAAAATTACTAACGATATTGCCAATAAGCTTCGGGAGCATTTGTTGCCACGCAACAAATGTTAATTGACTATTTTGGTCATGTTTGTTCTAATTTCAAAATCTATAATTGTCAGAAAAATAAATCTATAGCTTATTCTCAACCCTTATGACATTGCATATTTACGTGCGCAATTTTTTATAAACAAGAGAAAATCATCTATTTTAGCCCTTTTCTTCAGATAATTGATGGATGAATATTAGCTATTGGATAAATATTAGTAATCTCGTAATCAGCAATGACCACGATCCATTGAGAAGAAGAATATACCCGGATCATTTGTACCCATATATTAGGGATCAATTGTACCCAAAATCAACATTTTAAAAAACTTTTTCTGAAAAAGTTGAGAGTTTTCCATTGCTTTGAAAATATTGTATTTTGAAGTTCATTTTACACTCGAAAGATTGATGTATTGGAATAAATATTTTTGTTATAATATTTCCATGTTAGGAACAATTTAAAATGATGAAAAAAGATCTTCAAGTCACATTTTGTGAAATTTTTCAAACAAAGTTCAATAACCCAAAAACTTATTTTGTTAAAATTTTTTGAGCTTCAACCATTGCTGTTTTGTTCCATTTGGCACATTTTTCTAGAACATTTGATCTTTGTACGACATTCCAGTTTGGAGATATAGCTAAGGAATCAAGTATCCCCAGGGATCAAGTATCCTCATTCTCCCCTATATGTATGTACTGTGTTAAAAAATCGTGCAACACAATATCATGTTAATATTCGAGAGCCGCCTAATAACCGTGCTTTTTGAAAAAACCGAGATAAAAATTGCGTTACGCGAACTTGAGAGGTTGGCCATGAGACGTGAGATGCTAAAAGTGAGACGTGAGACTTGAAGATAAGATAGGAGACATGATAAAGGCCTCAGACATGTGAGATGAGACGTGTTCCGTGAGAAGAGGAACGTTAGACGTGAGACGTATCGACGTGAGCAGAGAGACGAAACATGTGAAACATGAGACCAGAAAGTGAGACGTAACAAGTAGGACGTGTCTTGTGAGATACGAAAAATGTGAGGTAAACACTTCAAAATGTGAGACCTGAAACAGAAGATGAGTGACATAACATGTAAACCGTAAGAGAATGAGAACTGAAAAGAGAGAAATGAGACATGAGAAGTTAGACACGAGAATTGAGACATAAAACATGAGAAGTCACTTCCTACCTCTCACGTTTGATGTTTCCGTCCTACGACTCAAGTTTCACTTCTCATTTCTCGTGTCTTACTTCTCACGTTTTGGGTCTCAGGTCTCATATCTCAGGTATCAGGTTTCGGGTGTAAGGGTTGTGTCTCAAGTCTTATATCTCAGGAATCAGGAATCAAGTCTCACCTCTCAAGCCTCAGAATTTATATGTATGTACTACTACCAACACCGAATATTTCAAAGTATTTTGCATTGAAAAGCTATGCAAAACACCAACAAAATCTTTTTCTTTTGAAATTGTTTTGAAAGTTATTTTTATTGAGGAATTTTTAAACTTATTTAAGCGAGCTCGTTCGTTTGAGAAGCCAAAGTATCCGGGGGTTTTTTCGTGGATTTTAGGAATTAAGGGCAGATAAGGGCATAATGGCCACCTTAAGAAGGATGCTAATTTAACTACACAGATAAAAAATGTAACCTTACAATACAAGTGATTTTACATTTCTGCATCGTCGCTTGACAATTTTTGAAAAAGAGTATAGCAGCTCAACCATTTCTATGAAAATTACATGTCAAAGCACGCTTATTCCAGCGCCGGTGTCAGTTTGTCAGTTTTGTTTTGTTTTCATTCCTGTTCGTTTCCAGTCCCGTGCTGCGATGGCAAAAGATGTTAGTTTTTTTTTCAATCAAACCGTGGTTGCTGATTAAAGGTAAATCAATTTTAAAAATAACTGTAATTGACTTGATAATTTCACACTAATTGCTGTTCTTTACAGGAAATATTGATGCTGAATCCCCAAATCCCAAAGCCCCAACCGTGCGACAATTTTCTGCTGTCTTATCGAACCAGCCGACGAGCCGCCGTCGTCGGCGGAATCGGCAACGAAGATCAGTGCAAGTGTTGTTAATCAATCAGCAAGTGTGATTTAAACGTGAAATAAATTTTTTCTGCATAAAAACGGTGATTTTTTTGATTTTGCGAAACCACTACCTGTCCAATAAGATTCGTGAGATGTGCTAAATAATGTAAATGTACAGTAAACAACAGCATTGAATGCTATCGGGAATTTACATGAAACGTGCAGTATTATCACTTGTAAATAGCCGATTCCTTTCTACCCATGCAGTTGCATGTAAATCTACGTGGATTTTTCTAAGTGTGTATATAAAACAGCTGGAATATGTGAGCTACTTCACTGTTTCTTGTTCAGACTCTAAAATATTCTATTTCCTAACGGGCTAAATCTTGAAAAAGTAGATTGCATTTTATAACATTTTGCCGAAAACTGAAAATCAGTCACTATAGGGGCATAATGAGAACCCCCACTGGGTCAGTATAAGCACCATCACGGTGTCTCTGGGAGAAAACTTTATTTTTCGAAAATTTGCATCGCTAATTTTTGCACCATTCCCCTTTTATTTGAGCCTAAATTTGAAATAATCCACCGGGGGGTCGAGAACATTTTTTTTGAAGAGATTTTTTAACCGTTTTAATAGTTTTTTTCAAAGACAAAATCATACTTATCCCTGTGAAAACGGTCGTTTTACCTTTAGCGTAAATTCAACATTATGGCCTCCAAAAACACTTATTTATGCAATCGAGCATAAACAAAAGGTTGAATTTTTTTAAAATTTTATATATGACACTTTAATCATGTATTTGATACCCGTGTCTAAGGTTTTACAATCAATCAAAAGTGAAAAGTATGAAAACCTTCAGAAATCATCAAAAAGGATGAAAGATTTTCAACAAAGATGTTTGATTTTGAAATCCATGTGAGTTATTTGAAATTTGGGCTTAAATGTAAGACGTTAATCTAATTTGTTTCCTAGTACTAAATATTTGTTCATAAAGTATTCAAACTAACTTAGCTCAAAATATAAAAATGTTCTAGACCCCCCGGTGAATTATTTCAAATTTGGGCTCAAATGAAAGGGGAATGTCCCAGCTTTCGAATGGTGCAATGAATTAAAGGCTAAATTGTCAGATGTAAACTAGTCAAGCTGTGGCTCTTTAATTCAGTTGACTTCATCGAGTTGAATTCGTTGCTATATTCTACGGCAGATAATGCTCATCGTGTCCCGATCTATTATGCTCTATATGCCACAACAACTCTCTCGCCAATGCGCAGTGTTTCATTTCGAGAAAGGTGCGGCTTATCACTTGCTCAAGAAGGATACACTTTTATTTTCGTTTTTGCAATCTTTTGGATGAAAGTGAATTATTTCCGAATCCATTAATGCAAAAACAAGCTCGAAACAGGTTTCACGCCAGCTTTACTTTCGGATTTCGCGAACAGTAGGTATTCTTACGAGCAAATTTTGATCGTTTACTTTTCACGTCTCAATCGATGACCTCTACATGTTGTGTTGTGATACGCTTAACAAGTTTCAGTATCAAATCTGATTTCGCTTCTCTTCTCTTCTTTCCTACAGGAATACTGATCCGTGGGAATATTTATGATCGGCGAAGTTTCGTGTGATCCCGGTGCAGTTTGAAATGTGAGTTTCAGTGTCGTCCAAATAGTGAGGAAAGAATAAGTGTAAGAGAGAAAAAAATTGTACTCGAAACGATCGAGGCTCAGATTTCCAAGTTCACTAGTGAGTTCCGTATCGAAATGCAGCGTTTGGCGTTTGAACCACCCATAGTGAGGGAAGAGAAATACCTGTAGTGTAGCAGATATCAAGTTTGACATTGATACAAGTGGCACACACGGGAAGATAAAAACAAAAAGAAAAACTACCGAGATCAGGTGACAAGAGGTGGAATCCCTTATGGCGAATTGAGCTGGCGTTTTTTTCTGCGAGATATGGTGAGTAGCATTTGTCTTTTTTTTTTTCTCTTGTGTTCGGGGTGATGCAGCACGTGCAGGCTCCCAGGTTTGTTTGGATTCAGAAACGGCCTCGAATAAAACAAAACTAAGCAGATTTCTTTTTCGCGGACGTCGTCGGTACTAATGGTTCGATTAGCTGACACTCTCGGCAAAAAAACTACGAAAACCGTGAAGAAAAACAGGTATTAAGATATTGTCTAAATCGAACGGCAGCCCGGCACTCTTCTCTCACAAACGAAAGATTCATTCGGGACCCGGTGTCGGAACCCGAGTGTCAGACGGCGCGACATCAATGCCGACGAGAATAAATCAGAGGCTCAGCCTCAGCCTTATTTGGCCCCACCGCAACAACTTAAGATCGGCCTATCGGCTTAACTGACACTTGGCGTCTTTCGCCGGGAGTCATCGTCGTGAGAGGATCGCACCGTTGTGGCCGGCATTTTTGATAGCTGTACGATTTTTTTTTTCTGTACGCTGACCGCAAAGATAGCTGAAACTCATTTTGAGGGCTGTATTCATCGAAAGATCGAAAGAATCACCGCCATGCGCCGAACAGGTATCAATCAAATGACATGTTGTCAATCTTTGATGTGATCGTTTTAACGAGCGATTGATCACAGTTCCATCACGTTGACGTTCGAGTCGATTTCGGTAGTCAAAACAGAGAAAACCAGCGGTTTCAAAAGTTATCATTTTGGCAATATAAAGCAAATATCTCAGCAATTATGAGTTTCTGAGGAGAAGCCGGAGAAAGGGATAGAGGGGCAAGAAGGCTTAACGGCCGGGCATGGAACGCCATTGACCTTCAACAAAATGGCCATTTTAAGTTGCATTTCTGATCGCCTACTACGGCCAGAGGACTGAAACAGCTGTCAAATCGCTAACAAACGCACCGAACCAAATTTTTGGAACCAGAACGTCAGTGTGGTTCCCGAAATTAAACACTTCAACCCAAAACAGACTCTGGTGTCATACTGCAGACTTTGGATAAATTTTAACAAGAATTATGCTGAAAACATTGCATGCAAGCTTTGCCAATTTGTTCCAATTTATTGAAAATTTGGATTTTTTTTCATCCCCTGGTTCTGTTTCAACTTCAATAGCAAAAGAAGGATGGAAATTTGTTCCGGCCTAATTCAAATACAATAAATTGACAAAAATCGTAATTCGAGTTATTGTACATCTAACACTTGGAAAAACCTGAATACGGAAGCATGTATGACCCGTGTCGGTACGGGAAGTCTCGATAGCACATTCCAATATTGGCCATGCTTAACTCATCAACAATAATTGCAGCACTTCCAAGGGGTTCGTTACCACTGGCTTGGGACAGGTTTGGCGCATCTTACTCCCTTCCAACTGTTCGAAACAAATAAAGAATTCCAAATTTGCCGAAATACTCCGTCTGGCTTGATTCCACAATCCATTGTATATCATTTTTCCTTCGATGCCATGTCCAATCTCTTATGTATTAAATAATTTATATCATTGATCATTATTATAACTTACCACCCCATCAACAAAAATTACCAAGGATACTTATTTTTGTGAACAACTTTGGTAATCTTCCAAGTCACAGTGAGCCGTGACA
This sequence comes from Uranotaenia lowii, assembly GCF_029784155.1. NCBI lineage: Eukaryota > Metazoa > Arthropoda > Insecta > Diptera > Culicidae > Uranotaenia > Uranotaenia lowii. The sequence goes on along the minus strand of NC_073691.1, from coordinate 155,275,558 downwards.
TGGACGACATTTAGGAAAACGCATGCACAGAAAAGGAAAACAACTTTTTCAAGCCATCAACAGTTTAAGTTTTACGCAAGTGACTATTTAAAACAGCAAATATCCACACATGCTGTTTTTATTTGAACCTTAGATTTCCCCTTTAGCCTTTATTATCGAGTACGGCCTTCTTCAGGATTAACTTGCACTTGTTTCTGTTCCACAGGATATGCTTTTATTTCACAATTTCGTTTCATTAAACCAAAACGATTCACTAACGTTTAGTATAAAATTGTTTAAGGTCACTTAAGAATTAGAATTCTTTTTGACAAACTATTGGCGGCTATTTAAAAGAAAACTGCGTCAGATTTGGGGATAATTCACTAGCAGAAGCCAAGTGGCCCATTCGATTGCGTACCCACTCTAGGGGAATAATTTGATGCACGTATAATAATATCACAATTAACAAAAAAAAAGTGTAACCTTCAAACTTAATCAAACTTAAATATTTACGGAGCTAGAAAAAAACATGTGCAGACTGTTCCACCAACCGATAAATATCAAAGTTTAAAAAGACAGAAAGATACTTAGCTCTTGATAAAAAAAGATTTTCCGCAAATTCTTGTGCATCTTATAAATGTCGGAAACTCTGGCGGTATCCATCGGAAGTGCGATAGCATTCTCTTCGGCTTCCTCTTAACATCCTTACATATCCGGATCGTTTTCAAAACTGATGGAAGGCAGGCTACCCCTAATGTGTACTGAACTTTTTTTTTTATTCCATATTAGCAAGCGTATGCAAATGAAGGCTGTACTGAACTTAACAGGATCATGTATTTTGCATATTGTACCTATTACAAAACATTAAATTAATTTAACAAATTTTGGCAGGTGAAATTTTTTTTCACTACTAGCTAAACCAAGGCCTGCTTCGAACTCCCGCTTACTGAAACATTCATTTTTTTTTTGTAAAAACCAAAAGAATCACGCAAAATCAGGCTTATTTCCAAAATAATAGAGAAAATACGAGGTTATCAGAATGGCCTAAAAAAATTAGGCAAACCCTGAAATATCAAGCACATTGGCATCTCTAATTCCACTACACTCATAGATGAACCTTCTCTCAGTTTAAGTTTTGCGAATTCTCCTCTCAAGGAATAGAGTATTTCCTGAGACAGATAGTGCACACTAAGATTGCAATTATTCAGCTCGGGATCATCATCCTCCGAATCACGGGAAAACAGCTCAAAATGACACTCGAATTATCAAAAATTAGAGGTTTTCCTGAGGCTCGTGGAGATTGCTGAACGATTCTCGTAGCACTTCATTTCTCCTGAAATTCGAAGGATATTTTTTCGAATATTCAGGAGCTCGATAAAATTAGGGGTAGCGATTCCCTGAAATACGTATTGTGCGTTTAGATAAAAATTTCATAAACATCTTTGGTGAACTGGCATCATGGCTGACTTCCGACCAAAACATATTGAGTCGTTTTATTTAAGCGTGCGCCAAATTCACATAAAATCAATGTTGCCACAAATTCATTTGAATGGTTTGTGTATCTCATTCTTGCCCGGAAGAGTATATTTCCCGCGAACACAAACGATTGCCGGCGAAAACAGTAACAGCAACAACAACAAAAAACATTTCCACCCCGGCAGAGGGTGGTTTGTACAAAATATTTCGATCCCGACCGATTTTACTCAAACCGTTCGGGCGATCATACAAGTAGTGCCATACACGATGCAAATCGTGTTCACAGCGACACAATTTCATCGCATTTGCACCAATGTTGTGTAGTCTTTTTTTTTTTTAGTTGGTAACCACAGGTGGTAAATCCCGGTTTACGGATTGTATTCCAAGGCACGGCGAGCCACCGCGTCCCCCCAGTTTGCTACTCTGGGTCCATGGGTACAATGGGCAGACTCATGATATACTCCGTGTATACCCCCTACTCCCTAAACTCCACCTGGGGCCGCAGACCTGGTTCCCACCTCGAACTGTTTAGTACACTATGCTTCAATAGTGGGAGGTCTATTCGCGCTAATGCGCTCAAAGGCAATACTCATTAACGAGACCACTTTCAGCAAAACCTCTCATCCTTACGACTCGACGCCTGAACTCTCCTCTAACGACTTGAGAACCGACATCTCCTCGCAATGACTCGAGATTCCCACACAAACCTCTCCTCTACGCGACTTGAGGCCTGATCTCTCCTCTAACGACTTGAGATCCGACCCCTCCTCGCATCGACTCGAGGTTTACCTCTTCTCTGCACGATTCAAGGCCCGATCTCTCCTCTAACGACTTGAAATCTGACCTCTCCTCGTAATGACTCGAGGTGACCACTTGTACCCCTCCTCTTGTTGGTAAGGGGCCTGATCCCTCCTCTTACGACTCGGGACCCGACCTCCTATCATAAAGACTCGGGGTTAACCACACAAACCTCTCCGCCTGAAGGTTTGAGGCCTGACCTCTCCTCTAACGACTCGAAGCCCGACCTCTTATCTTCAGGGTTCGAAGTTTGCCACCTTGCCCGTCGTGTGCCAGATCGAGAGCAGCTTATCCTGGACTCGCGCCTGTCGCGGCACACGCGCGGGACTTAACGCAGCGACTCGGATGATTCCCGACGAAGACGTCATCCTACACCGACTCGAATGGCTCGCCCGGCGTCGAGAGCCACTCTACCCGTGGGTATTCCCCGAACGTGGAATAACCCTTTCCCAACGATTTCCACTGCGAAGAAGGTCGAGTCTTATCCCCGCAGCTTCTGTCGTTGAGAACCGCTCTACTCGGATACTCCCCGAAGGTGGAGCATCCTACACACGAACGCGGCGCACCCACGGCATCCGCTACGCAGAAGGTATTGTCTTATCTTTGTAACTTCAAACCGTGGGGTCGGACGCACTCTACTCGACTGCCCCCCGTCGATGGGGTCAGTCTACTCCGACCGTTGTCCGGTCTTCTTTATCCCCCCTTGGTTGGCAACCCTAGGATTTATGGCCCGCGGATTTTCCTGCCCGTTGTGTGCCAAATCGAGAGCAGCTTATCCTAGACTCGCGCCTGTCACGGCACACATTCGGGACTTGGAACGCTACGACTCGGATGTTTCCCGACGGTGACGACATCCTACACCGACTCGAGAGGCTCGCCCGGCGTCGAGAGCCTCTCTACCCGTGGGTATCCCCCGACAGTGGTTAACCCTCTTCCCTCGAGATCCGCTACGAGGAAGGTAAAGTCTTATCCCCGCAGTGTCCCTCTTAGGAAGCGGCACTACTCGGATACCCCCCGACACTGGGGTATCCTACACACGTTCGCGGCGCACCCCTGACCTCCGCTACGCAGAAGATGATGCCTTATCTTTGTAGCTTCGATCAGGGAATCGGACGCACACTACTCAGATGCTCCCCGCCGATGGAGTCATCCTACACCGTTCGCGGACTGCCGTTGGTTCCAGCTCCTCTGCAGTGCAGTCATGATCCGGGTGAACCCATCGCTGACCGCATGCCAAGTGTTGGAATCCGCACACATCCTCTGTACGACGTTATCTGCTGTCGTGTCAGGCCCACAGGCGGCAAGTATGGAAGTACGTACCGCCGCAAACCTCGGGCAGACAAACACCACATGTTCGGGTGTTTCCTCTACGTCACCACAATCTGGGCAATATGGCGAAGCCACATGTCCAAACCGGTAGTGGTACTTCATGAAGCATCCATGACCAGTCAGGAATTGCGTCATATAGAAGTCCACTTCACCGTGCCTTCTTCCGATCCAGCTCCCGATGTGCGGGATCAGACGATGGGTCCACCTTCCTCTCGTTGAGCTGTCCCACAGCTGCTGCCAGTTGGACATCGAGTCCTCATTGGCGAGATCTCGAACGTTGGGCGTGTCTCTGTTGTCGTAGCAATAGACATCCTCCTCTAGCAAAACCGAGATGGGCATAACACCCGCTACTACACAGGCGGCTTCGGACGACGTGGTCCGATATCCGCTGATAACCCGCAGGTTCATCAGCCGCTGAACGCTGCTCAGTCGCTGCAGGTTACAGCTTCCTCCCAGGGCCTGCCTCCAGGCCGCTGCTCCGTACCGCAAGATCGAAGTGGTCACACTTGCAATGATCCGCCTTTTGCTGCTTTGGATAGCCGAGGAGTTCGGCATCATTCGTGTGAGTGCGGCCGTGGCCATTGCCGCTCTCTTGCATACGTGTTCGACATGGCTCGTGAAGCTGAGCCTGTCGTCAATCATCACCCCTAGGTACTTAATTGCGCGTTTAGACACGATGTTGCACGGTCCAACGGCAATGGTACCTGTTTGGGGTGATTTCAGGTTGGTGATAAGCACCATCTCGGTTTTGTGGTGGGCTAGACGCAGGCACTTGGAGTGCATCCAGCGTTCCACTTCCTGGATAGCTACCGTGGCCAGTAGCTCAACCTCCGCTGTTGAGGAGCCCCTCGCCAAGAGGACTACATCATCTGCAAATCCTACGAGTTCGGCTCCCGATGGGAGGCTCGTTCGTAGGAGTTCGTCGTAAGTGATGTTCCACAGAACTGGGCCGAGTATTGACCCCTGTGGAACACCCGCCGAAACCTCTTGTGTTCGCAAACCCTCGCCGGTCATATACTGCAGTTGGCGATTGTGGAAGTAACTTTCCACAAGCCTATACAGATATGCCGGGATCCTCATTTGGATGAGCGACGACGCAATCGCTGTCCAACTGACACTGTTGAAGGCGTTCTTCACATCCAGAGTGACAACCGCGCAAAAGCGGAGCCCTCTCCTCTTGGTCAGCCTGGCTCTGTCCGCTACCTCGATGACCGAGCGGATGGCATCTACGGTGCTGCGACCTCGACGGAAACCAAACTGTTTCCCCGAGAGTCCGCCCTCACTTTCCGTGTATCTCTGAAGTCGGTTCTGAATCACCTTCTCCAGGACCTTACCCGCTGTATCCAGTAGACAGATCGGCCGATATGCCGATGGGTCTCCTGGGCGCTTACCCGGCTTTGGCAGAAGAACAAGTTTCTGCCGTTTCCACGTGTCAGGAAACACCCGTTCCGTCACGTATCGTTGCAACGATGTTCGGAACATATCGGGGAATTCCCTGATCGCGGCCTTCACCGCGACGTTCGGAATGCCGTCCGGTCCGGGGGCCTTCCTCGGTTGGAGAGACTTGGCGATCTCGCGAAGTTCTTCCACCGTTATCCTCTCTTCGCCGCTGGTGTCCCAGTCATACGGGACTGTTGGCCAGCGGGTAACATCGTGCTGTGGGAACAGCTCATTGATGATGACTCTCAGTTTATCGGGGCACGTTTCAGGTGGTGCACCCCCACTTTTAGTTCTGCCCATGACTATCCGATAGGCATCACCCCATGGACAGTCGTTGGCGTCACGGCATAACTGTTTGAAACGTGCCCTCTTGCTTGCGTTGATGGCCCTGCGGAGGGCCGATCTCGCGCTTGTGAAGAGTGGCCTACGCTCCGTTCGCTCTTCTTGGGTCCTTGCGTTCTGCATCCTGCGCCTTGCCCTATGGCAGTCGGCACGCAGACCCGCAATTTCCTCCGTCCACCAGTAGACGGGTGGCCTAGTGCTTTTATGCTTGGCCCTTCTCGGCGTCGCAGCATCGCAAGCGCGAGCTAGAACCCTCGTCAGTTCTTCCGCGGACAGGTTGTCCAGGTTCCTCTCCCAGTGCAACGCTTCGACAAAGACGTTCTGGTCGAACTGCGTTGTCTTCCAGAGGCGTTCTCCTGTACGAGACTCGCGTCTACCTGTCCGCGTACTTGAGCCTAGCCGATAGCGAATCGCGAAGTGATCGCTATTCGTGTAGGCCTCGCTCACCATCCAATCGCTTGCCAACCCCGGGCTACCGAAGGTGACATCTATGGTTGACTCGCTCCCGTTCCAACCTTGGTAGGTACTGGTATTCCCTACGTTGGCCAGATCCACATTAAGCCTCGCCAGGGCTTCTAAAAGAATTTGACCTCTGGGGTTAGTGAGGCGGCTACCCCATTCATCGGCCCACGCGTTAAAGTCGCCAGCAATAACGATGGGGCTTTTCCCCATTAGCACATCCACCATCTTGTCAACCATAGTGCCAAACCTCTCCAAGGACCATCTTGGGGGAGCATAGCAGCTACAGAAGTAGATCCCGTTAACTTTGGCCACCACCATGCCTTCGTTTTCCGTCGCCACAACTTCTTGTATGGGGAAACTACCTGTAACCCATATCGCGGCCAGTTTGGCATCATCAGTCGCCCAATTAATGCCATTCGCAGCTCTGCGATATGGGTCTGCCACTAGCGCGATGTCCAACTTTTCCTCAACTGTCATCTGCCGCAACAGCTGGTGTGCTGTGTAGCAGTGGTTGAGGTTAAGTTGGACGACCTCTATGCTCTTGGCGCCCGGGGTGGTACCGCCTGCGCCTTTGTGTAGGCGGGGCACCTAGGGTTGCCAACAGCGTGGTCTCCAGCGCAGACAGGGCATTTGGCAGGCTTTTTGCAGTTAGTCGACTTGTGGCCGGTTTCACTGCAGCGCCAGCACATGCCACTTCTGTCTGGCCCAGTGCAGTCGAACGACTTGTGACCGTTCAACAGGCACTTGAAGCACCGGTCCGGTTGCTGGGGGATGGATATCTGACAGATAGACCATCCCACCTTTAGCCGCCCACACCTAAGTGCGGCGTTTGCTGCTGCAACCGGAAGTTTGACCAGCCCAATCTGCATACCAGATTTGGGAGGGCCATTCCGCAGACGAACCGTCATCTGGTCAGAGCAGATTTTGCACTGCTCGACCAGTGCCACCCGCAGTTCGTCTTCCGTCGTGACTTCATCCAGGTTTTTTACCCGGATGGTCACTTCCTTACAGAGGGCACGCACCTCAGCCTTGTCACCAAGGGCTTCGGCGGCCTTAGCCGTAAGGGTCCCGCTGGAGTTTCCAGCACCACGCTTCAGTTCGAGGATCATCTCGCCGGTGCGTGTCCGACGGATCCTCCGAACTTTCTCGCCTAAATCGGCGAGATCTTCGTTCGTACGCATCTGTCGCAAGACATCTGCGTACGTGCCCTCAGGTGCTTTGACGACAATCGCCTCGCCCCTCTCCCTGACGCGACGTTTGCGTCGTTGGGGTTGGGGTTTGGCTTTTCCCGTCTCTGTACCTTTGGGCCTTCCCCTTTTGCGCGATACCGTCCGCCATCCGGTATTTGCGCTCGTCGGCTCATCTGCCTTTTCGGCAGGGCCTTCCGCCCGCTTGGAAGCGCTGGCCGCAGGATCCTGCCGGACAGACGGATCCTCCGCTCTTTTCTTAGGGTCACCGGGTCTGAGTTCCCCGGGAGACCCTCTCTTACGTTTGCTGTTGCCAGCAAACGCAAGGCTGCCCTCTGTTTGGGCAAAGGCATTGACCTTCTTTGGGCGGATGGTGTCCGCCCTCAGAGGGGTCTCTGCCGGCCCTCGCTCTTTTGGTCTGGCGGCCTCGGGCTCCGCAAGCCGTTCCACCACAGCTTTGTTGGCTGCGATGAAGAGCTGCATCACCCTGGCTAGCTTCTCGCGTATTTCCTTGTGGATGTTGGACTTCCCCTTCACACATTCCACAAGGTCAGCGATGCCAGCCATGGCCGTGACCAACTCTACTGGAGCTCCCGGATCTTGGAGTTCCGGGGAGCTCAGTAGGTCTTCCAGCGCTTCCTGTACTTGTTCGTACGGGTCCGCTCGCTCATCGCACGGTGTTTCCACCGACGTTGCCGTCGGGTCCACCGGTTTGGCAGATTGCCTAACCGGTGAACGCCTAAGGCTACTCCCTCCGAACGGATTCGGGCTTTCGCCTTTATCCGTTCCGTCCTTTTTTGTTTCTTTCTGATTTTTTGGCATATTTGATCCCACGAGTAATCAGGTAACAGACGGTCCACTGCGCCAGTGACCTGCTTAGCGCAGCAAGGACTGGGATACTGTGGGGTGTGTCCCGGTGCCCCACAGGCAACCGTTAGAGACTGGCGTGACTTAACGACCCGCCAGCCTTCCAGGTACATCGGCACGGTTAGCTTCACACCTTCACCAATGGAGTCGGTTTCCGATAGAAATTCCATTGTCGTAATCCAAATTCGTTAGCGAGGGTCTTCATAAGGGGGGGGGGGGGATGTAGTTCTCTCGGCCGTACATCTGCATAAAGTAGACACGTTTCCACTCTGCACCACGGGGAGGTGGAACTACTTCGCAGAGTAGTGTTGTGTAGTCTGTGGCCCGCTTAAAGTATGTATGTAGAGATACTCTGGTGGATACAAATTTATATGTGGCAACGTTGCATAGAATACACTGTTATTTTTTAAACACAACTGACAATAAGTTCGGAAGTAAGTTCGGGATCGGAAGTCCGGACTTCCGAAGTAAAATTTAGTGCTGGCGCTATAATAACACGTAAAAATTTCACTGTCATGTGTTTGTTTTGGAGCATTGATGCGCAAAAACGATTGTTCTGCTAAAAGTCGTGAGGCAACATTCATTGGCAAAGTTTCGTCATTTTCGGCGCGAAACTGGCAGTACAGTGTGAGGCCCTAAATTTCATTTTCAGAACCGCTGCTGGTTGCTTCAATGAACTTCAAAACGCCTGATTGATAAGATCCAGTATCGGTGATATCAGAAACATGAATATGTTTTATGTTTTTTTAAATATCGGAAATTTTTCAGCAATAATTAAAAAAAAATTAAATTATAAAAGAAAATATTTATTCACCGTACACTTAACTATAAATCCAGTTGAAGGATCGATATGTCCATTGTTTTTGATGGCTGATCGGCAGCGTTTTCATTTCCACGGAATCAACTTCTCTAGCCTGTGCAACTGTTTCGGCATTATCTGGTTTTTGTTCCAGTTTGTAGCATATTTCGCCTGGAAACCAAAAGAAAAAATTGGTCATACATTAATTTTAGTCAACTATACATTATTTAAATGTTTACCTGCTCTAGCAACATACATATTCATGTTTCTGATATCACGGATACTGGATCTTATTAATCAGACGTCTTGAAGTTCATTGAAGCAACCAGCAGCGCGGCGGTTCTGAAAATGAAACTTAGGGCCTCACACTGTACTGCCAGTTTCGCGCCGAATGCTCCAAAACGAACACATGACAGGGAAATTTTTCACATGTAACGTATTACAGGGAATCGCTGCACCAAATTTGATCGAACTCCTGAATATTCGAAAAAGAATTCCTTCAAATTTCAGGAGAATTGAGGTGCTACAATCGTTCAGCAATATCCCCGTGCCTCAGGAAAACCTCTTGTTTTTGACAATTCAAGTGTCATTTTGAGCTGTTTTCCCGTAATTCAGAAGATCATGATCCCGAGCGGAATAATTGCAATCTTAGTGTGTACACACTTAATCTGTGGTCGGAACGATATTGTCCTGTATCTTCAACAGCTGAAATTACAGGACAAATCTCGGGACAGAAAAAGTGCTCAGGAAAACAACTGTCAAATGCGGTGCGAAACAGTTCCATCCTGTAATTTGCAGTTTGGAGTTTTGAAGTGTTACTGTAGGTTCGGAATGGCTTCCATGCGAGATTTACCTGGAATTTCGATATTTTTTTGTTGAGCCGGAAATAAAACAATCATTTTTTCAAATATTATTATATTTTTATTTCACTTTACTTAAAATTGCACTTAATTCGTTCATCACTGCTTATCCTGGTTATATCCAAGGGGCTGAAAGAGAAGGAAATTGCCGAACTTACATTTCAGTACCGCACTGACGTTTTGGTTCCAAAATGCCATTGAAATCAAAGGGGAACTGACGTTCTGGTTCCAAAAAGTCGGTATGGTCCGTTTGTATGTGCTTTGACAGTTGCTTCAGTCCTTTGGTTATATCTGGTAATTTTGCACATAATTTGACCTGAAACAAAAAAAAAACGGGCACATATCAGTTCTTCCGTCAGTAATAAATCGATTCTAAACATATACCTGCTCTAAAACCATTCCATGCTGCTGTTTCCAGTGGTTCTATCAACATTTCCGTCAGGCCCCAAAGTGTGGCATATTTTTTTTAGCTTCAGCAGCCAGCATTTGATTCAGTAAACGATCCTACTTAGCGCTGATTGGATTCTTCCGGTTTTTTGGCCACTTGACTGCTGCTGTGTCAAGTGGGATTTGGAATCGTATCGGGACTAAATACCTTTTGTTTATCTGATCACAAGTTCTGGGCATGTGATATCACACTATCACATGCCCAGGGCTTAGGACCATTGCTAAGCCATTCCGGAAAACCGCTCTTCTCCCATGAAACGTCATAAACATTGCATGATTAATCTTATGCACCTGAGAAACTGCCCGGCCACCAAACTGGCTCCGAAACGACCCATTCCCCGGTTTCTTTCCATATGTCTACATAAGTGGTATACTATATCTAATCTCCATTACAGGCCTTTAACCAGCTGGCCAATGGGTAATGTAGTCAATAATGCACGGTCGATCGTCGAGCGTGATTCGGGTATCAAGGGGAAAACCGTGAAACGACGCTTAAACGGAACATGCTCGATTCGGGCCAGGCAGTGACTTTGAAAGGCTTTCGCTGCATCTTGGCCGACCGCCTAGCCAACTTGCAATTCATTTTTCAATGTCGGCGCCAGCTTTGAGATTTCCCGCTTATTTTACCATATTCTGCAATTTCCCCTTGTTTCTTGACCCTGCGCCGCATTCGATGGGTGCAATGAAGTGTGCCCCGATCTTTAGCGATCAAATCAAAGATGGTAGGGAGCGACTCTTCCATAAATGGCCAATGCCTGGCGGTGGATTCAGTCAAAGCCGTTAAAATGTGGTGACCTCCATCGGGGAAAGTTGTTACCGATGGAGGAACATTAACGTTTTGCGCGGAACAGCAATAGTTGGGCGGCTATCCCCAAACTACACCTGTCTGTGATGTAGGTAAAATTCAGCCCACCGGCATCTATTTATTCCTATTTTTCCCATTTGCTCTGAACTTCTCGTTCCCTCAGGGCACCTTGAATTGAACCTTGCGCCAGAAGTGGTGTCGTCGCGTTTTCAATAAAACGTAAGTGACCGAAATGCCAGGAGCAAAAGCGTTGCCGGCATCATCTTCTCCACCGCCGCCCGCCATTTTCCAAACGTCCCGAGAAGGACCTATCGGTAGTCTGACAGCTGTCAGCGCAACGGCGATGCTCTCCCAAGCAGCTAAGTAGGCATATTCTGCAACAAAGTTACCAGCACACTAGTACGGGAGATGGTTGTCATTATTTCCGATTTTGTGAAACCACAAACGTGATTGAGTGAGAAAAAAAAGATCAACCAAACCAGCACCGGTCCCTTCTTGATTAGCTTTCCCACGAGGCGGCGACCGACACGGGCAGATTGACGTTTTTGTCGGGTCATTACCTGCATAGCTATTTTCACAGCCTCAGCAACGGCTGAGTTTGCTGAATCATCATAAAAGTTCTACCGGCAGTTGGCGAAGATCGGAGAAAACAAACCGTGACTTCGAATTCCAGATTGCTGAAGGATGTTAAAACAAACAGGTGCTGTGCGTGCGACGTTTCGGCTCTCGTTTAGCCATTGTCAAGGAATTTTGTTGGTGTGTTTTTATCGCTTAAGGTTTTGCTTATCTCATGAAGCCTATTTCTATGTGACCTTGTTACAAATTTATATATCTAGTAATTGTCAAAATGTGCACTATTAAATTTCCCAAACTAAGGAGTGTTCATTTCATAAAACGGACACTTTGTTTTGAAGATATCTTATTCATTTATTGACCAAATTACATAGAGTTTTCTGTAAAACATTGCAAAACTAATCCAGAACATGAAGAAAGTGAGAAATTTAACCAGAAATTTACAACGACAAAATTTGTGCACTTTTCCTCAACTCCTCTCATTAGCCTCTTTACAGTTTCCGGCTTGAATTTTCGGCTGACTTTTATCCACATTTTCTTGAACTCGTCGATGGACTGTGCTTCTCTACCATCCTCCCGAAGATTGCGCTTGATGATTTCCCAGTAACGCTCTACCGGGCGCAGCTCAGGACAATTTGGCGGATTGTCCTCTTTCTCAACAAAACATATGAAACGTAGGAAGCAAGGTCACGCCAGAACAATGGTGGGCTTGTATGATAACGATTAAGAGGAACAAGGCGTTTTTCGATGCATTCCTTACGATAATTTTCACCATTGATGGTACCTGTTGTGAAATATGGCAAACTTCTTTCTCCGCAAGAGCAGCAAACAAGCACTTTTTTGCCAAACTTTTCGATGCCAATGGATCGTTTATCATGAGGTACCTCCTTATCAACAATTGCGTTGAAAAATTGCGGCCCAGGAAGAGCGGCTGTGTCCAGTTTGCAATAAGTTTCATCGTCCATCAAAATGCAACGGTTACTTTGCTTCTTCAAAATCGTATCCAGACTCCGACATCGCTGCTTCGCTCGTTCGTGCTGTTCCGCGCTCCGTTTAGGATGGCTCTGCTTCCTGTAGGTCTTAATGTGGTTCCTTCGTTTTATGTTTTGGACGGTTCCAATGGAAATTTTCAGTTTCCTGGCAATTCTCGAACAGAGTTGTGTTCATGTGACAACAAAAGCTTAACACATTTCTTCTTGATTTGTGGATTCACTGTGCTTCTTCTGGTTTCGGATCTTGGCAAATCTTCAAGAATATGGTGCTCTTCAAACTTCCTGATGATTTGATAAACTACCGCAGACTTCGATCGTTTCACAAGCTTTGCAATATTTCTACACAATAGTCCATCTGAGCAGTACTTTTGAATTATAAAAACACGGGTTTCTTTATCAATTCGTCCCATTTTACGAAATCCAGTCGCTTTCTCACAAAATAATATGTCAGTGCTTTATCAACAAACTTTTATACACGATGAAAGCAGTTTCATCAAATTTGGGTTAAACGTCAACTTTTTATCGTAACATCTAGGTGTCCGTTTTATAAAATGAACACTTCTTAAGTTGTTTTGCTGCGAAATAGGATGAAAGTTGCTTCCGAAGAAATGCACTCATACCATGTGAGTCACACTTCAAAATCGAAACTATCAGTTTTTATGCAAAACGATGCATAACGCAATGTGATTTAAGCTTAAAATTAGAATCCGATCTGAAAAAAAAAACTAAAATATATTAAAATGAGATATTTTGATATTCTAGTATGATAAGTTTTATCTTGGCCAGGAAATAACACAATCAGGCAGCATTTATTTATTTATTTACATAGTATTCCGTCTCACGACATAACTTGACGAACATAATTCCTAAAATTCACTCGGTCCATGGCAACCGTTCTCCAATTTCTCGGGCACCCCACGTTCGCCAGATCACGCTCCACTTGGTCTAAACACCTCGCTCGTTGCGCCCCCGCTCGTCTTGTTCCTACCGGATTCGTAGCGAACACCTGTTTTGCAGGACAGTCATCCGGCATTCTCGCAACATGTCCCGCCCAGCGTATCCGGCCAGCTTTCACCACCTTCTGGATACTGGGTTCGCCGTAGAGTCGCGCGAGCTCGTGGTTCATCCTTCGCCTCCACACTCCGTTCTCCTGTACGCCGCCAAAGATTCTTAACACTCGTCGCACGAATACTCCGAGTGTACGCAGGTCCTCCTCGAGGCTAAGGGCTAAGTCTTCTCGACCGCAGTTGCTTGTGGAGTCCAAAGTAGGCACGACTTCCGCTGATAATTCGCCTCCGGATCTCACGGCTGGTGTCATTGTCTGCGGTCACCAGTGAGGAAGCATACAAATCACAAAAAAGAGACAAAAGCTTGCATACACGCTTTCGTGCAATGTTCGTCTTGCTGACAAACATTTTCATGCAATGAATGATGCATTGCTGCCGCCTACCTTGTACAAAAATTTGTATGCCACGATTCAAACTTGTACAAATCTAGAAAAGATTGGGTAAAAACATGAGATTCGAGCCTCGATCTTCTGGGTGAGAGGCGCGCTCGAGACCAGAGAACCATATCAAAGTTATATCTGAAGCTTTGAGTAATAATAATTTCGATATGCTCTCCTGTTCGGGTACAAAAAAAAATGAACACAAACACATACAGGATCTCAATGAAACTTGATGTTCCCTCGAAGAGATTACTTTTTTTTAACTCTAAGCGTACAACTTTCGAAGATATGATGGCTAGCATCTTACAAGTGCTAAAACCACCAACCCACAGAAAGTGTACTATGTATGCCGTGACCGGGAATTGATCTCATACCGGCTGGCATAGAAGATTTGAAAGCTATCTTCTATACCACGGACTGCCTCACAAAGAAAGATTTTGATTTGGAAATAAGTATGCTGGTGGTTACCGAAATGTTGTTAAATTTATCAGGACCGTATAAGAAACTGTCTAAAAGAAGTTCCTGTGTTTTATTTGTATATTTTTTAGATCAAAACGAATGATTTTTTCCATAATTTATTTAGCTGAAGCGTCTCTGAAGAACACGGAAAAAATATATAGATACAAGCTGACCCAGTGTGCTGTATGCTTGTTTTCAAAAGCTTCCTAACTACTCTAAACCCTACTATGTAGGATATGGTATCGCTACTGTTTGTCTAATAAGTCCCATATTTGGGTTCTCTTTTTATTGTATAAAATCTACCGCCTCTGGTCCGTCTTGTTGACATGTGGTCTTCAGTTATATTTGGATGTCTTTGAAGAATAAGAATATAATTATTCGAAAAACAGTTCATCTTTAAATGTACCAAAGTTTCCAAAAGTTTTTCAACACTTCCATCAAGGGATGCTGTCATTCGAGACCTCCTTTAAGAGTGGCTCGTGATCGCTCATCAACCCAAAACCCAAGACTCCTGTCTGTCACAACACAGAATTGTGTAGCACTTAATTGCATGTCAAAAACTACAATCGCCTGGCTGCCAGCAGCCTTGACTGGCTAAACCATATGCAACGGAACTGCGCCGCCGCGCCGCCATTATTGTTTACGTTTTGACTTTCGATGAGGGTGCCCTCTACGCGTGCCCAGCAGGACAATAACAAACCGAGGCCACACAGATGAATGAACGAATCTCCTTCGAAGCTCGGCGTCGGACGTCGCACCTTTTAAGGTAATTCCTGATGACCAACTTTTGCCAAGAAGTTAAATTCGCTTTTTCTGGCGAGATTTTCAGGGATGCAGCCAGCCGGTGTGCCAATCCCCACCTACAGAAATGTGACTCCTTATGGGAGGATTTCATAAATCGCAACGCTTTCGACCATCGTGAGGATTCGATTCGTTCAATTGATGATAATGATGGTTTCGTCACTTTCTGTGGCGTTAATGGACAAATTAATTATTCAAGTGTTCATGAAAATCACTATCGATCACTTTTGACCGGGCGCCTCACAAAATGTCAAGAGCACACGCATCAATAGCTTCCTTAAACTAGGGGCAATTTATCGATTGGTCTCCGAAGATCACCGTCCGCGAAACAGCTTTCGATTCGTTATGGCATAGTCGCCAAGTTTGTTGTTTTAATTTTATTGCGTCTTACAATCCGTCACGCTGCTTGGTCTTTGTTGTAGTTTTATAGCAGACTAAGACAATTGATCGAATGGTAAGAAATGTCAAACTGAGTTTTTTTTTTTATAAATTGCTCTTCAAAATTTCGTGTACTAGTTTTTTTTAACTTATAAGGCCGGAACAAATTTCAAATCCTTCTTTTGTCACTCGGAGTTGGAACATCGCGACAATAAAAAATAATGCGAAAAACAAATAAATTGGAATAAATTGCACGGAAGCTTGTATGTAAAAAAAGTTGCATACTATATCGTTGCACAAAACTTGTAAATCAAGTAATTTTTTACCGAATAATTCAATCAAATCAAGAAAACAAAAGGTGAAATAACATCCATCTTCTTAAATTTGTTTTTTGGTCTTTTAATCTTTCAGATTTTGTAATTTTTAATCGAAATTTACATAAATTACTTCAAACTTTATTTATTTCCCCCTTAAGGTTTTTTGAAATTTCGAAGAGGGGGGGGGGGGGGGGGGTGACAAAAGAAGAAATTGATATTTGTTCCAGCCTAATTTGCTCTTCAAAACTTCCTGTAGTAGATATCGATAAGCGTTAAAATGTGTTTTAAAATTTGAAACTGATTTCTAGCAGAGATCTATAGCATTCTTGCAGAATCTTATAAATCTTGAATAGTCGCTTGAGATA
This sequence comes from Uranotaenia lowii, assembly GCF_029784155.1. Lineage (NCBI taxonomy): Eukaryota > Metazoa > Arthropoda > Insecta > Diptera > Culicidae > Uranotaenia > Uranotaenia lowii. The sequence continues at coordinate 155,259,435 of NC_073691.1, read as the reverse complement.
AACCGTGGAACCACTGATGATACTGACATGACACTTAGAACAAAAATTCAACCATTTTCTGGGTAATTTTTTTGTCAAATTTTTTAGCCTGATTTTATCGTGGGAATTGCCTATTTTTTTAAAGTTGGGTGGCATTTTCTAACTGGGCTAGCATTTCTTCATATCGATCGATGCGCACTCTGGAATCGATAATGCCTACTTTTAAAAAAATTATCCAACAAAAGTTTTGGCTTCCCTAAAATTTTGGCGACGTCAGACTAGCGCCAATTTAGGGTTAACGTGTTGGGCTTCAACCTTTACTTTCAACACTTCTCACGCACGCAGTGTAAACAATATAAAAACAATCACGGTGTAAGTGAAGTGACGTTTGATTTTTCAATGTTTATGCGCGATGATGTGTTCTTACTCAAAGCACTGATCACACTGACATGACACTTAGAACAAAAATTCAACCATTTTCTGTCTAATTTATTTTGTCTAATTTTATAGGTTCGCAATCCGGCGGCAGGTGGCGAACCTGAAAAATGTGACAAAAAATGCCCTGTAGGAAAAATGTACCTGTTTAGTCCGATTTTATCGTAGAAATTGCATTTTTTTTAAAGTTGGGTGGCATTTCCTAACTGGGATAGCATTTCTTCAAATCGATCGATGCGCACTCTGGAATCGACATTGTGTACTGTTGGAAAAATTATCCAGAAAACGAAATCGAGTGTCCAGTCAGTATGATCAGTGCTCAAAGCTTGTAAACAAAGCTGCAAAGCTTAGATCTCATCTCGCAAAGCGGCAGCACCATAAATATTGTTCGGCGTCGCCAACGATTCGCTCGAGAGACAACAGCCCGACGATCTTGATACTTAGAGATCTTTGGTTAAATTAAGCTTCAATAGGCAACGTCATTCTTCTAAGAGTATTCCTTTCTATGATTCGAACCCCAAATAACCCCTTCCATAAAGAACATTGGGTACCACATTTCGTGTAAAGCTTTGGGCTCCCTCATTGATCATCGGTTTTGTTTTTCCTCCAGATCCCTATCGATTGGAATCGCGTTTCGAAACAGCCAACTGTCACGAATTGTCATAATTTACCGTTATGTGCCTGTGTTGTTTGTTGTTGTGGCAAAGTACAAACGTGCACAAATCCGATCATCTTCTCGTCGTCCCTTCCTTGGTCCCATCCCATTTCAAACAATGACTTGAACTTTTGCTAGTCTCGTCTTTGGGTTCCTTTCATTTTTAGTTGTTGTTAATAATAACACGATTGTGACCGCTCGCTTTCTTACCTACACTGACTGACTGGTGCTTTACCATCTCTCAGCTGTTTGTGCCGAAGAGAAAAGTCGTGATTATCCGAGATCAATAAATCTAATCAGTAAATTGAGGCGTTCGAAGCCCATTAGAGATACCCATTTCTTCGCGGGACCGCGATGTGTGCCACATTCGCCAGATTGCCCCGGAAACGGATCCGATTCGGGTGGGGGGCCCATTCACTGTTCGGTTTTGGAAACAGGTCGGCCGGCAGCTTTCTGGTGTTAAGCCTACAGCAAGATGGACGAGCGGATGGTCGAAGGTGAGAACACACTTTGACCACCCGATAATCATCTGCAGACTTTTGTATACATCTTCGAGCCTTTCAGTTCGATTTTGTTCAATGATGATTTTCGTTTTCGTTTGACGGCTGCTTCGCTTCATGGGCACCGAGGTGAAAGTTTGTTTTCAACCTTTTTGCGGTCACGTTGATTCCGGATCATTTTTCTGGAAAATTTTTGATCAATCATGGCGTATGGAAGTTCAAATTTTAGTTTGAAATAATATTATGAACAACTATTTTTCAGATACTGCTACTTATAAAGACTATCAAGATTCATCGCATTAATGATAGTTACAAAACGTTTGATTACCCAGGTGGTACCTAAATCTTTTTACGGATTGCATTCCAAGGTCTATGGGTGCAATTAGACGACTCATGATACTATGTATCCCACCATCATCAAGTCCATCTGGGCTTTAGGTCAAAATTCCCATCCGGACTCACCCGCCGACAAAGTGAAGTCACTTTACCCGAGAATATTCCGGGACCTGAATACTCTTCTCCCTTCTAGTTCGACTGCAGAGAAGGTATACTCAGTTTTATCCCCGCAGCCTCAACAGTTCGTCGTAATCGAAAATCCATAGTACCGGGCCAAGTACCGATCCTTTTGGAAACCCTGCAGAGACATCCACTGTTTTAACTTCATCGCTGGTCATATAACGCATATATTGTCACTGAAGATGTTACTTTAAAAGACATCCTTATTAAAAGACATCATCCGGTATAATTAGCCTGTTACCGAGAAATCAAATAAGCCGTGCGAAACTCATATCGCTTGAGAAGATCACGCGCAAATATCTCCTCTTGACGATCTCTACATTACTCAAGGCCTCCTTTGGTGACTCGAGATCTGAACTTTCCTCAAGATTAACACACATATCCCTCCTACTAATGACTCGAGGCTCGACCTCTCATCACAAAGACTCGAGGCTCGTCACTTCTGCCCGTCATGTGTCGGTCGAGGGGAGCTTATCCTGAACTCACGGAGATCAAATTCCACATCAGCAGTTGGGAGCAGGGTCTGGAATCAAGGTCTACGATCAGATACAGATCAGAATCCAGAGTCAATCAGGGTGAATCAGAATGTGGGATCAGAAACCAGGATCAGGATTAACATCAGAACTCAGGATTCGGTGTCAAAATCCATATCAGAGGACAGAATCAATGATCAGGATTCAGGAATCAAGATCAGAAATCGAGATCGTGATACGGAATCAGCACCGTTGATAATGATTCAGGCTCCATTGCCAAAATTTAAGATTCCAATTTATATAGGTATTTAAAAATGGATTTCTATCTATCTGTCTGTCTGTTCCCTGTAGACTACTGAACCGATTTGCTCGAAACTTGGCAGGTGGGGTATTGCAGGCCAAAGAAGGTTCTTTTATGGTTTGAGACCCCTCTCTCTCACAGGAAGGGGAGAAGGGGCCTCCCAAACAAACGGAAAACGTTTGCATAACTCGAGAACCGATCTAGCAAACCCGATCAGGAGAGCATATCAAAATAATAACTCAAACGTATCTCACCAAGATATTTACATCTGATTCAGTTATAATTAAATACCCCAAATTTTCGATTTTAAGTTTCTCCAATCTGAATTATATCTTATTCTGATTGACAGACTTGAATGGGGTTGAGCTCATTTTCAATGACCAAGATTTTTTTCGGATTGTCCTAAAATAAAATGATTATATCTTATTTTGATATACGTACAACTTTTTATGGAACACGGACATCGAAGTCAACGGCCCAAACCTTACATTAACGAGTTTCGCTCAACAGATTCGTAGTAGTATTATGGGAGTCTCTGGGCCCTCCACCGCAGTCGAGCTTGTACCCGATCTTTTTATGAATCACGCATCTGGTTCCAGCCATCAAAGTCGCCCCGCTCCTGCGTGTGGACCTGGTCTAGGGATCTCCCAAGCTCCTTTATCAGGTGGGTTTGATGGCTGTAGAGCGACGTTCTGCCCTGATGATTTCTCTTCTCGCAGCCCTCGCGTGGAACAATTTGAGTCCATCGCTTGCATCCGAGAATCCAGCGCCGAAAGAGACACCTATACCAGAACCTCGACGCAGCCTGACGGGCGTACTACCATTGTCGGACTCACATCAACTTCTCCTCCAGAACACACAGAACGCACCGTGCATCTGACTTCCACCCTTTCCCGGCGTCAATTCACAATATACTACCACAACGTCCGAGGTATGAGAACGAAAACGATCGACTTCTATCTCAGCGCGGCTGCCTGCGATTACGACATTATCGTTTTAACGGAAACTTGGCTACACCCTGACGTTCTTAATTCCGAGCTAACTTCGCACTATTCAGTATTTCGATGTGACCGTAACGTTCAAACTAGTTCCTTTCTTCGGGGTGGTGGTGTGCTAATTGCTGTAAAGTCGTCTTTGCATTGTTCATCGGTCACGCCGAGTGATTCCAGCCCCTTGGAACAAGTGGCTGTCACTTTGAAACTCCCGGAGCTGCACGCTTCGGCTGTTCAGGAGATTTGCAATTTTTCTTCTGAAAACGACACAATCGTTGTTCTGGGGGACTATAATCTACCGGAACTTGTTTGGGTTTATGACGAGGAACTAAACTGTTATATACCCACCAATGCATCGACTGAAGCAGAGTCAACATTCACCGAAACGATGTTGGTTACTGGACTTAGACAAGTTAATTCTCTACGGAACGCAAATGACCGTATCTTGATCTCGCTTTCGTTAGTGACACTTGTGACATTGAAGTGATTGAACCCCCTTCAAGTCTTTTGAGACCAGATGCACACTACAAGCCTTTCGTGCTCTGCGTTACCATTAATAATAACTGTGACGCACACTCTCCAACAAACTACGGTGAATTAGAGCTCGACTTTGCAAGGTGTGACTATACTGTGTTGAATTAAAGTCTGTCTTCGATCACCTGGCTTGAGTTACTCGGTGACAAATCAATGGATGACGCAACGGTGCTGTTTTACGGAAAGCTTTTTGATGTCATGAATAGGATCATCCCACGTAAGCGGAGACGTCTCAACACAACCAAACTTCCGTGGTGGTCTTCTGAACTTCGTCATCTTCGAAATATTGTACGCAAGGCTCGAAAGCGTTTTCTACGTTCCAAGTCCCAACAGGATAAAGAAAGTCTAAGACAACTCGAAACTCGATACAACGAGTGCCAAGCCGCATCATTTCGTAGCTACATCGACCGAATGGAATTAAACTTGAAGGCAACCCATCTAGTTTCTGGACGTTTGTGAAGAACCGCAAGTCAAGCAACTGTATACCTGAGCCAATGAAGTACCACGAACTGTCCGCAGATTCAATTGAGGAAGAGATTCTTAAGATCTACAGAATAATCTCATCGGTTCTAGATTGCCACGCTCTTCAATCTGACATCGACGAGCTTCTCCTGTGGTGCTTGGAAAATGGGATGCAGTTGAACATAAAAAATGCAAGTCCATAACTTTTAGTCGCCGTCAGTCCAATGTCTGCTTCGAGTACAGTATCAATGGTACCAGCATCGATCAAGTCAGCTCCATGAACGATCTGGGCGTCATCGTAGATAAAAAACTAACGTTCAGCGACCATATCAGTGCCATCACAGCGAAGGCTTTCTCTGTTCTTGGATTCGTGAGGCGCAATTCACAATCTTTTCAGGATGTATACACTCTTAAAGCTGTGTACTGTTCCTTGGTGAGAAGTGTATTGGAGTACGCCGCTTGCGTGTGGGATCTTGGAGTCTTCGAATCGAAAGTGTGCAGCGATCATTCATTCGTTACGCTCTCAGGTCACTTCCGTGGAACGACCTCATCAATCTTCCGTACGTGTAAAACTAAACGGCTTTTTGTGTTTGATCTGGTTACCGGCAACGTGGATTGTGCAGCTCTACTTAATGAAGTATGCTTTCTTGCACCATCCAGACATCTACGAGGAAGACAACTTTTAGCGCTAGGCATGCACCGCATTACTTACGGGCAGAATAATCCTCTGACCAGCTGTTTTCAGTGTTTTAATGATGTGAACAATTTGTTTGATTTTACTGTGTCCAAAACGATGTTTAAACATAGGATTAAGAACCTTAGATATTAAGATCAGTCTGTAGGATATTTGAATCCAAGACGGTGTGTGAAATAAATAAATAAATAAAATTAAATCAATATTTTGGGAAACCAAAAATGGGGCATGGTTTTAGCAAATGATATGGTTTATTGACCTTCCAATAGAAAATTTTCTCGAAGCACTCATATCTTCTCCTTCCAGAAGGGAGAAATGAAGATGAGAGGGTGGAATGGAGCAAAATTTGGCATTGAAGTGGAGCCAAATTTGGCATGTGACGTTATTAAGATAGATACACGGTTTTTATGAAAGTTCGCGAGCCCTCGCGAGGGAGAAAGTGGAGAATCCATACGAATAAAACACACAATTTGGCATAATTAAAGAACTCATGAAAAACACAGTTAAAATTTTCAGATCTTTAAAAAAAAATTTAAAGATCATGTCTGATCAAGTTGAATTAGCGCAACAAGTTTTGATTTTGTATTCAAATTTGTATGGGAAAACAAAATTTTTCGTTCAAAAGTCTCCAGAGAGGTTCTGAAAGTTCCAAAAAATATAACATTATATGAAAAATATTCTTTGATTCTTGCAGTATATTTCATGTGAACAAAGCACAAACCTAACTTGTACCCCAGAAAAGATATTCGATGCTATATTAAAATTTTATTTTCAATTTTTTTTTTTTAAATTTTAACGTTTTTTTCTGCTTATTTGAAAGCTGTTAAACCGAAGGATGAGAATAAAAAATCTTTAAAAAAAATCTTTGCATAGCTAGGGAACTTATTGATTTATATAACCTTTGCAAAAACATTTAAAGAAATTATTAAAAGCTCTGGCAAGCAAAGTCTGCCATTTTTAAATACTTTTCAACGGGTTCTAATTTATTTTATTTTGAAATGATTATAACTTTTTTCAAGAAATGTTTAGCTGCTTATCATGTCAGCAAAAAATGAAGCTTAAAAATACTCAAAACCTAAAATCAAAGATCGACTTCATTTTAAGTTAATTTGAATTTTCTGGGAAAAAACTCATTCTAAAGACGAGGTGGGGTTTTTGTATGTCAAATTTAGAGGTTCAATACAAAATGTTAATTGAATTGCAAATCGAAATTTACAATTAAATATAAGTTTCAACTCGTGAACGTCATACAGTATCGTAAAAAGAAATGTCTCAAGCCTAGAGTGGTTTTAGAGTAAATTCCGCCGGAAGGGAGTCAAACTTCTAACATCCGATACTATGGCGTAAATTTTACTTTAAAAACAATTCATTGGGAGAAGGGGGGGGGGAGATGTTAAACCTGTAAACCCCCATTCCTCGTTCGCACGGCTTTGGATTTGCAATAAGTTATGGAATGAGAAAAGGGACAAGGTTACATAATAGGATCCAAAATCTAATGCTGATATTTTATTAAATTTCTACTTAGCTACACAAGTAGGCAAGTTGAAGAAGTGTGAATCAACACAGCAATTTACCATACCAGCAATATAGCCAGAATATATGAGATAAATACCTACAGGAAAAACATGGACAAAAAACGAAAGCAACTCTATGTTAACTTTGCGGTCGTATGATACTTGCTGTTTCAGGGGAACCTGATTCCGCAGAAGCCAAAATCTTGTGACGAAAAATGTGCGAAAAGCGCTGCTCCTGCTTTGCCCCCGGAAAGGCAAAAATCGCGGAATCTAAAATAAAAACATCCAACTCCAACTAAGACGCGATACAGTTTGATCGACTTAACGCAATAAGACGGATGGTCTTAAAAGCCTTGTGGTCCTTCGAGTCGACCCAGACACCCAGCTGGACAGACACTTTTACCACTCAACAGATTACAATAATTTATTTGTTAAACTCCCAAAATGACGTTTATACTTTCGTCATTTCTTTTGGGTCTTTTCAATGGTGGACGATGAAAATGATGCTGTGCGGATGAGACATGAAAAACAAGTACGGTTTCAGGCGCAGAAACACAGATCCGGCTGGAGAATTCTGAGGAGACAGGGTGAGTTAAAACCCGACGACCGACCTAGGGAATTTTCGGTAGGATTATGCTTTCGTATGGATAATAAGCGACTTACCGCGAGCGAGACGCGGAACCCAACCATTACCGCCATAAAAGCAAATGGTTAAATTAATGCTTCGAATGCGAACTTTACGGCTGCTGGCCGGATTGGTTGGAAGAATCCACGGCACCTAGAAGGTTGCCAACATCAAAGGGTAGCCTCCGAGTGGCCGAAAAGTGCCTAAGTGCCATCCACCAACCCCCTGAGGGCTGCCAGCTGCTAACATTAAATGCAGGTTAAAGTTAACATTTTAACACCTCCAACAGCAAGACGATCAACACTTTTCACCGATACGCGCCCGACCGAGTCCATTTGGCCAAATGGAGAGTGAAAAAAAATTCAAACTCTTCGACGTAAGGTCTTCTTTTTCTGAGTGTGTGATGCTCTGATCTGGTACGGGATGGTTGCAATAAAATTTTATTATTTTGATGAATATTAAGTGTACATAAACAACTTTCGTTTGACCATCACATCAGTGTCCAGTTCGAGAGTGTCGGACGATTCTGGCTAAACTTTCCCATCTTGAGTTGAGAGCGCCCCACACATTTCCATGGGAACCGGTTTGCTGCAGGCCAAATCAGACCAGCTGCGTGAATAAACAAATAAATAAAGTTTGTTGTGCATCAAAACTAAACAAAAAAAATTTTTTTCGTGACGATTAATCCAGACCTGTGTCCAAAATCTCACTTGAAAGCGTTAGCTACTCTCAAAAATAAACCAATTACTATTATGTTTTTGCTTGTTTACACAGGGCACTTTGAAAAAGCTAGTCCACACAAGGAGACAGTTGGTCTCGAGACGTTAGACACTGAGACCGTCTCATGTTTCCAACAACAACAACAATCAACAAAATTCGTCTCACGACAACCAAAATCGCAGTTTAAGTTGCTTAGTGTGGACTAGGCTTAAGTCTGGTATTTAGATTTTGGTTGCTGAGAGTTTGGTTTTGTTTACATCTAGAGTCAGGTGATGAGATGCGTGCCTCAAGTCCCCCGACAAGTATGAGAGACCTACTGCTCCTCTCAGCAATCAAGATGTAAACATAAACATATCCCAGCAACAAAAATCGCAGTTCAAGTTACCTAGTGTGGAGGTGGACCAGGCTTTGCATTCTTGTGTTGCAGTGTTTGTTTATGGATCAAACTTTAGGGCATATAGTTTTGGTCACTTGGCGTGTTTGGTTTGAAATCAGTTTATCGGGGATCGAATCCCGCCACCTCCAACTAGGTTAGGGAAATTTTGTAAGTCCACGATACGTAAATAAACGGAAACCCGAAGCAGGAAGGATTGAGTTGGTGATTAATACATCCAAGACGAAGCATATGCTGGCCTGCTGATCCGAAACCGACCGAACCCGCTTGTCCAATAATAACAAGGTCACGATCGACGGCGACGAGCTGGAGATAGTCAAAGACTTTGTCTACCTCGGCTCACTGGTGACCGCAAACAATGACACGGAAAGTCAGCGTAAGTCGTGCCTACTATGGACTCCACAAGCAACTGCGGTCGAGAAGATTTAGCCCCCGCACAAAGTGTAACCTGTATATGACGCTCATTAGACCGGTTGTCCCCTACGGGCACGTGACGTGGATATTGCTCGAGGAGTACCTGCGCACACTCGGAGTATTCGAGCGACGAGTGTTAAGAACCATCCTTGGAGGTGTAGAAGAACGAAGGTGGCGAAGGCTGGATGGTTAAACTGGGCAGGACATGTTGCGAGAATGCTGGACGACTGTCCTGCAAAACAGGTGATCGCTACGATTCCTGTAGGAACGAGACAAGTAGGGGCCGATCGAGGTGGTTAGATCAAGTGGAGCGTGATCTGGTGAATGTGGTGTATGTTCGAGAAATTGGAGAACGGTTACCATGGATCGAGTGAATTTTAGGAATAATGTTTAGGAATAATAGTGTCGTGAGAAGGGACACTACGGAAGAAACGCACGAAGAAACAAAAATATAATTGTAAACTCTACGGAGTACTTACAAAAGAATTCAAAATATCTTCAAATGGGGGTTAACCTCCCCCCCCCCCCCCCCCCCCATGAGGGTCCATCAAAAGCAAGCGAGGTGTTCTACTCTTTACTCAATATTTGATTTTTTTCTTTTAATTTTGATGATGGAGTAGGGTTATTCGATAGTAATAATCTTGATTCAAAACTGATGTCAAAACCTCGAAAACTAATAACAGCTTCAGAATTCAGTTCAGTTCAGTTTTTCAAAATTTTCTCACCTATTGATAGTAATTCATTTCTGAATACTAAATTTTAAATAAGATTCAACTCATTTCAGAGATTCTGGTTCCTTATAATCAAAATCGAAATTGTATTTGTGTTTTCATATTTCGGATTATGTATCCGGTTCTGGATTAAAAATTGAAATTAAAAGCTGTGTTTGCAAAAAAATTGACTCATAATTTTCGAAACTCATACGCATTATATAGTAGTTATTTTTCCGAATATGATAAAAAAAAACTTTGAAATCATATGCAAAGTTAAGAAATAACAAACTTTCAAAATGGCTATATAGATTCACCATTCGATTTTTTTATTTTTATTTAGATTTGCAAGTCGGATTAGAAATACATAATTGGAATGAAGAATAATCAATAAAACCCAAAACATCCGAACTATAATTATGGATTCATGATTGAGGGCCATGAAATTTATTTCAATACTTGGGTCTTGGACCATATTTCTAAATTGAGAAACCGTTTTTATGTACATTTAAGAAAACGTATTGAAATTCCGAAACAGATTAAAAATTAAAATTTTTAATTCTGGTTCTAAATTCAGATTCAGATTTAGCTCGTAGATGAGTTCCACAATCAAAATAAAATTATCAAGATGACTATTTCGGTCAAGAATTTGAATTGCAAGTGACCGCAGGCTTATAATTCTGAATGTTGTTCGATTTCAAAATTTAATCAAAGTCAGTTCGCTGGTACAATCAACCGAAAATGACAAAAGTTAAGTGGAATTTGAGTTCATTTTACAAGTTTTCACTTGGAAAAACTTATTCAAATAAACTACAAATAAATTCAAAAAAATATATTTTCAATAGAAATTAATTGATGATGACACATGTATCTTCTCTTAAAGAAATTGCAGGAAATTCGGTATGGCTTGGCTTATTCTTCCACATTATTAATATTGCAGTTTTTTAGAGAACCAAATTTTAGACTAAAATTTTCAACTAGAATAGTTTGCATAAATCCTATTTGAACTGCAAAATTTGATTCTTTGAGTTTTAATGTGGAAAATTGGATTTCTTCTTTGAGTTGTTTTCGAAATTGAGGGCTTTCTTGAAAAAACTTATTGTTAGTTCAAATCAAATAAGCTAAATTAAGCTGGCCAGATATTTAGTTCATACATTGCACAATGGGGAAAAAAGTGTACAAACCGCGAAGAAATTCAATATCTTTCGTCCTACATGACCCAAATCTATGAAATTATACTTTCCTTTTGTGAAAATTTCCGGAGAATCGATTGCACATAATTTCAAACGCCGCACAAGCTTGTGAACGGAGATATAGTGCCTTTTTAACCCCTAATTCCCCTATATTTTGTAAACATTCCAGAAAAACACTGTTTCAAACCAGAGAATTTTGAACGAAAACAGATCTATCGTGTGTAATTTTTTCTGAGGAACCGAATGAAGACTGTTTTGGTCACCGGAATTATGGCTGTTTTTACCCTCAATTCCCCTATATTTATCAATTATTTCTGAAAAAAGCTTGTTCGGACTTGAAAATTTTGAACCAAATGGGTTGTATCTTGTGTGGTTTTTTCCAAGCAATCGAATAAAGGCTATTTAAGCCCCCGCACAATTCGAAAAATGAAGTTATGGCTATTTTACCTTCAATTCCCCTCAATTTTTCAAATTGTTAAGAAAATGCATGTTCGGACTTGAAAATTTTGAACTTTTTGAAACGTATCTTGTGTTATTTTTTCCAAGGAATCCAATGAAGGCTGTTTGAGCCACCGCACGCTTCAAAAAATGGAGTTATGGCTGTTTTTACCCTCATTTCTCCTACATTTTTCAACGATTTCAGAAAAAAGCTTGTTCTGAATTGAAAATTTTGAACCAAATGGGTTGTATTCTATGTGATTTTTTTCAAGGAATTCAACGAAGCCTATTTGAGCCACCGCACGGATTGAAAACAGAAGTTATTGCTGTTTTACCCTCAATTTCCCTACATTTTACAAATTGTTAAGAAAAAGCATATTCGGACTTAAAAATTTTGAACCAAATGGAACGTATCAAGTGTGATTTTTTTTCGAGGAATAGAATAAAGTCTATTTAACACACCGCACGCATCCGAAACAGGAGTTAGGGCTGTTTTACCCTCAATTCCCTTTCATTTTTCAAAAAGTTCAGAAAAAATGTAGGGAAATTGAGGGTAAAAACAGCCATAACTCCATATTTCAAAGCGTGCGGTGGTTCAAACAGCCTTCATTGGATTTCTCGGAAAAAATTGCATAAGAAAAGTCACTTTTGGTTCAAAATTTTCAAGTCCGATCATGGTTTTTCTGAACTTTTTGAAAAATGAAAGGGAATTGAGGGTAAAACAGCCCTAACTCCTGTTTCCGATGCGTGCGGTGTGTCAAATAGACTTCATTCTATTCCTCAAAAAAAATCACACCTGATACGTTCCATTTGGTTCAAAATTTTCAAGTCCAGATATGCTTTTTCTCAACAATTTGAAAAATGTTGGGAAATTGAGGGTAAAACAGCAATAACTTCTGTTTCCAATCCGTGCGGTGGCTCAAATAGGCTTCGTTGAATTCCTTGAAAAAAATCACATAGAATACAACCCATTTGGTTCAAAATTTTCAATTCAGAACAAGCTTTTTTCTGAAATCGTTGAAAAATGTAGGGGAAATGAGGGTAAAAACAGCCATAACTCCACTTTCTGAAGCGTGCGGTGGCTCGAACAGCCTTCATTGGATTTCTCGGAAAAAATTACACAAGATACGTCCCAAAAGATTCAAAATTTTCAAGTCCGATCATGCGTTTTCATAACAATTTGAAAAATGTAGGGGAATTGAAGGTAAAACTGCTATAACTCCATTTTCCAAAGCATGCGGGGGCTCAAACAGCCTTCATTCGATTCCTCGAAAAAAACTCCACAAAATACAATCCATGTGGTTCAAAATCATCAAGACCCAACATGCTTTTTCTGAGCTATTTGAAAAATGTTGGGCAATTGAGGGTAAAACAGCCATAACTCCTGTTCCCAATCCGTGCGGTGGCTCAAATAGGCTTCGTTGGATTCCTCGGAAAAAATCACATAGGATACAATCCATTTGGTTCAAAGTTTTTAAGTCCGAACATACTTTTTTCTGAAATTATTGAAAAATGTAGGGGAATTGAGGGTAAAAACAGCCATAAGTCAATTTTCTGAAGCGTGAGGTGGCCAAAACAGCCTTCATTCGATTCCTCAGAAAAAATTACACACGATACACACGATTTCGTTCAAAATTCTTTGGTTCGAAACAGTGCTTTTCTGGAATGTTTACAAAATATAGGGGAATTAGGGGTTAAAAAGGCACTATATCTCCGTTCACAAGCTTGTGCGGCGTTTGAAACTATGTGCAATCGATTCTCCGGAAACCAAACCCCACCCCCCCCCCCCCCTCCCCCGATGAGTCAGTTCTTCCTACGGCCCTGGCAAAATAGTTACTTTTAAATCAAATTAGGGAAAAATAAGTGACCATATCAATTCAATAATTACATTTAGAAAGACTTCAAAAATAACAACCAGAAGATTGAATGATCAATTTGTGAGTTTTGATTATTCAAAAATAGTCTTTTAAAGGATTCATAAGCTCCTGGCAGACGAAAAAATATTGTTTTTCGCATGACACATGGCATCTGTCTGTCTGTCTTAATTTTAGTCATAATTTGATTTTTCAGGTCCTGAAGTTTTAATTATTTTTGGTTTAAGTTTAAAATTTATCCATATTTTTGGCAAATTTTAAAGTAACGTTTTCATGAGTAAATCTTATCATTTAAGTTAGAACGGGATTTTTTTTTAATATCTGAAAAACATGATGACATGACATTTTTTCTATTTTTTTATATTCTGGAAACGAGCTCTCTAATCGTTTTTGTGCCGATTTTAAATTCTTGAAATGAAATTATCTGCTGAACAACTGTGTCGAAATACTTTTGCAATTTTAATCGAAATTAATCGCTTTGAGCTGAAATACTGAATGCGGCGAAGAGGACGCCAATTTGTTCCTCCGCTCGAGTTCGCTTTGATCGCGTTCGCCAATTCACTTTCACTGTGTCATCGGCCTAAGAAGCCGAAGATAAATCGTTTTTGTGAATAGTGCCTTTGGAAAGCGGAAAGTTTTCTCCATAATATGGCAAATATTCAGTTTTTTTCTATAAACAATTAAAATATAAGAAGTGCCCGCAGAAAAGACCGTTTGGATATTTTGTAACAGGAACCTGTTCTCAAATCCTACACAGTAAACGAAAATTACCGAGTTTGGTAGTTTTTTTTACCGAAATCCTCACATGTGTAAATCGTTAAACTGTTCGGTAATTTTTTCGATAAAAAATAAACGAACATCGGTAAATCGATTCTTCATTTACCGATGTTCGTTTATTTTTTATCGGAAAAATTACCGAACAGTTTTAAGCCTAGTCCACACTAGGCAACTTGGACTGCGATTTCGGTTGCTGAGACTTGTTTTTGTTTACATTTGCATCTCGTCTCGTCTCAAGTCTCCCGACAAGTATGGGAGACCTTCAGCAACCAAGATGTAAACATAAATAAGTCTCAGCAACCGAAATCGCAGTCCAAGTAGCCTAGTGTGGACTAGGCTTAACGATTTACACATGTTAGGATTTCGGTAAAAAAAAATTACCGAACTCGGTAATTTTCGTTTACTGTGTAATTGACTCTTTTTTTATCTGGGATTTGAAAAAAAAGAAAGGAATCACTCAGGAGAACAGGTTCCTGTTACAAAATATCCAAACTGCCTTTCCTGCGTGCAAGTGACTCAGCACTGGTAAATGGAATAAAAAATGGTTTGTTTCTGTTGATCCGGCAAAATTAAAAAAATCAAGTTTTGATGAAACAAAATCGAGCATCAAAGCTACAACAGGTTTATCAATACCTACGGTTTATCCTAAGTCGGGATCACAACAGCTGATCAAATCGCTGCAGCAGCATGCGGGTAGGTACCACCAAATTAATCAAACCACCAAAACACATCAGTCGATCAGCTGCGTCTGCGAAGCCTTGCTGTGCCGAGAGCTGAATGGATCCAGTTTTGTTCTTCGGCAGCTTTCCTGGCGACCGCAACATAAAAACGTGAAGAAAAAGTTGAAGAGCAACCCCCGAAGGGGGCAACGCGCGGCACCACACCAGAAACACATTGATCATTCGAGCTTGGCGGCTTCATCGTCGCCGTGTTGTTGCAGCAGATTCCTGGAATTCAATTCTCGGGGGGTCCCTCGTCTAGTTGCGAATCGCGGACAGCACTCTTGAATTTCAACGAGTCTTGTTACACACATGGGTCCCTCGTTGGAGCATGGCGACGCGGCGCTGTGGCAACTTTGATGCAACAACAAAAACAACTTCGAACTCCAAATCCGTGCCATGTGCAGAAGAAAGGGTAACCAAAACATGAGGAAGGGCGAAGGGTAGGGCTCGAGGGGTTCCACGTTAAAGAAGGTGGTAGATCTAGCCTAGTCATGGCAAACTGTGAGAAAATTTTTCTGCGTACCTACAACTTTTGCAGCAATGGGCTCGGTGAGGCGAGATTGTGTCAGAAAGGTGGCGCTGCTTTTGCCATTACCGTACGGCAGGAACAAACACAAGATCCTATTCATATATGGGTTTTGAAGAATGGGTTCGGCGTACCCTGATCGTGGAGGGCCAGCCTAGCGTACGCTACGAGCAGCATGCAGGTGTTCCATTTGGCAACACTGTTTTTGCTGTCTCGCTTACATTGTTGCGCAAACTTCTATGTAAGCAGCTTAACAACGTTCTACGGGACGGATACCCAGTGACGAATGAGCTGGCTCATCAACATGTGAAGTAATAAGATTCAGGGATTGGACCATAACATTTTGCAAAACAATTACGCATGTAGGTCAGTTTTGGGTGTAGCTCTACGTTAGTGACGATGATGTATACGAGTTTTTCGCACGTTACGCTTGCTAAATGTATAATTCGTACCTCTTTCTTGCTCTGTCTCCCTGACTCATATTTGCGGCTTCAACCCAAGGATTATGACGCAGCAGGCCTGTGCAAACGGGATCGCTGGATTGTCCATTGATTGATGTGCCGCCGCAAAACATATTCAAATATTTATTTCCTCTCTTCCGAGCAGCAGTTCCGATTTGTTTTTTTTCCCGCGATCGGGCAACAACTTGTGTATGGGCGCGAACGAACAAGGTGGTCTGCAAAATACCGGAATAACTCCGGCGGGATGAAACCGAAATTAAGGCGAGAAGATGGAAAGAGTGTGGAAACCCGGATTTGCCTTGTATGGGCATCCTGTGTGAAGAACGACCGCTGCTTCGTTGCCACCTAACAGCCATCGAGTTTTTTTTTTTGTTCATTTTTTTCTGTTGAGTACTCGAGGCAATGATTTACTGATAGTGAGGCACGATAGCAGCTCGATGTATCAAATATTCCTTTCAAGCGCAGAAGAAAGTTATTCGAGAAAGACATGCTCCGTCATGCTTTGAATTACCGGAGTTATCAATCACTTTGTAAAGTAGAAATTGTTTAGGTGTTTTTCGAGCATACAGATATGATCAAATGAAATTTCTCAAACAAAACAAAACAAAACTTAAAATATCGAAAAGATAGCTCGACTAGCTCAAACCTGTGTATAGAAATGAGGTGAAACCATCATCTTCTCGATTAACCTTTTGAGTCCTTATAGTCATTCACGATACTTGTAGTGACCCCTTTGGAACTTCCTGCAGGTAGAATGGAATTTTAATCCTCTTAAGTGTTTTATAAGTGTTATAAACAACTTGACGTTATTATTTTTTTTTGTTACATAAATAGGATGCTCTGTTCTTCCGTGTATTTCCAAGTGAGTAATTTTTAGCGAAAATTCGTTTCGAGCTGTTCTTAGTAAACATAAAATTGCATTAGAAATGATAGCTCCAATGCGTTAACAATGTTCATGTGAATCGCAATTCTTACCAAATAAGTAATCGATCGTAAAAATCTTTATCTTAAAGCCGGTATAAGTCAGATATGACTAAGGTTACCAGATTGCTCGGTTTTATCCGGGTTTACCCAGTTATTTAATATAAAATTTGAGAAAAATCCGGTCCGGCCAGGTTGCCCGGATTTTATTGGAAAAGCCCGGATTTTGTCCGGGTTTATTCTCATTCTCAAATCCAAATAAAAATCAAATTTTGTTGTAAAATTTTTTTTTATTCATGCGCCCAAGACGAAATTTTCGAGCCAGTTTCATGAAAATAATCATGAACGTTTTTTTTTGAAAGCCCGAAATACGATATTGAATCTGCTGATAAACTTTTATGGAAAACATGTTTTTTTCAAGTCTTTTTTTGTTAATTTTTGACGAGTAACTCCTAGGTTTTGACCATATTTGCCCGGTTATTGCCCGGATTTTGGTCGACAGTTTTGAAATCAAATGCCTGGATTTAGCCAGGTTTCTTGGATAAAATAGCCCTGATTGTCCATACGGATACGACAAAATTCTGGCAACCTTAGATATGACACAAAAAGTCCGCAATTTTTGCAAATTTGTTCTCCCGCGCGGGATTCAAGTGAGAAAACAACCTTGTTGTTCTTTCTTCTATAAGCAGTGCAACCAGTTTTATAAAAATCAGATGGTTTATTTGGAAAAAATGTCCGATGAGAGAAGCAGAAAACATTGTCGCTGGAAACGGTTTGCATGCATTAAGAGCAAAACTTGCGCTCTCTCGTATACTTTCATGATGTAGGAATAAGGTGTTGAATATCGTCGAATTTGTATAATGCTTATCGTTGTTTGGCAATGTCGGTGGTAGGATACATCTGCCCAAAATGCTCTTGCATGGTAGAACGTCAACGATTATATTTTGATATATTTTGAAGATTTGCGAAGCTTTTAGTAAATTTTTCTTACACAAATGTGTTCTTAAATTCAATAGCTTGTAATTTAAATAAAAAAAAAATGCCAGATATCCATTAAATGGAAATAACAATAAAATTAAATTTTAGGGTTGCAATTCATCATATTAGTTGTAAAAAGTGATCAAATGAAATAGGCATTTACGTCAAGGTAATTGCTTAAATTATCCTCACCATTGATTTGATTGGTTCTAAAAAGAATATATTCAAAGTATCAATTGATGCAAAACTACTGTAAATTGTTGTTTCATGTTAAACAGAAAATTTTTAAAACTTTAAATATCCGATCAAAATTGTCTCAACTATTTTCAGACAAATCGCCAAAGATGTAATCAAAACCACGTGTTCTACTCAAGATTTTGGATGGATAACAGTTTTCGATGAATACAGACCGATTATCAAAATGATATATCGATCTTCTTCTTTGCTTAGTCCTTAATTTTCAAAAGAATGCATACTAATTGAAACTATCGACCGGGTTTGAGTTAAAAACGTGCCCTGAAAATCGAATCGCCTCACTTAATTTGTCGCCAACAGCAGCAGAAAAAATTCGTTGAAACCGGCACAGAGGAAAATAAAGTCAAAAACTTAAAAACCGCTTGATTTCATGTGTAAATAAATTTGGACAAAAATACTTGTTTCACTTTCTTCCGAATTTATTTACAAAATAAATTTATTTCAACTGTGAACATTTTGTTATTTTCGAGTCGTTTCGATTCAATATTTTGGAGCATCTCTTGGCTACACTAGGGCATTTTGCATCCAATGATTTCAAAGGTTGCTTTGAGAAGCGTTTGTAAAAAATCGAAAAAAATCTTAGTTTTTACAATAAGAAGTAGTTTTTGACAGAATATGAGTACCAGAAAAATTTCAATCAATCCGAAAAAATTAAAAAAAAACAAATCTTACAGTAAAATTACTTTATTGGTTTAAAACAATAATCAAGAGGCTTAGAAAAGTGCACATTTAATCTTTCTCCTGTGGTCGGGACGATTATGTCCTATATTTTCAACAGCTGAAATTAATGGACTTGGTAGGCTGTGGCCGTCGATGACGGTTGTGTTTTTTTCGGCTGGAAAATGTTCAAGAATCTTGAACCTTAAATTCAAAAGTTTAAATTTGTGCCTAAAAGTTATGAAATGTGAAGATGACAGGGAATTAAAAACCCGATGATTCCATCACGAACAACAAGCTGCTGGGGATAAGAAGTGTGTGAAGTAACTGCCGGCTGACGATGGATTTTGGTGAGATTGTTTTAATTTTAAACTTTTCAATCCTATTTGCCAAGTAGGATTTCCTGTATTGGACCCATCAACATCCCTTTTGGAACAGCTTTCTGGGTCGTATGAGTTCTCTGCACCTAAAAAGTTTGTTTTGCTGTTTCAGATCTTCCCTACCATGATTACATCTTGTCGCGGTGTGCAACTGATTTGTAAAAGTAACACTTGAAATAAAAACTGAATCCAGGTACTTATTTCGGCATCTTGTGTTGGATATGATTATCAGTTGTACTTCTTCTATCAGCCAATGCAAGATGTGTGTAGTCACCCTATGATATGCTATACTATGCTATGCCAGAGTCATGCCTTCGCATGCCGTCTTTTTCAAAAAAAATATTATTGGGTCATGCTTTCATGCTGTCTTTTACAAAAATAACAAAATATAACAGGGTCATGCTTTTCCATGCCGTCTTTTATTTACAAAAAATATCACAGGGTCATGCCTTTCCCATGCCGTCTTTTATAAATATTATTTTAGGGATATGACTTTCCATGCCATCTTTTACCAAAATTATTATTGGGTCTTGCCTTAATGCCATCATCTTTTACAGAAATTACAAAATATTACAGGGTCATGCCCTCTTTTATAAAAAAATATTTCAGAGTCATGCCTTCGCATGCCTTCGTATGCCGTCTTTCGCTAAATTCAAGTGAAGACCTCCACCATACCTTCTTATTTTGAGGTCACGCCTTTTCATGCCATGTTTTGATTATTTTCCCTCGAGAGGTCTCCCCATGCCTTTTATAATTTTCACTGAAGGGGCATGCCTTTTCTGCCTTTTTTTTATTATTTATTTTCACGATAGGGTCTTGCCTTTGCTATGCGATATCTCTTAATATAGATAGAATCAAGAATATTTATTATTTGTAATTAACTTTAATGCAGCCTGTCGGATACAACCGGTCTCCGCAAAACAAATCATCACATTTGCTGCACTTCCACTTATCGACTACACAGACTTGGCCGGCGTCGTTATTGGTTCATATTAAAGTCTGAAATTCTAAAAGCATGTACCGCGAGAATTTGTTGCTTGATCCCAGCAACCTTTCATTTTGGTTTATTGTGCAATGTTGATTATTTCACACCAATCACTGAGTGTAAACATTATGCCATTGGCCAGGAAGGGCCGTAGGTGGACCGTAATTGATAACAAACTCAAGCTCAAGCTCAAGAATGTGAGTTAACATGTTGCAATGTATTTGGTTAACATACTCGGTCATTTCCCTTAGCAGGTGCATTATTTTTTATGTTTATGTTTACATAGTTTACATGTTTACATAGTTTACATTTTACATTTTTATTTTTACATAGCAGGTACATGTTCCCCTGAAATACCATAGGTGATTATTGAACCAACTAATTTCATAAAGTGTACAAGGTACAAATGGCTTGAAAAAGTTCAGTTGAATTTTTCTTTCCAAGAAATTGTTTCACTTCGGGTCAGCCTAAATTTCTCTTCAAATCCACATTTCCTCTTGATCGTCAAAATAGCTCATAATGGTAGCCCCCGATTAGAAACACTTCTTCATCATCACAAGGAAGGAAATCGAGGCACGATCCTCAATCCAACTCATTTCCAGCTTATTTGCACACTTTTCGAATGAACAACGATCGACCGAATTTGGGAGGCGAAATAAAGAACAGTTCCCGCCAACCGGTTATAAACATTGGCGCATTTTTATCGCCGATCCACGCACAATACAGTTTCTCCGCCCAGTTTTCCCAATCTGATTTCGGCACTTTCGAATTCCGGTGCTTTCGGAGTGCGGGTGCTAGTGAGGTTGTCAACCTGCTGAATCGAAAACATCAAACGAATCCGTTGCCGATAGCCGCCGCGCGCGGTCGATCGAATCGATCGCAGCCCAGGCCAGCTGTTAGTGTTTACATTTTTGCCGGACCCACGCCACACCAACCCAATATCAAACAAATCGATCGGCGTTGGTTGTCAATTTGGGCGAAAAACATCATCCGGCATAAGATGATATCATCGGGCTTTGCCGCCTTCGTTGGAGATTGAATTTGAGGTGCCGAAATGGATCATCTCCAAGGCTGGACGTTAGATTAATTGTATAGCATCTGACCAAAGCTTAGACGCCCGTTCCGTCATTATTAGAGCATCTGTATCCGTGGTCCAAACAGCCGGTTTAGACCCAAATTCCGACCCAAGCAACCGCATTGGTGATCCATTATACCAGTTTCAACTCAACTTTTTTTAGAGCTGGTATAAGGATTGATCCAAAACTGATGAGATTTGGATCCAATTTAACGCAGTTCTAAACCGTTTGACAGTTAATGGAACACGAGTGCAGTTGCCAGTATTTTCATTGGATTGGATCTAATGTTGTTGGTTCAATTCTTGTATGAATTTCGGCCTAAACCAATAATTTAGACCAGTGCTACAAGTGCTACGGTGCAATTAGGACCCATTTTTTTTGTAGTTCTCAACAGTTTGGCAGCTGTTAGGTTAAGCTTGTGTTTTAGAGCACCTGTATCCGTGGTCCAAACAGCCTGTTTAGACCCAAATTTCGACCCTACGAACCGCATCCGTGTTCCATTATACCAGTTTCATCTCAAAATTGTGTAGAACTAGTATAAGGATTGTTCCAAAATTGATGAGATTTGGATCCAATTTGGCGCAGTTCTAAACCGTTTGACAGTTAATGGAACACGAGTGGGATTGCCAGATTTATCACTGGGTTGGATCATATTTCGTTGGTTCAATTCTTGTATAAATTATACACAAGAATAGACCACGGATACAGGTGCTCAGGACCAAGGACGGGATTATGTCATAGTCATGCGCCAAAAATTGCGACTAGTGACCCATTTTTTTCCTCACATGTCGTTAGTTTAGGATTTTTTCGAAATGAAAGCATGCTATGAATGATTGTTTTGGTAAAGAAAGATTTTTCCATTATGTCATTGATCATTGAGATCTCCAATATTTCGGTCATGACATGATGTTTAAAACTGGTCATGAGATAGATCACAAGTGCAATTTTTGATAGCTGCGTTTGCCAAGCTAATTTTCAATATGCTGTAGTACGACAAACGCTAACTAGCAATAGTATTAAAAAAAAAAATTAAAATAGAGATAAGTGTTTGCTGCGCCTTTTTTTTAAATTCCATTTGGTTCCCAAATTTCATTCATTGCTCACTCTTCTCATACGTGACATTTATTTACCTCGCGTGAATATGAATGGTATTTTCATTCACATGATAGGAATATTTCTGACATGACATGATCCATGACTGATCATATTTTCTTGGGTATAGTGATCCAAAATAAATTTCGCCGTCCATATGAATGAATGAAAAATTTCAAGCCTGCTCAGGACCCCCAATTCTTGTATGAATTTAATGGTGCTTAATCGCTTGGCGCACGGCACCCTCCCAAATAAACGCACTTCAATCAAGCAACTTTGTATGAATTACAGCCAGGAATAACTCAGATTTACAGTTGTCATTAAGAGCAAGTTCACTGGTGTTGGCAAAAAGTGGTAGAAATTTTGACACTTATGACAGATTTTGAAAATTTTGCCATGCCAAAACAT
Organism: Uranotaenia lowii; assembly: GCF_029784155.1. NCBI lineage: Eukaryota > Metazoa > Arthropoda > Insecta > Diptera > Culicidae > Uranotaenia > Uranotaenia lowii. The sequence goes on along the minus strand of NC_073691.1, from coordinate 155,236,774 downwards.
TTTCAAGATCTGTGGCCTTCATGTTTTTTTTTACTACACGTGTTGTATTTTCGCATGCTGTGATGCAAAAATAGCAGTATTTCCATCTGAACGGCTGAAATAGAAACAGTGCTGTAAAAAAATACAACGCCTAAAGATCTTGAAAACATTTTGCATGGTAAAATTTTCAAAATGTCAAAATTTCTACCACTTTTTCCCAACACCAATGAACTTGCTCTAAGGCAACTGTAGCCCTGATCTAAATTGTCGGATTAGGATTGAAACTTTGAATCAACTCCGATATGGTCTAATTTTTGTTTTATACCAGTTTCAAATCGTTTATAAAACTGGTCTAGTATTGTTCCAAAAAAATCAAAACACCAATGTCCAGTGATTGGTTAGAATTTTGATTCACACCACAGCTACCCTGATATTTAAAATATTTTCGCGCGACACTGACATCAGCTGAGCGAGAAACCAGACATAAATTTTTACATGCACATTTTACTGACGCTAATTTGCTTACGTTTATCTGTATCCACACCGATACTGGCGGGAAAATAAAATATTTGATGTTCCGTTTTCGTTTTACAAGTTGAAAGTGTTCTGTTCCCTTCCGAATGAGATGTTTGTCTTCTTTTCCGATATGAGTCGCTTTCAATTACATTTTCCGCTTATTTTCGGGTCTTAAATTGTTGACGTTTGTCATTTTTTGCATTCCTATTAGCTATCATAACATAAAATTATAATTCACTATACCATTTAAAATATCAATCTAATTCCTTTTTTTCTCATTTATAGGTGAGTGGACGAGTACTGGCTGAAGTGGGCTCATGAGTTTCAAATTTGAATCTCGAATTGCCATGACTTTCAGATGAGTTTCATTTCAAATGTGCAAAACACAAAACGATAAAAGATGACGATGGACTTGCTGCAAATTAGAACTGACAGCCTTTGGTATGTAGCAGAGTTTTTTTTTTAATACAGAAAATGACTTTCAGTTAACCTCGGATGGCTAATGCAATCCCTATCAGATCAGGAGAGAAAAACAACATTCTATTAAGATTAGTTGTTTTGATACACCTACAATTCTCAATTCGCAATTCAAATGAAACTTCATTTGAAATTGTACTTGATAGAACATTTTCACTCGTAGATTGATGTTCATTAGTATGCTTATGCTGGTTTTCTCATTATTTACGCTTCTGAAATGAATGAAACCGAGAAACCTTGTAAACTAAAATGTTTCCTCTCTCCGCAAAAAACATGTAGGGTTAGTTGCCCTACTTTGGACGGTGGTTTTTGAATAATCATGTTTTTCTCACAAATGGACGGGAGTTTTTTAAATATCTTTCAGGAAACTTATTTAAAGTTCATTATCTTATCTGCAAGTTTCGGCATTACTGAAAGATTTTCAAAGATATGGATGAACGCAATTTCCAAATTTGAACTTACTGTTCCTATTTTGAACCTAATACTTAAAAATCCTTTAAAAGTATTATTTTTCGAATATAAATAAACAAATTCAATTAAAATGTAATCTTCATATATATAAAAAGCAATTATCTGTATGTTTGTTTGTTTGTCCTCTATAGACTCAGCCGTCTTAAGAGCTAGAGATCTGAAATTTGGCATGGATGCTCATTAGGACCAGGAATGATGAAAAATGTTTTTAGATTTTTGGATGACCCCTTCTGAAGGGGGTCGTCCATACAAGACAAATATTGTTTTCACGTTATTGACGTTATTTTCCGTCGGATTGTGATGAAAATTTGCACATCAGTGTTTTGAGAGACGAACGATCGATTACAGTTATAAAATTTAGGGTCAGGGGTTGGCCAAAGGGGTCGTCCATATTCACTGATTAATGTTTTTGCGATATTGGCGTTATTATACATCGGATTGTGATGAAAATTTGCACATGAGTGTTTTGAGAGACGAGCAATCGATTACAGTTATCAAATTTAGGGTCAGGAGTCGGCCAAAGCGGTCGTCCATATTCACTGATTAATGTTTTTGCGATATTGGTGTTATTATACACTGGATTGTGATGAAAATTTGCACATGAGTGTTTTAAAAGACGAGCAATCGATTTCAAGTTTGGAATTGCGGATCAGAAGTCGGCTGAAGGAGTCGTCCATACCCAACTTTAATGTTTTTGCGATTTTGACGTTATTCTACATTGGATTGAGATGAAAATTTCCGCATAGGAGTTTTGAGGGACGTTGTTTTGCCTTCAGGTTTCAAATCTTGACTCAGGGGTCGGCAAAAGGGGTTATTATCTGTTCACTGTTTTTACGATATTCTCTTGATTGAGCATAGAATTGTAATGAAAATTGGCACATGGGAGTTTAACAGAAAAGATAATTGATTTCAGGTGTTCAAGTTTTGAATCGTGGTCAAAAAATAGGCCGTCCATGTTAATTGCTCCCTGTTTTCGCGATATTGTCGTGATCATGCATCGGATTGAGATGAAAATGTTCAGATGAGGGTTATAAACTATGAGCAATTGATTCCAGGTAGCATGTTCCGTGTCAAGGGTCGGCGAAAGGGGCGTCTATATTCACTGATCACTGTTTTCAAGTTCCTGACGTAATTTTACATATAATTTGAAAAGAAAAAATAGCACAAGGGAGTTTTGAGGAACGTCAAATTGGTTTCAATTATCGAATTTTTGAATTTCAAGTAATAGTAATAGTAGCGACTTTAAACACTGTTGAATTTTTTCCCCAAAATTGTCGAAAGAATGTTTCGAATTCATTTTCTAAACTCATTTTGACGTACCAATGATTTAAAGCGAAACGAAGTTCGTACGGGTTCAGCTAGTATTATCATAAAAAACTATAACAGCTCACGGAGATATTGCAGTTAGAAGAATCTCTTAAATGCCCCTTTCGCAGGGTTCATGTTTGAGTCCACTTTTGTACAACTTTTACGTAAGTGACATCGACAGTTGTCTCTCTGAAGGCTGCACTCTAAGACAACTTGCAGATGACGGCGTGGTGTCTGTCAAAGGATCTTCTGAGTCTCATCTGCACAGACCTTTACAAGATACTTTAGACAGGTTGTCTTCCTGGGCTTTGGGGCTTGGGATTGAGTTTTACCCTCAGAAAACGGAGATGGTTGTTTTCTCTAAGAAACATAGACCTGCTCAACTTAAGCTTCAACTCCTGGGCAGAACGATCACTCAATCGAGGTGTTTTAAGTATCTTGGGGTTTGGTTTGATTCCAAGTGTACCTGGAAAGCTCATTTTGAGTATCTGAAAGGAAAATGCCAACAAAGAATCAATTTTCTCCGATCAATCACTGGCACCTGGTGGGGAGCCCACCCAGAAGATCTTTTAAAATAGTATCGAACAACCATTCTCTCAGTGATGGAATATGGTAGCTTCTGTTTCCAGTCAGCTGCCAAATCTCACCTCATCAAACTCGAGCGTATCCAATACCACTTGTCGTACTCGAAATATAATCCGTGTATTTTCACAATACCGGAATAAACATTTACCTGATGCACACAATTTTTTTTCACTACATTCACAACACAAGAACCATTCTTCCCAAAACTCGTTTACCGTTTACCTTTTTTTCTCTTTTCTTTTGTTTCGTTCTCCTCGCAATGCACGCTAAACATGGTTTAGTTTCTTTTCTTTAAATATCATTCATACATGATGTTCCTATACAGATATTACGCCTGTTCAATATCCATATTTTTTTTTTGTTAGCAAGAAAGCTAAAATTAAAAACAAATATTATTTTTACTTAATTTTATTCTATTCTCGTTTGTTCATTCCCTATATTCACCACATTTATTATTTTTTCATTTGTTCATTTCCTATATTCACCACACCGCTGTCTCCGCGTCGCTCTGGGCTGTATGCCCTCAACGCATAACATGAGTCTAGAAGTTTTTGGCGAGAATACTTCCTCTTAAAGATCGATTCAATTTACCATCACTCCGGTTCCTCATCAGGTGTGAGGTCATGAACCCATTGGTGATTGTGAATTTCGAAAGGTTACTTGAGCAAAATCTTCAAACTAGATTTATGTCTATATACCATGTCCTCATGTCAATGCAGATCAGGCCCGTGCGAAGGACCCGTCCATGGGGGGGGGGGTTTTCGAAATTCAATTTTAGCTAGAAATAATAGCAATAACAAAAATGCACAATAAAAAGGGAAATTGATTTCTAAACCATTTTTTACTCATGACATCACAAGAATTCGAAAAAAAACGAATTCTACTAATACTTTTCAAAATATATCAGAATCAAAATTTTAAGTCAATGTTGGTTCCAGAAAGTTATTAATAAATTGTACAAAATGATGATTCTTATTCTGAACAAGAAATTTTTAGTCATAATTTTTGTAACACTAGAGCAAGAATGCGAATAAATGTTGAGAATATAACCAGAACTTTAAACTCTGGACATGGTAATCAGTGCACGAAAATAGAATATCTATATATATAAAAATGAATTTCTGTCTGTCTGTCTGTCTGTCTGTCTTTCTGTCTGTCTGTCTGTCTGTCTGTTCCCTATAGACTCGGAAACTACTGAACCGATTTGCGTGAAACTTAGCAGGTGGGGGAAGGTATTGGAGGTAGGGGAAGGTTCCTATTATGGTTTGAGACCCCTCCCTCTCTCATGAAGGGGGGGAGGGGCCTTCCAAACAAAAGACAATTTTTTGCATAACTCGAGAACCCATCAAGCAAATGGTATCAAATTTGGCATGGGGTGGTATTTGGGAACGAGGAATATTAATATGAATATAAGATACCCCTCCCTCCTCTCAGTGGGGTTATAGGAAGGGGGGAGGGGGGCTACCTTACAATTTTTCATATAACTCGAAATCTAATCAAGAAATTGGAACCAAATTTTGCACGGGAAGGTATTTGGATACGAAAAATATTTCAATGATTATTTGAGACCCCTCCCTCTTTCCAGTATAAAGGGGGAGGGTCCTCTTTCATATTTTTTTACATAACTCAAAAACTATTAAAGCAAATGGAACCAAATTTAGCATGGGAGGGTAGTTGGATACGAAAAATATTTCTATGATTATTTGAGACCCCTCTCTCTTTCCAGTAGGGATATATAAAGGGGGGAGGGGCCTTTTTTATAATTTTTTACATAACTCCAAAACTTAGCAAATGGAACCAAATTTAGCATGGGTGGGTATTTGAGAACGTGACATGTTCTAATGATTGTTTGAGACCCCTTCCTTCTTCCAGCGGGGAGAAAGGAAAGAAGGAGGGGAGTTTCATACAATTTTTACTGCATAACTCAAGAACTACAATAGCTAATGGAACCAAATTTAGCATGGAACGATATTTGGGTACGAGAAATGCTTCTATGAATATTTGGAATCACTCACTCCTTCAAAGAGGTGGATGAAAAGGGGGAGGAGAGGTCTCTCTTACAGTTTTCAGTATAACTGGAGAGTTGATCGAGCAAATTGAACCATATTTGGCATGTGAGGGTTTTTGGATACTAGAAATGTTTCTATTATAAATTTAAGCCCCAACTTTTTTATTCAGCGAAAAGATATAAAGGGGGAAAGGAGGGCTTCCATACATTTTTTTTGCATAACTCGAGAATTAATTGAGCAAATGAAACTGAATTTGGCATCAAAAAGTATTTGAGTACGAAAAATACTTTTTCTTTGTGAAGCAATTCCTTTCTTGCAGTAGGATGATAGAATTGGGAATATAGGAATGGAAGAGAAGGCTTACATTTAACTTCTTTTTTTTTATAAAATCCGAGAAATGGACAAAACTTAACATGGAAAATCATTTTGCTATGATTCTTTGAATATCTGACGCACCATCCTCCTTTCAGTGAGTAGGTACATAGGAGGAGGGAGATGAGCCCAATACACTTTTGTTAGCATAAGTTCTCAATTTATGCAAACAAAACCAACAAATGGCAATTAATATGGCATGGAAAGGTACTTGGTTACGAGATATGTTTCTACGAATGTTATAGACCCTTACACTTTACAGTGTAGAGAGGGAAGAAAGAAGGGGGCTCCTTTTAAATTATGTTGTAAAGCTTAAAAACTTATCAACCAATGAAGTTTTAATTGATATAAGAGGTTATGATTATTAAAACGACCTCCATTCAGCAGGGGGTGAAGGGAAGGAGAGGGGAGGCTCTCTTATCAGTTTTTAGCATAAATCCAGAAAATATCAAGCAAAAACAACGTACGATTAATTTGAGACCCTCCGGACAGATCAAAATTATCAGATCTTTTACACAAATTTATAGAGCAAGATTCAAAATATTAGTGTGGTCAGTGATATTAGTTTAAGTTATCTTTGTGTTGCAATTCGAAACTCCAGCTGCAGCTCTCATTTTATAGCGGTTGCTTATGAATTATGTTATAATGCCAATAAAACAATAAAAATTTGAATAATTTTTGAAAATATCATTTAATTTTGGAAGGTGTAGCAAAGCACACCGGGTCAGCTAGTATAAAAATATATATTCAGATTTGGAAGAAATTAAACTCGAATTAAAAACTAAATTCCATATAAGGTCAGAAATTAATCATGATTGATTGGAAATTATTTGAATTATGAAATTATAAAAATGGTTAGTTATTTATCATTTTTAATTACATTCTGTTTCTTAATTTTCAATTGAAGAGTTGATTAAAACTTTCTCCGTATAACTTGAATTTGAAATAATATTCGAACACGATTTGAAATGTGAATTTTCGATCAGGGAAAAAATCCATTTTGAGCGAATTTATTCAAAACAGATAGATGATGATTGAATTTAATTTCATAAAAAGAATAATGATTTGATTTCACTTCAAGAGTGTCAGGGATCATAGTCAGCAATAAAATTCTTTATTATCATCATGTTCAATTTGTCATAACTGACAAAGTACAGATTTAGATTTGTGTGAGTTCTTGAAACTGATACTGATTCTTGAAATACAAAACTGATTAAAATGTTTTCTTGTAAATATTGAAAGCACAGTGCAAATTCCAATTAAGCTAACATTTTACATTAAAAATAAGCTTAAAACTTGTTCATTTCGAATTTGTCATAGATTAGTTAAAAAGTTTTGATCTATTAAAAAATAAGGATTATAAATAATAAAAAATTGAGAAAAGTTTAAAAACTTCCCAGCTCGGCTAAAGTTAATAATTTTTGCTATGAATAGTTTGGTGTTTCAACTGAAATATTGAGTCCTGGAAAGGTCAAAAGTAAGAAATTAAGGTTTTCTTATTAAAAATATAGATTGATAAGATTCCAAGATAAATAGCGCCGATGTGGTCTAGTGGATAGGCTGGCGCGAGTCTGGTATTGGTATGCCAGGCGTACTGGGTTCGATTCCCGGTATCGGCAAGAAAAACTTCTGGGTTCGATTCCCATAAGTTTCCGACAGGTAAGATGTGTTTCATTCTATAACTGACTAAATAATAGGAATTCTTTTTAACGAATAGTCACCGTTGATTATTATTTTTATGATGGTTTAATGGCATTGCGGTGAATTTTTTACTTCGAAAATTCTTGATAGAAGAATTACAGATTAAAATTAAATGACGGATAGACAAAGCAGATGCTTAATAGAAGAAAATTGAAAGATGTTGAAAATGAAAGATGTTGAAAATTGCGCCTCTCGCTATTACTTCTCTCAGCCATTCAACTGATGCGGGACAAAGGGTCTAGAACGCACCTTTGAAGCTTTCCATAAAAATATGCTCTTGGCTCATTTTCAACATCTTTCAATTTTCTTCTATTAAGCATCTGCTTTGTCTATCCGTCATTTAATTTCAATCTGTAATTCTTCTATCAAGAATTTTCGAAGTAAAAAATTCACCGCAATGCCATTAAACCATCATAAAAAAAAAATAGGAATGTTCAATCAGTTGCCAGCTGGTCAGGTATATACACGGATGCCGGAATACCTGTAAGTAAAATAGCCCACCTGATTGATTCATTCTTCCAAAATACACCTACATCAACACAATACATTCACTCCATAACAGTTCATACGAAGCCATGGGGTCCGGGTATGATGGCGCGCTGCATTGGAGATTTGTGGAACATAATAATCTAAAGAATGCATGTGAGCACATACTTTGGCAGAAACTGCGGTGAATCCGTGCACCCATGGTGGATAACCAACATTCATACATACATACAGATTGATAAGATTGCAAGATTATGTTTTCAGAACACAAAAACTCAGAGTAGAAAAACAAAGGCAAACTTATGAAAAATATTCAATTTTTTTAAAAAAATTATACAGTTAAATTTGGAAAATTTACATGAAAATAAATATATAGTGTTTATTTAAACTATCGTCCTCAACGGTAAAAGTTATGTTCATTTAGTAAGAGCATTTCAAGATTATGAATATTTGTTCCATGAGGACTAACTCATTTTTAATATCAATTCGATTCTTCTAACTTTCTATTCTTTTTTTATAATTAACAGTGATTAAACTTTTAAGAAATTGAGACCTATTATAAAAATGGAAACGATATGGTTTAACATTTTCGAAATATTTTCTTTTTTCTTTAAAAACGAACCTTTTTATGGAATTTAATTTATTACTCAAGAGACAACATTTTGATGCCTATGGTAGATTTTTTTTTCAGATTTTGTCCACCACCTCTCTTATTGGTGATATGAAGATTATAAGTTTTAAAATGAATCAGTTTTGAGTGAAAATAAATTAGCTTTGTTTTGTTTGTTGTTGAATTAAGAAGACTTCAAACTCTGATTACCTTGTAAATCTTCATGAAAAAAACAGATTTTTAATTTATTTATTATGTTTTATTCAATTAAGGAATGTAATTTTGATGATAATAATGACGCAAAGCTACTTAAAAATTTGAACTCTACGGATTTTGATAATTTGGAGGTAATTTTCCACATTATTGAAGAAAATAAAAAAAGGTTTTATTTCCTTTAACATATTGGTTGAAGTTAGAAAACAAATTCTTTTGGTTTTAAACATATCTAAATATCTAAATCTATTGTTAAAAATCTATTATTTAATGGAATTGGGATATGAAAACAAATATAAAACTTTATAATTAGTTCTAATAAATTCTTTATTTATCACCTCATAAAAACGGGGGATTTTGTCGTCTCATGTTATTCATCAAAAACCTTTTGAATGTGGAGTTGATCATTGAGAAGATAAAGAAGCACAAAATAAAATTGAGGCTAAAATTGGTTTCTTTAAAAATATTTCATATCAGCATAAAATTATAAAAGATTTTTTTAATATGAAAGTGATAAGTAATAAAGTTATGGATGAACTTTTTTAGAAACACTTCACTAAAAAACAATTTTAAAAATGATGTAGTGTTATTTTTTGTCAAGATTTGAGTTTCAATACAAAAGGTTTATTAAATTGTATATAGAAATTGACAATTAAAAATTATTTTTAATTCTGGAACGTTGTAAAGTGTCGTAGAATAAACCCCTAAACCCCTACTACTACCCCCCTACTACTTTAGAATAACGGAATGAATTAGGAAATCACAGTTTTGGGTCAACTCATAAACTTTGCATGTTATTTGGTCAATTTGGATTTGGTGGCCCACGATTCCCCACCATTTTTCAAAATCCAAAAAATATTGCTTTTTTTTCAAACAGTCAGAGTTTGGGGAAAATAACTTAATAAAAATTTAAAAAAAAATACCTTATGATACCTTGAAAATGTAGAAAACCATACCATTTTTTATTTCCATTTTATCTTTTATAATAAAGAAGTTATGGAACAACGAAAAAAGTGGCCCACGATTCCCCACTCTCCCATACTTACTTTTTCAATATCAAAAATTTATCATTAAATAACTTTAAAAATAGCACTATAACTTTACATATACAAAGAATAAAAGTTGTTCTTTCAAGTTCAACCACCCTTTTGCTTCTAAATACTTTTTGTTATCATCAGGGGAGCTGTTTGTTTGCGAGCCTTGGAAAAAATAGATATTTAAATGACATTTTTACTAACAGAAAACAATTTCAAATACAATCCAAATTTTGTCTATTTGATACTCAATTAATAGGCTTTCAAACGTAGAAAACAATTTTCAAAAATTCAAACTATAGACTAAGTTATTGATGATAATGTGGAAAAATTTATTGATGGTCATTGATTGATGGTTTATTGATGATCAAAGTTACCCCGTTTTACGGTACCGAGTTTTCAAAGTCTGAAAAAAGACATCGTGAAATTGGATAGATAGTGTTAAAAGAATTGTTAATTTATCATATTGATCACATAATACGAGTTCGGTTTTTTTTTTCGGTATTGAAATTCAAATAGTCTACAAGCCGCTAACTTCAATTTACGCGTCTGCCCATAAGGGTGCCACGCTTACGAAACGGCTAACTTAATTAACCAATGTTTGTTGAAGTTCACCATCAAAGGCGTTTAGGTCGATCTTTTACCCGATCCAGTTAATGATCTTCATGTAGCGCTCATTTCCCGTTCATGTTGTACTGTCTGGATCATCCCGTGTTGTAGCAGGTAGGTCCCGAATAAAAAAAAACGAGGCAGATGTCAACGACCGGAAGTTTATGAACGTTGTTGTACAATTATTCCGCGTTTAATCGGCCCATTCTGACTCCAGAATGGCCGCTCAAATGACACCACAGCTGCTGATCCAGCTACCAAAACAGTAGTGGGTCCACAAATAGCGGGAAACAGAAATCGTGAGGTCGTACCGCGTGAACTTCACCTTACACCGACTCTCTTTGCCCCCGGTGAGAGAATGTGTGGTTTGCACTAGCTGAAGTTGGAAGCTACAGTTTTCCATTTGTAATTGCAAGATCAGTTTTTTTTCGACTTTAACCACACCAAACGGTATTTTCCACGCTACGCTCATTGATTTCGGCGAGCGTTCTCTCGTCGATCTGGGAAAGGTTGGGAACGTTCCTTCCAGCTTGCTGCGGCTCCTCCTCTTAGCTCAATTTACGACCAATTGAATTAGTTGGCGAACAAAAAAGTTGGAAACCTAACAACATCTGCTTCCAAGCACCCGTTGAATAGAACGTTTGCGGGAATCTTTGTCGGAGTTCAACGGTTCTAGTCGAAAACATGGTAATAGCAAACTGCAACAAAAACGACGCCTTCGGGATCGCGAATAACGGTGAAGAAAAAACAAACGAATCACTTTGAGGTTTTTTATGCGTACAAGACTAGGAGAAAGAGGCTCGTTGTGAGCTTAAAACATCTGATTTTTTCTGATCAAAAAACAGTAACCTCTAGCGATTTCTAAATCATGGGAATCAAATCGGGCGTTTGGTTTCGATTCATCCCTGACCTTTACATACGACATAGCACCAGACTTACTGATATTCATCGTACGATGCTCATCACCATACGCCCATATACGACTGGTGCAGAAGCTTTCTTCAGCTTTTAATGACTGAAGACTATCCCAGAAAAAAAAATCAACGCGTCTTCGCGAAGAAAGATGTTGCCCGAAGTCAGAAAACAACTTTAGGTACCCACAGAAAGGAGAAAAAAAATCAAACCCGTTTTTCTCCAAATTGAGTGTCGTATATCTGCTTATGTTTATGCTTATGCGAGTATGGATGCATAAATGCATAGCAGCTCGCAGCAGCAGCAGTACGAACGCAATCTCGGAAGAAATGGTCCATGGGCGGTTTTTTTCCTCTCTTGTCTGTATTTTGCATTTGGCCACCTCTCGATCCAGGAGTCCGGTCCGGTCATTGTCCTTTTGCTGAAACTTGAAGTTCACTCACTACCGCGCACCGGTGATGACAGTAGGTTGACGTTTTACTTTGGCCCGAACTGCTCGAGATCTGGTGCGTTGATCACCAGGACTTGAATTTCATTTTTTTTTTCAATATAAACACTTATCGGTTACTTATTTCCACTATTCCATTTTTTAAGTTTGAATAAAATTAACTCTAATTGTTATGAACTTTTCAAGATAATTTTATTTTGAGTGTGTAAAATTTATTTCTGGATTATTGCTGCGAAAAGGCGCCCGAAAGTTTAGTGTATGCCAATGATAGGATCCAAAATAGTTTAACCTATTAACGCTAAACGTATCGGAGGGAGTCAAACTACTTTTTTTAAAAAAAACTTCAAATGACTATAACTCTTCTAGTAATTGTTTTATTCGCAAATTTTTCTTCATAACTATTTTGATTTTCAAAATGCACGTGTTTTTCCATTTAAATAATTGTAAAAAGTTTGTAGATTTCGAAAAACGTATGTGGTATACCTATTTGTACAAATGACCCCTTACACTTTTTTTTTTCTCTAAATCTCTCTTGTTTCCCAATAGATTTTGACAAACTTTATATTTTTGGAAAGCTTGTAAAGTGACTCAAATTGATTCTCAGACAATATTCAGCTACAGTCATTCATTTTAAAGTTATTCGAAGCCTAAGAAAAAAATCCGAATAAATATGCTTCGGGAAAAAAGCTGTAAGTCAGTTATTTAGTGGTCAGTTTTTCTTAGTGCCTGAGAAAGCTGAAAAAAGGCAGCAGCCTTAAAAATCTGCGCTTCCTCAGCTAATTTATTTTGTTAACCGGAAAGCCAAACCAAAAAAAACAATCCGTCTTTTTCTATCGGAAGGCCAAATCGAAGCAAACTTCAGCAGAAGCAGCCTTAAAAATCTGCGCTTTCTAAGCCAATTCCGTCTTTTCCACCGGAAGGCAAAATCATAACAAACAACAAACAACAAACTGCATCAACAACCTTAAAAATCTGCCCTTCCTAAGCCAATTCCGTCTCTATCTACCGGATGACCAAATCAAAACAAACAATCAGCAGCAGCAGCCTTAAAATTCCAATTCCGTCTTTTTCCACCGAAAGGCCAAATCAAGCCAAACAATCACCAGAAACTGCCTTAAAAATCTGCACTTCCTAAGCCAATTCCGTCTTTTACCACCAAATCAAAGCTATCAATAAGCCGAATTAGTCCCGAAAATCTGCGCTTCTAAAACCAATTCCACCTTTTTCCACCGGAAGGCTAAATCAAAGCAAACAATAAGCAGCAACAGTCTTTAAAATCTATTTCCAAAGCCATTTCTTATTTTTTCACCGGGAAGTAAAATCATAACAAACAATCATAAACAGCAGCCTTAAAAATCTGCAGTTCCTAAGCCAATTCCGTATTTTTCCACCGGAAGGCCAAATTAACAGACACAATCAGCAGAAGAAGCCTTAAAAACTTACGTTTCCTAAGCCAATTCCGCCTTTTTTCCATCGGAAAGCCATATCAAATCAAACAATCAGCAGTGACAGTCTTCAAAATCTGCCTCCAGAGCCATTCTGTGTTTTTCACCGGAAAGAAAAATCATAACTAACAATCAGAATGCCAGCCTTGAAAATCTGCACTTCCTAAGCCAATTCCACCGGATGACCAATTAAAAACAAATAATCACAACAGCCTTAAAAATCTGCGCTTTCTAAGCCAATGACCAAATCAAAGCAATCAATCAGCCGAAACAGTCCTTAAAATCTGCGCTTCTAAAGCCATTTCATCTTTATCCACCGAAAGGCCAAGTCGAAGCAAACAATCAGCAGCATCAGCCTAAAAATCTGCGCTTCCTTAGCCAATTCCGTTTTTTTTCACCGGAAAGCCAAATCAAAACAAACAATAAGCAGAAGCAGCCTTAAAAATCTTCCTAAGCCAATTTCATCTCTTTCCACCGGAAAGCCAAACCATGACTTATAATCAGCAAAAGCAGCCTCAAACACCTCCGCTTCCTTAGCCAATTCCGTTTTTTACCGAACAGCCAAACCATAACAAACAATCAGCAGCAGAAGCCTCAAAAATCTGCGCTTCTAAAGCCATTTCGTCTTTTTGCACCGGATGGCCAATCAAGACACACAATAAGAAGAAGCAGCCTTGAAAATCAGCGCTTTCTATGCCAATGCTGTCTTTTCCACCGGAAGGCAAAATCATAACAAACAACTAACAACAAACTGCATCAACAACCTTAAAATCTGCGCTTCCTGAACCAATTCCGTCTTTATCTACCGGATGACCAAATCAAAACAAACAATCAGATGCAGTTTGAAAAATCTGCACTTTCTAAGCCAATCCGTCTTTTTTTACTGAAAGGCCAAATAAAATTAAAAAAATCAGCAGCAGCAGCTTTAAAAATCTGCACTTGCTTAGCCAATTCCGTCTTTTTCCACCGGAAAGCCATTCCGTCTTTTCCCACCGGAGTGTCAAATCTTAACAAACAACCAGAAGCAGCAGCCTTAAATATCTGCCCTTCCTAAGCCAATTCCGTCTTTTTCCACCGGATGACCAAAAAATAATCAGCAGCAGCCTTAAAAATCTGCGCTTTCTTATCCAACCCGTCTTTTTTTCTTGGGGCCGAATCGAAAACAATTTCGTTTGTAGCAGCAACCTTACAAAACTGCGCTTCCTGTGCCAATCCGTCTTTCTATTCGAGGCTGAATCAGAAACAAATGTTTCGTAGCAGCCATGTCCTCCTTCTATCAACCACGCCATTATTGGCGTGATTTAACGATTCTTATGAATCTCAATTCAGAGATTCACTCAGACACGTCTGTCACTCACAAGAATAAATCAATGACTGACTTTGTTTTGTTTGTTGCCAAAATAACAAACGTTGCCAAAGATATTTATTTAATTTTATTTATCGTCAGTGTTGCCGAAAACAACGATTATTTTGTTTCATTTTTTATTAATTTTTTTTTCTGCATATCTTTTATCTCGTATTTACATTATTATGAAGATGTTTATTGGTAATTTTTTTTTCAGAGGCTTCCAAAAATATTATTCAATCTAGATCCTCTAAGGAATTGAGTATATTATGAAGAGACTCCTTAAAAGCCTGAAAGCATCTTTTAGAATAAGAACTGTAGTCTCCAAAATGGATTTTTCTGTTGTTCGCTAGCTTCGAAATATGGCAGCTTTGGTGAAAACCTTGGTCACCCATGGAATAGTTCATTGAATAGGCCATTGAAAAATCTAGTTTAGAATATTTTGTAAAACTTGAGAGAATCAGCACAGGTATCATTGAAATCACTTCTAGTTCTGACCGGGAACAGACAGACTGGTTTTCGGTCTAAATTGAGAAAACAAAAAATCAAGATTTCGTCTGGATATTTAGGGTTCGTTTCTTAACGATATTATTGTTGCCTTAACAGAACCATCGATGGAATTGGAGGAATGACTACCGGTGCAATTCAAAGTGGAAAATAAGATTGAAATTTGATCTTTTATTTCAAAACTATTTTACAAATTCTTACCGAACATTTTTCGTGGTATTTTTTGCATATATATCCGGTTGGCTCCTAGGGCCTCAGATTATTTTAACTTTAAAGCCTGAAGGCATCTTTTAGAATAAGAACTGTAGTCTCCAAAATGGATTTTTTAAGTTTTTCCCTGCAGGTTTAGAAACTCATATTTTCGTCATCGAACTAATTCGACTATTTGTGTAAATTTTATAGAAAAAATCGGAATTGACAAAATAACACCATAAGCGTTAGATCCAATCCTGCCCGGGGTCTCTGACCTCCCGTGGATTTTCTTTCCGTTCAAATCGCTATCATTATCAACCGTCAACTCAAACGCAAGACGATTCAAGTCAATTTATGCAAACGCGCGCTGAGCCAACATTTTCATAATATGCACCTTCAACGGATAATGGTCCTAAACTTTAAATAAATATTTACATATACACACACACATACTCGAATGTATTTATATGGCTGTATGACGGCATCAGTGGGGGAGCACAGGGAGCTGGAAATTAGCTTTTTTTAATGGTCATTTTCTTCCATCGATCCGGGTTACCGAGGGGTTTGGCTGGCGTTGAATGGCCCCGGAGAAAACTTTCCTTCCGAATTTCATGTGGGTATACCCGGCTGCCAAACACATTATGCGAATTTACAAATGAGATGCCATAATTAAGCTATAAATTGCGAAGATTAACGCAGGCAAATAAACGTCCGGCCGGAATGGGGATGATGGCCAATCCCGAGGCATCATCGTCGTCGGCCCAGAACGTCCAGCCAGGCTCATATATTGAGGCATTTATAGGGGAATAAAATTCGGGTTAATTCATAAAAAGCGTTAATTAATGTTATATTTGGCTGAAGTTACGCGTACTGATATTTACTCAGAACAGGATATTTACTTAAAGAAACATCTGAACCACATCTTTCAAAAAGTATCCTCCTTTATGAAAATATTTCTAGTAAAAATATCGCTGTTTCTATGACGATTAACAAAGCGTTCATAAAATTTGAATGATGACCCCTAGTCAAGCTTCGGGCAGAGCGTACTTTACGTCACTTATCGTATCTTCACTCTGCAAAAACTTATGGCGCTTTTGGGTGAAAAGACCGTTTGACCGTTATAGCCGTTTCAAAGTTCCTTTTTAACGACGACGACGACTCAGAAAACAACAACTAATGCCATCGTTTTCGCAGAGATAAACATTCCGAGATAAAGTTCTCGTGCTGTAACGAGGAACTTGCCGGGCCCTCGTGCTCTTTTTCTTGCCAAGACAAGCGCGCGTTTGTTATTTTCAGCGTGAAACTTTCGCAGGAAGGTTCCCAAATTAATTTACCTAGTAGGGATTTACCTAAATGAATTTACCTACAGCGGCAAATAGGACTATGAAAGTGTTTAAATTTGTGGACCAAATTTTATTGTTGGATTTATAACATTTGCATTACGCTTCCTAGTGTTGGACACAAGCGGCAAGCAAAATACAATGTTTTTCATGGGTTTTTTTTTCAATCAAACTATGATAAGCCCCAGTATAGGATATTTGTATATCGAAATATGGCAGCTTTGGTGAAAACCTTGGTCACCCATGAAATAGTTCATTGAATAGGCCAATGAAAAATCTAATTTAGAACATTTTGTAAAACTTGAGAGAATCAGCACAGATATCATTGAAGTCACTTCTAGTTCTGACCGGGAACAGACAGACTGGCTTTCGGTCTAAATTGAGAAAACAAAAAAACACGATTTCGTCTGGATATTTAGGGTTCGTTTCTTAACGAAATTATTGTTGACTTAACAGAACCATCGATGGAATTGGAGGAATGACTACCGGTGCAATTCAAAGAGGAAAATAAAATTGAAATTTGTTCATTCATTTCAAAACTATTTTACAAATTCTTACCGAACATTTTTCGTGGTATTTTTTGCATATATATCCGTTTGTCTTCTAGGGCCTCAGATTATTTTAACTTTTTGAAAATCAATCAAAGGGTCCGCCAGAATACAAGCACAAACTTTACAAAGGTTTTTTTTATACGGTGATTTTTTCTGACAATAAATTACATTTTATTTTTTATTTACATAGTATTCCGTCTCACGACATAACTTGACGAACATAATTCCTAAAATTCACTCGGTTCATAGCAACCGTTCTCCAATTTCTCGGGCACCCCACGTTCGCCAGATCACGCTCCACTTGGTCTAACCACCTCGCTCGTTGCGCCCCCGCTCGTCTTGTTCCTACCGGATTCGTAGCGAACACCTGTTTTGCAGGACAGTCGTCCGGCATTCTCGCAACATGTCCAGCCCAGCGTATCCGGCCAGCTTTCACCACCTTCTGGATACTGGGTTCGCCGTAGAGTCGCGCGAGCTCGTGGTTCATCCTTCGCCTCCACACTCCGTTCTCCTGTACGCCGCCAAAGATGGTTCTTAACACTCGTCGCTCGAATACTCCGAGTGTACGCAGGTCCTCCTCGAGCAATATCCATGTCTCGTGCCCGTAGAGAACAACCGGTCTAATAAGCGTCATATACAGGTTACACTTCGTACGAGGGCAAAGTCTTCTCGACCGCAGTTGCTTGTGGAGTCCATAGTAGGCACGACTTCCGCTGATAATTCGCCTCCGGATCTCACGGCTGGTGTCATTGTCTGCGGTCACCAGTGAGCCGAGATAGACAAAGTCTTCGACTATCTCCAGCTCGTCGCCGTCGATCATGACCTTGTTATTACTGGACAAGCGGGTTCGGTCGGTCTCGGATCCGCAGGCCAGCATGTACTTCGTCTTGGACGTATTAATCATCAACCCAATCCTTCCTGCTTCGCGTTTCAGTTTGCGGTAGATCTCCTCCACCGCCGCAGATGATCTGCCGACTATATCAATGTCATCGGCAAAGCAGATAAGTTGACTGGATCTGTTGAAAATCGTGCCCCGCATTTCGCCCACCGCTCGTCGAATAACACCTTCTAGCGCCACGTTGAACATCATGCAGGATAGACCATCACCTTGTCGAAGCCCCCTGCGCGATTCGAATGAACTCGACAATTCACCCGAAATCCGCACACAGCACTGCGTTCCATCCATCGTCGCCTTGATCAGTCTGATTAGCTTCCCGGAAAAGCCGTTCTCGTCCATGATTTTCCATAGCTCATTACGGTCGATCGTGTCGTATGCGGCTTTGAAGTCGATGAATAGATGATGCGTAGGGACTTGGTGTTCACGGCATTTTTGGAGGATTTGCCGTAATGTGAATATCTGGTCCGTCGTAGACCGTCCCTCCATGAAGCCGGCCTGATGACTTCCCACGAATCTGTTTGCTTGTGGCGTGAGGCGGCGGAGTAGGATTCGGGACAACACTTTGTAGGCGGCATTGAGGACAGTGATCGCTCGGTAGTTCTCACAGTCCAATTTGTCGCCCTTCTTGTAGATGGGGCATATTACCCCCTCCTTCCACTCCTCCGGTAGCTGTTCTATGTCCCAGATCCGGACTATCAACCGGTGTAGGCAGTCGGCCAACCTGTCCGGGCCCATTTTGATGAGTTCAGCTGCGATGCCATCCTTCCCAGCCGACTTGTTTCTATTCAGCTGGCGAATGGCTTCCTTAACTTCACTCATCGTTGGGAGTGGCTCCTCTTCGTCGTTGGCTACGCCGGCGATGTACCTTCCCCCACCGTCTTGATCTCCTGCATGTGCGCCGTTCAGGTGTTCATCGAAGTGCTGCTTCCACCTTTTGATCACCTCACGATTGTCCGTCAGGATACCCCCGTCCTTATCCCGGCACATTTCGGCTTGCGGCACGAAGCCTTTGCGGGATGCGTTGAGTTTCTGATAGAACTTTCGTGTTTCTTGGGAACGATGCAGCTGCTCCAGCTCCTCGAGCTCCTCCTCCTCCAGGCGGCGCTTTTTCTCCTGGAAAAGTCGGACTCGCTGCCTCTTCCGCTGTCGGTGATTTTCCACATTTCGACGGGTGCCTCTTTGCACTACTGCCGCCCGCGCGGCATTCTCTTCGTCCATCACCCTCCTACACTCCTCGTCGAACCAGTCGTTCCGTCGAGATCGCTCCACATAACCGATGACGTTCTCCGCAGCACTGTTGATGGCTGTTTTGATGGTATCCCAACAGTCCTCGAGAGGGGCTTCGTCAAGCTCGCCCTCTGCCGGCAGCGCTGCTTCGACCGATTGCGCGTAGTCTGCCGCGACCTCAGGTTGCTTCAGTCGCGCGATGTTTAACCGAGGCGGGCGCCGGTTTCGCTTGTTGTTCACTACGGAGAGTTTTGGGCGCATCTTCACCATCACCAGATAATGGTCCGACTCGATGTTGGCGCCCCGACAGGATCTGACGTCGATGATGTCCGAAAAGTGCCGGCTGTCGATCAAAACGTGGTCGATCTGTGATTGAGTTTGGTACGGTGATCTCCAGGTGTACTTGTGTGGGAGGCGGTGCTGAAAAAAGGTACTACGTACGGCCATTCGTTTGGAGGCGGCGAAATCAATGAGTCTGAGGCCGTTTTCGTTGGTCAGCTGGTGCGCGCTGAACCTTCCAATTGTCGGTTTAAATTCCTCCTCCTGGCCGAGCTGAGCATTGAAATCCCCGATGACGATCTTGATATCATGTTTTGGGCAACGGTCGTATTCACGCTCCAGCTGCGCGTAGAATTCGTCTTTGTCGTCACCGGTACTTCCGAGGTGAGGGCTGTGCACGTTGATGATGCTGATGTTGAAGAACCGGCCCTTGATTCTCAACCGGCACATTCGTGAGTTGATCGGCCACCACCCGATCACGCGCTTTTGCATCTTTCCCATCACTATAAAAGCTGTTCCAAGCTCGTGTGTGTTGCCGCAGCTCTGGTAGATGGCACGACCATCTGGATACGTTCGTACCGTGGAGCCCTTCCAGCATACCTCCTGCAGCGCTACGATGTCGAATTTGCGGCTCTTCAATTCGTTGGAGAGCACGTGGGTACTGCCCACAAAATTTAGAGATCGGCAGTTCCATGTTCCAAGTTTCCAATCGCTAGTCCCTTTTCGTCGCGTGGGTCTTTGCCGATTTTCATCCGAAATTTGTTGTTCGTTATTCGTTGCTTATGTTTTTTAGTAGTCACAGGCTCGCAAGGCCCGCAGCTAACCCCACTATCTCGCAGGAGGACCGTCGTGATGTTGCTGTTTTGGGTCCCGAACACCACCAGGACGTTGTTGCACTCCGCACGCCGCCCCTAACATGGAGAACAGACGCGTACGAAGCCCCCTAACTCATTCTGCATGCGACCAAAGCATCCACCGGGGTTGGGTACCCGATCTCCGCTAAGGTTGCTCGCACCCCAGCTAGTACCACGGGGAGGTAGAGAATCGGAGTTGCAGACAAGAGGTGATATGACCACTACCCGAAGGTTGGGTGTATGGGGTCTCGAGTTGCACATTGTCTACTTCACTAGCCAGGGGGCTACATATCTATGGTTTATTTCTTGACATCACTTATAAAAATTATTTTTTCAAAAAGTTATTTCCAAAATTATTCTTTCAGGAAATGTCCATCACTAGGTTTAAATTCAAAATTTAACTCTTTCCTTTTTTAAATCAAAACTCATGCCTTTTCTTGTATTGGAAAAACAAGCAGCATACATACGTTCTAAAGGAAAATGTAAAAAGGTAATCTTCTTTCTGTTGCCAAGACAATAATAAAAATAACAAAAATACTGCGCTTCCCATTTTCTTTCCCTAGTTTTGCTCGCTCTCACATTCTTCGCCCCTTATCAGCGTACTATCATCGCGAGGTCCCTCGTTAAGCGAAGCATCGGCGCATCATCGCATCATGTTCCGTTTATGCTACACCGGCTTGATGCTCTTCGAAAACATTGTAACTTGTTCAAATGGTTTGCTGTTGTTGTTTTCGTTTCGTTAACTGCTGCTTTTTATACATTATCATTTCTTAAATGCTCTCCTACAAGAAGCACTTGTTATTTGGAAATCTGTTTAACCCTTCACAGGCTGTTGAGAACCGAACTTATTTTTTAAAATTCATAAGGTGCCTAAAATTTGTCAAATTTTGTCTTTCCTTAATCGAATCCTTTTTTTAAATTTGGATATCCATATCCTATTTCCTCTAGTCTTCACAAGACTATCACTTCAAAGGTTAACGCCCAATCGCTCTCCCGTAAAGCGATCAAGTCACGCAAGTTAGGTTGCTCTTCGAGGCGTATCGCGTGGAAGCAGCAAAATCTTTTGCGCGAATCGCGAACACAAAAGACAATGGGCAAATATTTCTTGCCTTAACATACGCCTTCATCCAGACTCCGAACATGTGGGCGCTCTAGAGAAAGAAAAAAAAACAAAACATTATGTAATGCTTAATTGAAACTATAATCGGTTTTTGAGCTGGGCTTTCAACGGATAGGTACTGCTGGCTATATGACTTTGACACATTCCTTTCCTATCCGGGAATATCGTAAACAAGGGGCCGCCGAAAGAAGCACTTGTACCGGTGCGGTGGCACCTTCCTGTTTTCACTCCTTTTAAGGATTCGATCCGCGGCACAATGGAGCCGCGGTGAGTAAAAATAGGGAAGAATTGATTCTGGTTTTGAATTTGCGATCTGCGACTGAATTCAATACAGATACATCTAAAAATGTAACTGATTTCTTTTTTCGAAATGCTGAATCTGATTCCTGGATTTTGCATTCTGAATCCTGCAACCAGAATTCCGATATTGTCATTCTAGCTAGAGTTCGATGGGAACCGAACCGAACCGGAACCGGAACCGAAAACCGGGAAAAGACCATATGTATAGTTTTTTGGGGTTTTTTGACTAAAAAAATGCGAATCACAATTTATGAAAGAAAAACCTGCAAAAAAGTCGTCACCCTCAAGGTGTGTGTATACAGGAGGTGTAATGATATGTCAAATTCCCGATTCAGCCATTTTGGTTTTGCTGCTGCGAACTTCGTGGAGCTTTATTTTTGGATACAAAGTCCTCAGTTCAAACAAATTTACCGATGATTACAAACAAACTCATAGAACCTTACTGCGCTCTCCTCGCCTACTTACTTAGTTACAAAGTCAGAGAACCTTGTGTTCTAATAACCTTGGTCACGCTGGAAAGCAGGAATGTGTCATATGCAGACGTGCGTTAGCTCGCTTCGGAAAAAATCGTTCTGCTGGTTTCTTCCGAGTTTATCGCGTTATGTGCAGATTGTAGTCTTTGTTCCAATCATGACGTCAATGCGCACAAAACGAAAAGAATAATTCTGCATTGATGATTTCAAAGCATCGCACTAATAAAATCTTACAACGAAACAACAGAACGAAGCTTACCGAGCAAGAAATGTGCACGCAGGGTTGCCAAATTTTTTTTTACAAGAATCAGGGACTGGTGAAATAAAAATCAGTATACGTCAAAGTAACGGAAAGTGATGACCTGGGGGAGGAAGACTGAATGAAAAAAAAAAAAATTTCAAACGTCAAATTTCCTTCATCAATCTACCGACCAGTGCGAAGGTTCAAATTTTTACTTTCTTATTTAGCGGTTTTCAATCAAACTTTTTGATGCTGAAAAGCACTTATTTAGCAAAAAACAATGATTTAACTAGGTTTTGTTTTGCTCTGGCAAATTCATGCATGATCAGTCGCTCAAATTTCGTTGAAGTTTTTGAAGCTGATAAATAAAAATTGTTTAATTAATGGTTGTTCTAAAATAGCTTAAATAACAGGTTTAGATTTTGAGTAGATCCCATGGACCGAACAACATTTTCAAATAATTCAAAGTTTATATTTACGACAGAGTAGACAGACTAGTATTGGATAATCTAGCTGGTGTATTCAATTTCGATGTTTACTTTTGAATCTGCAGCAATTAACTCAGAAGACTTGAATCTAGTCTCTAAACAACAGAGTTACATGACTCGCTACACGAAACTGATCATCTAAAGTTAAAATTTGATCGATTACAAATCTTTTCAACAATTGCTGGCTTTTTGCCGAAATGTGAAAAAACGATACAGAAAACGATACAGCGAATTTCAGTCTTCCTCCCCCAGGTGATGACCTTTTTTTGGTCGTCGATCCACGTTTTCACTTCAGCAATGTATCTAATGCGGTCCCTTCTACCCATTTTGCATTTCATTTACAAAAATCAGGCATATTTTCAAAAATCAGGGAAATTCAATGGCTTATCAGGTTGTCAGTCTGAGCCTTAAAAATCAGGCAAATCCTGAAAAATTAGGCACATTGGCTTCTCTGGCCATGCGGCATTATCCGATTGATTTGTTCGGCTGCCGAATGAACACGAGTTTTAGTTTTGAATAAGCAGAACCAGGGTTGCCAATGTGCCTGATTTTTTCAGGATTTGCCAGATTTTTGGAGGCCTAACCTGATAACTTGTTAAGCCGTTTTCCATGATTTTTAGAAATAAGCCTGATTTGAATATAATGAAAAATTGGTAGTATGGAACTCCTTTAAAGACATTGGTGGAGGTCAAAATGTGGATTGACGACCCAAAAAAATGTCCTCACTTTGACCGAAATTCTGTTAAACCATGTATCGTGATTTTTTTTTCTCATCTTCCTAAATTGTTGAAAAATAATGTTGGCAACCCTGAGCAGAACTGAACGTTATGTTTTTGTTTCCTTCAATTTCAGTAAACTCGACCGAGCTTATCCGAAGCTCACTTATTGAATTAATAAGAAATAGAATCGATCTGCAAATATGGAAAGTGCGAGTTTGTACACTCAAAAGAAAATGACAGTGAAATTACTGAATCCGTTGTTTAAATCTAGGTCAGACAAATAGAAATTTTGCTGCAGCATTTTTTACTTTTCGACTGAAAAAGGAGCACTTTTTGAAACGATTTGTAATCGTGTATGATAAAAATTCATGCCGGAACCAAACAAAATCAACAAAGCTGTTTTTTTCATAGATGAGGCGTGCTCAGTTTGTTGAAACTCGTAAACTTATCCAATGCAAAACTCTCTAAACGACTTAAAAAAAGTTTTAAGAATGATCATTCTAATAAAACAAAATGTGATGCCTGCTCACTGGTCGGTGATTTGATCAGATCAATTTGACATTTGAACGCTTTTTTTTTTGTTTTTTCTTCTGTTTTCCACCCCTGGGTTTAAATAAACAACAGGCAACCATATTTTTTAAGTAAATAATGCTTTGTTCTTAAAAATACTTCGCGCGTAGTTATTTTACTTTGTTTTGATTTTGGCTTCGCTTAGTAAATTCGACTGCGTTTTAGTAAAATGGTCAATGTCATGATGCAATGGTTTCTTCGTGCTTGGTAAAATTGATATGATTCATGATAAAACTACTTTGTTTTACGATAGAGGAGCTTGATTCAAAAAGTAAAATTACTATGCGTTATGACATTACTAAAGTGCAGCATAAAATATTTTGCACCATAGTAATTTGTAGGTTTTTTTTTGAAAATTTATTGGGTTTGTTCAACGTAAGTTGGTAATTTTATTATATGTAATTTTGTAACAGCAGTCTGCATGGTCCTCTAAATTCCAGTAAACCTACAATACAAACAACAGAACTCATTATAATAACATCAATCAGTATAAACAATAAGAAAATTTTCCGAGTTCAGTTAGATCAGCTTCTCCGAGATCATAGTTGGGAAAAATATCACAATCCTTAAAATCGTTAAAATTTATAACACGCACCAATGTTTTCGAGTCAAAAATATTTTGTTCTTCAAAGTACCATGCGTGTAGTATTTTTTTTATATAATTTATTTCAACAATGTGGAAATTGCTATGCGGGCGCTAAAGGGCGAACACGAAATTATTGCAACACCGAAAATGTCATGCCAATATTCTTATAATGTTTAGAATCAAATCAAAATTTTAAGGTAGTTTTATACATATATTTACTTAAAAAATCAAAAGAAAAGTTAATCGATGGAGCCTTGAGTGTAAAATTTAACGCATTTTCGCTTGATGCCCTCCATCAAAGTCTATACAGTGTCATCTGGTACCAGTATCTCAGTTTTGACGTCTGGGACTGTCTTTTTGCTCTTCTGAAGTTCCCGCTTCATTATTGCCCAGTACGGCTCCACCGAGCGCAACTCCAGACAGTTTGGCGGGTCCTTTGGAACAAAATGGATAGAATTGACCTCATACCACTTCAGGACACTTTTAGAATAGTGGCATGATGCCAAATGTGGCCAAGGAGCTAAGTTGGCCTTGCTTGAGTACGGTCGTTTTTTTTTTCCACGGTCGCGTTATGCTTCGATAATGGGTGATGGTTTAAAATTGAAGAAAATTATCGAAATATTAGCCACTGATAACCGGAAGTGATGTGCATGTGAATGATAAACCATTAACCGTTTAATGAGGGGTGTTGTCCTCGGGAAATTAAGGCGATTTGAAGACGAGTTTTTGTGCTGTGGAAGGCTTGATTTATTTTGGAGATTCACTGAAGAAAATATGAATAATTTTTGAAAGAACAGCAATTTTTATTTTTTTAAACGGTGAAATTCCTTGTCCTGCTGGTTATAAATATTATTTGTGTGAAAAAATGTCGATAGAAGAAAGAAAGTACCACAAAAAAGAAAGAAAACGTGAAGAAGGAAGTCCTACAAATCAATGTGACGGGGGGAATACAGTGCTTTTGTGACAAATTTTTGAGGGAAAAGTTAAGCTGTCAATTTTACTGAGTTTTCATGATTAGGTTACGCAGTTAGAAAAGCCGTGGCTGAAAATTATGCTTTGGCAATAGCGAAAAAATAGTGAGGTTTTCAGACACATGTTTTCAGACACATGTTTTCAGTTGCTTGCGACCTTGGTTGGGGGCTACTTTTTATTTGGTTGAGTCATCGAAGCTTATTTAGTTTAACGTGCCAGAGACAGGAGTTGTTCGCGAGGTGCTGTGGAGAAGAAGGGATGTGTGGTTCCTTGAAAAACGGACGAAGACTTTTTTTCACTATCGGTCAAATAGGCAAGGAAGAGTTTCATGGTTGCTGCGATCTTTTGGACAATTCAAAAAGGAGAACGTACTGCAGTGCTGCTGCCCTCTTAAGGAAATGGAGATGTTAAATTTTCTTTTATTTGCAGACAATTATCTCCAGCGGGGTAATCAAAGCTAAGTATAATTTCAACGCGGTTCTTTATTTTTCATTTGTATAATTGTTTTTAGTTAATTACTTTCCCTTTAAAAAGAATTGCTGTTCGAAATATCCATTTCAATAGTGAAAATTATCATCGGTTATAGCTTCGCATCTTATTGTAAGTCATTAAAACCATTCGAGTTTTTAACAGAACTCGAAAGGTTTTGTTTATCTTCTAATGTTTTCCTCTGTTCTTTTTTATTTACAAGAGCGAGTAAAGGCGCTATATCCTTGGTCAATGACCAGAAATGAGAGTGCACAAAAATCCAAAATTGTAAAAATTAAAATTTGAAAATTGTATTTAAAGTTAGAAATTTCAGAATATTAATGCTTATGATGTCAGACAGGCTTGCAATTTCTCTAGCGAGAATCACCGTTGTGCTCGGTTTTCGATTCTCGGTAGAGATTCCCTGAAACGCACCGCAGAGATTTTTAGCCGAACCTCTGTAGAGAATCTGTAAATCAACACGACAGAGCTAACACACACTAAAGTGGAAAAATGTTTTCACCACGGAGAGCGACAGCGACGGCAGCTGGCTTGGCTTGTTGCGTTTACCAACACATACGAAGCTGAACCACTCGCCCGAAACATTCATCGTTTGTTGATGCTATTATTATGCACACCGTCGTGTTTGTTTTTGTCTTTGCTTTTTGGTGGCTTCAACTAGTCGGTTCTGTGTTTTCACCGGGGTTCTCTACAGTGACAAATCGTCGCACGCCGGAGCTATTGAAATTAGGTGTGTGTGGCTTTCGAAACCGGGGTGCGAATAATGTGTGGAGAGGATCGAAAAATCTCACCCGGGTGATTTGCAACTATCGCACGGGGGTGTTTTTTTCTCCGTTCTCCGTTTTTTTCGGTAGAGAATGGCATCTCTGATGTCAGATTCCCAAACGTAATTTCATCCTTATGTTTTGTGATTTCTGTGTACAAAATAACTCATTTACAGCCGCTGAAGAATGATCAGAGCCACACTTCTTTTTATCAACAAGGAGCACTATTTAGCGTGCTTCCAACGCTTTTCCCCTCGGAGCGTATGGTACTGGTGGTCCACGCTTCTTCTCTTTTTTTTTGTTCCTGACGTCTCTGCGTTCTCTGCTCCACAGTGGGCCCGGCCGATTTATGTTTTCTATTATTTTAATGTTTTTATGTTAATATAATGGAAAACATGAACAAAGACAAAAAGAATAATAACAACTTTTTATTATTCTCCGGGATCAGGCATAAGTTCTGGCTGTGGATGTACGATTAGTGATTAGTGATTAGTGAGTGGCATGATGCCAAATGTGGCCAAAATAGCGGAGCTTTGTCGTACTGCTGCAAGAACGGCAAAAGACGCTTCTCTAGGCACTCAGATTTGTGAATCTCGTCATTTACTGTGCCCTTTGTACGCAAGAGGACATTTTCTTCTTCTTAAATTTTTCGTCCACATCGAACTTGCTCTTGTCGGTAAAAACTCCAACCCCGGAATTTGCTTAAAACCGGCTTTTATGTACGTTTCGTCGTCCATGACACGGCAGCCATATTTTGTCAGCTTCTTCTCGTAGTGCTTCCGTGTCCGAGTTTGAGCCGGACTTTGTATGTACGTAGTCCAGCTTTCTTTTTTGCATTCTGGACGTAGCTCTGCGCCATGCCGATCTTTCTAGCCAAATCACAGCTTGAGATGTTGAAATTTGCTTTAATCATCCGCTTCACCTTTCTCTCCGTCTTTCACTCCTGGAACCGCTTCAACGCTCTGGAGACGGTTGAACGGTGAATTTTAAACATTTTTCCCAACTGGCGGTGCGATAGGTCAGGAAATTCCAGGTGTTTGGAAACAATTTGTTCTCTCGACTCGCGTTGGTTCACCTTCATTTTCCTTGAATCGAAAAACACGACTTCGAGTTTGACAGCATGTAAACCGGTGGTTTTCAAAGTGGTCCCTACCGCCCCCTTGGGGGCGTTGAGAGCTTCCAAGGGAGCGGTGAGCTCAATTTTAAAATTTGGGGGGCGTTAGAAGGGCTCAGAGGGGCAGTGAGGTCGTAGTTCACATTTTCTCAAATCTCGAAACAACGTAGATTTGAAATATGATCGATTAAGTTCGATGCAAAACAGTGAATTAAGTTACAGATCTAAACATCAGGTTCAATTCTAAAATATAAGAGAATATCAATTTCAAGTGCTTATTCGTTCGTCTTTTTTATAATCCATTCAAAAAATCAGTTGTGCCATTTGCCATGGATAAACTTTTAATGCAATTGGAAATCACTAACGTTGGCGGAATTGGGTTTTTTGAAACTAAGTTGAACTCTAAGACCCATGAATGCTACATAACTTTGAACATGATTCAAATTCAGATATCAAGAAATAAAAATATTTTTTACGTTTCACCGGCTTGACCGTTATTAATTTGTATGCAATAATGCAAAAATAATGGAGAAAAAAGAATTTTGTTTACCAAAATTTAAGATATGTGATTTGATATCAAAACAAACAAATCAATCAGTTAAAGTTTTGAGAAACTTTAAATAGAATTAAGTATTTATTGAAGGATATAAGCAATATGAGGCCCTTAAAGTCAAAAGGGTATGAGTTAAGATTACCAGCTTGCCCGGACATTTCACAGAATAATTGAGGAAGGTTCGGTTCGGCCCTTTTGCCCGTATTTCGTTGGAGGAAGTCCGGATTTTGCCTAGATTTATTCAACTTATTTGTAATGTCTAACATAGATCTCAAATTGTATTATTATGAATTTTCATTTTTACGTCCAATAAGAAGTTTTTTAAGGCAAGTGTTAAACTAATAACCATGACCTGTGTTTTGGAAGCTTGAAATACGGTTTAAAACCTACTAATATAATATATTTCAATTCTATTCTTCTTGATTTTTACTAAATTATTCCGTGATTTTGACAAAATTTGCCTGAATTTTGGGTTGAACATTTTAAAATCAGATGCCCGAATTTGGCGCGTTTTAAGATTAGCTTGCCCGGATTTATCTGGTCCAGATACGTGTGAAGAAAAATCTTACAAATTTAGTATAAGTGTATTAAAGCTAATTTCGATAAAACACGTGTTTTAGTTATTTATAATGTTTGTTCATTTTCCAATTCGAAAATTTGCATTTCTCTTTCGAACGAAATAATATGTGAAAATGTTTTAAAAATCTGAAAAATTACGAAATATAGTTTGAAGTTTGCATAATCGTTTGACATCATTAGATCAAAATTAACCATTTCTACACTTAAAAAACACCCTACCCCTTTGGCTCTGAAGGCCAAATGAATAAATTTTAAGTTAAGTCTCAAAACAACATAAAGGCTAAAGCTAATGGTTTTTCGACGATCCAGATTATCATTTTTTTAAAGATTTTCATAAAAAATTTCCAAGGGGGCGTTGAGCTCGAAAATTTTTCAAAAGGGGGCGGTGAGTGAAAAAAGTTTGAAAACCACTGATGTAAACAATACACATCAATGAAAAAGTGTGCAAAATTTGGTTGATTTACACCCAATGGTAGAAAAGTTATGTCCTGTAGAATGTGTCGCAATGATTTCGTGTTTGACTTTGAACACAGACTTCTAACAATCTAGTACTTCACTTTTCTTTGTCGGCAGTCTTTCAAAAATTGTTGGAAGTGACGTCACTTTTATCATGGTAACCAGAGATGCGTAAACTCGCCTCGGAAAGAATCATTCGGCTGATTTCTTCCGAGTTTAACTTGCTATTTGCAGATTGATTTCATCTTCGTTCCAATCATCACATCAATGTGCACAAAACGAAGAAAACAGTTTTGCATTGATGTTTTCCATGCCTCGCAGGAATAAAATCACAACAACGAAACAACAGAACGAAGCTGACCGTACACGAATGCACACGAGCGATCGTTGCCCGACGGACCGAGTTAACATTCCTCGCACCCTTCTCTCGCTCGTTTCCCGTTCCCTTGTATCTATCACTTTTAGCCACGCCCCTATGCGTTGTCCGATTGATGTGTTCGGCTGCCGAACGAAAACGATTTTTTCAGAACTGTACGTTCGTTTCGCTGATGTTTCCCCCGATTGCTGTTTACTCCTGCCGAGTTTACCGAAGCTTCTTTCCTGATGCTTTCCGAATTGAACTATCGATAGCAGCGTTGCCAACCTTCCAGATTTTTCTGGAATCTTCCAGATTTTTATGTGTCATCCAGAAATACAGACCTCATGTTGTCTGGTCCAGACTTTTCATAGATTATCCAGATTTGTCCAGAAATTTCAATAAGCTCAACGTTTTAATAAAAAAAAACTATTGAAATCCAATAGCTCAACACTGAATTTAGTATGAATCAGAATACAGATGTTATTTTGACAGCTGAATGGGTCTAAGCTTTCGATCACATAGACTCAGACATTGATTATTTTCATAAGAGTATTGATCCCTAGACTACAAAATTTCGATCCGGCGACCAAAAAAAAAAAAGGTCGTCAACGATAAAATTACCCATCCAGACTTTTCCAGAGTTTTTTTTCAAAATCTTCCAGACACTTCTGAAAAACAGTTGGCATCCCTGATCGATAGCATCATTGCAAATTGCAGTTTGAGTTTAACGAAATAAAATCGTTCTGCAAAGAAGGGCAAAGTGCGAGTATGAAGACTCGCGATTTTAACATCTCTGATGGTAACTATGTTTACGAAGAAAAAATTACTACTACCTTTGCAGCGTTTTTTTCTCAACACCCCTCCCTTCGATCACATTGGTTATCGCGACTTGACAACTTCGAACGTCATTTATCGCGTGCAACGGACGAGTTCCGAGGTTCCTCGTTTACTGCCAGTTGAAATCTTTTGTCCCGCGCATTCCTAGATTTCCGGGTGGTTCCGCGGTAAAAAAAAACGACACACTCCTACTTTTCGCGAAGGTTTCCGATGTTCCCGGGGAACCAACGTTTATGCAAATCTAATTGGTTCGCCTGGTAAAACTTCTGGTAGCCACCTATCATTTGGCGGAACTCCCATCTTGGAAAGAAAACGGCGGCGGTGTCATGAAATTTCCTCGCTCGGTTGAATTTCGCGCGCCGTTGCGGGTGGAATTCGAAAAGTCACTGGGAAAAGTCACGACTAACAATCTAATGGTATCGGAACAGCAGCTGAATCCACATCAATGACATAGTTTCCGCGCTCAGCAAATCGTGGCATCCCGCGGGGAGTCCCACAGCCTCCGGAGGAACGATCCCACGATCCGATCCAGCGCAGCGCACGGAATTGCACGTGCTACCTGATGGGGCATACCTGTGCCTGTGGTTTATTACATTTCTTCGAACTGTGGCTTTCCTTCCTTTGAGAGGTTCAAGTGCAGCAAACCGCAAACGCGAAACGAGACGAGATCGCT
The DNA here is from genome assembly GCF_029784155.1 of Uranotaenia lowii. Taxonomy (NCBI): domain Eukaryota; kingdom Metazoa; phylum Arthropoda; class Insecta; order Diptera; family Culicidae; genus Uranotaenia; species Uranotaenia lowii. Next base: position 155,205,114 of record NC_073691.1, on the reverse strand, counting down.
GCTCTGGTTCTTCGGTTTAAGCAAAAGCAGAATGGAAAGAGGAGAAAAAAAACAGTGAAAGTCGATACGGACCTGCGCGGCAATTCCCGATGTGTTTTATTTGTGTGATTCGCCATTTGACTTGCTGTGGATGAGGCACACCCTCCCGCACATGACAGACACAGGATGCCCGGATACGTAAGAAATGTGTGTTAATTGGTTGAAAATGCTGTCTTGCCCCTCATATCGTTGGATCCGCCCGCGCGTTCCCTCGCCCGACTAGGGGAAGTAGGGGCATAATGGGCATCTAGAGCAAGACATGAATTTAAAAACACTGTTTAATGGGTTAGTGATGAACACTGTATCTTGTTTAGACACTGAAAAATTAAATTTGATTTCTCCGAAAAATCGTTTAAGTCCATACATTTGAAATTCGCGTTTATAGCTGAAAATCAGCCACTGGGGTGAACAGAGCACCCCCTGGGAAAGAATGAGAACCTTTTTCAATAGAAGCTTGCAATACATAGAAGTACAAAAACAAAACACACACAGAACAAAAATAAACAATAAAGCATTTCCCCACTCGTGAAACGAACAGCTGATTTCTCATGTTTACATTTTCTCGGCATATCGTGGTAGGATGAACATAACAACAACATTACGCATGTTCAATGACCAGATAGTAACGAAATAAATTTGGCCATGCAATTATAGTGGTTTTGCAAGCGCACCTTGGTGAGGAGAATATGAATTCTTTATTTAATTAATTGTAAATTCATAACAAGTTAAGACATGAAGGTATGTTAATGATTTTAGTTTTTTAGTTTTTAAAAGAAAGCATTGAACAGTGCTTATGATCAAAGATCAAAATGGCGACCAGTTGGTGTTCACATTTTTCATATCAAAAACCAAAAGTTACCCTACCACAATCTGTCTCTGGAAATACTCTATTGTTCGAAAATTCGATTATTTTTTTATTTGTAGAACCCAGAAAGTTGATAAAATTCCCATCTTTGACAGTTTTGGTATTGCGCATATATAGTTGTATGTAAAATAAGATCAATTTATCGAATTTAAAATAAATTACTTGAAACATTATTTATTCCCCCGTAAGGAGTTGCAAAATCAAAGAAGAAAAGGGCGTGGCAAAAGATGAATTTGATATTTGTTTCGGCCTAAATGTTAGTCAACAGTTAGCGATTAGCGATTTAAGCTTAAAGCGTTAACTTTTTCGGAACATTTAGCTTATTTGATTAGCGATCGCTAACTTTGAATGAGTTAGCGATTTAATTGGCGGCGCTAATTTTTCAGTTAGCGATGCCGAACACTGATAATATTAGAATGTGCGATTGTGGCCACAAAATTTCGAAATCATGAAAAACTTTATACATATGGGTCTAAACAGAGGATAAAATTGGTGCTGGCCGATTTGGTAGCTGATTAGAAATTGAGCGAATCCCACAACAAATATCAGTTTTTTCAGCAGAAGCTTGCAGATAGCGTTGGCTTTACACCACAGTAGTTCTACAGGGAGCTTCGTGATGTTTTCAGACTCAGCAAGTGTGTTACTTGCCATACAAAACCCTCGAGATCATCACCCCTGGATACAACATATCCCACAGGCAGCATCCGACAATTTCATCTTTCGTTGGATTCCCGGACACTCCGGAATCCATGGAAATACTGAAGCAAATTAGCAGCCATAGGAGGCAGCGATGAGCAATATGCGTTAGAATTCCGAAGACAGATCTCTCTTACTGGGCTAAGTCCAACGTGAGGCAAACAGTGGAACACATACTCATGTCCTGAACTCCAAGGACCCAGAGAGTCCATAAGGAATATCCTTTCAAATGACGAAGTAGAAGAGGAAAAACTACTTTGTTTCCTAAAAGAATCCTATTTGTTTGATGACATGTAAACTATAATAAACTTCTTCCAGAGACGAACCAAACTTTGTTTTCAATCACGGTACCGTGGTAATTAAAGGGAATTTTTCGATTTCTTTGATTCAGTAGAATTATTCAACCCAGTAGACTCAGAACCCATATTACAGTTTTAAAAAAATGTTTTTAAAAGAGTAATTGTATTGTGTTCAGTTTATTTATTTTATATCGCCTCTGCTAGGTACTGACATTCATTGAACATACATCGAAAAACGATCCGGATCGAAATTTTACCACCGTTTGTGTCTCTTTTTTCTCAAATTTCTTCTCAATTTTGCGGTTTCTTCTCTCTTATTTGCATTTAACGTTTGCTTAGTGTGCCTTAAGTGGGCCATAGACTACAACCACATTTATGCAAATGCGATGAAATTCGATGAAATTCTGTCGCTGTGAATAGATTTGCATCGTGTATGGCACTGTTTGAATGATCGTGCAAACGGTTTGAGTAAAATCGGTAGGGATCGAATTTTTTTGTACAAACCACCCTCTGTGGCATGGTGTATGGTGCTTTATTGGAGAATTTGTAAGTAACGTTTACATGAGTAAATTAATTCAATTTTTAATACTTTTTTCGTTATATTTTTGTAAAGATTTTTATCGCGCTGGATGTGGACCACACGCTAACTTTGATTAAGATAAAGGCAAATTTTAAGTGTATTTTAAACACAGTTTAATATTTTATAATTTTGGAGAAAGTTATCATTAGTTCAATTAGTAATTTGAACATCGATGAGTAGCCATACTTAAATATTGTTCTCTCTATTTCAGATTCTACTGTCACTAAACGCATGTGAACGACATGAAGCCAACAAACTTCCAGGTAACAAAAATAAATCAACAAATTCTCTTTACCAAATCTCAAACTATTTTGAAACCAATATAACCCCGAAGAGATTGCATCCAAATAAGGTTTACACATTGAACAAAACTTTTCAATCATCCATACATAAGCTCCACCATAAGATACCTAAGTGATTATTCAATTTCAATCAATTTAAAACATATTGAATAAGAAACAAAAACCGACCCGTTAATTTGTTTACCAGTTGTTAACGAGCAGCCAAAATTCATCAACCCGATCGTTAACCTCAGCGCCAACCAATCAGTTGAAATAATTTTCCGGATATTTTTGCAGCATCCTCAAGCAGCTTTTGCTTTTTCTCTTCTTCGAAACCACCCGGTTTCCTCTTCACGCACTGCGCGTCCGTTTCTGAGCTGTCTGTAACTCATTACAAAATCACGAGCCCCCTGTTTAATTGTTACGAGAGACCGAGCTCGGCCATCACTCGAAAACCCAACGACTGTTGAAGGCCTTGCTTACGAAAAAAAATGCAATAAAAGGTTACTGGCCTTTTGATACTATTTAGTCGGTTCAATGGTGTTTTTCTCTTTCAGCACCAAATTTGATCTCGTCGCGTCTAATCAACTGCGTGAGCTGTTCGGTCGCTGAGCTCTACAACAATAGTCCAATTTTTCAGTGTTTGTTGCACTATTTTGGAATTTTTCTAACACTATTCGATTTTTGGAAAATTATCTTGAAATTCTTCAGGTTTCTCTGCTTTCTATTCATTTTGAAGGTTTTCTAATGGATTTCAAGCATTCAACTATACAAAAAATAGTTTCTACTACAAAATCTAAGTGGTTTCATGCATTCAACTATCTATATAATAAACTAGCTGACCCGGCAAACTTTGTTAAGCCTGTAATTTTTGAGTATTTTTTTATATTTTAGCACTGTTCCTTAGTCAGCCTTCCTGTTAAGTGTATAAAAGCTGGTAGATACTGTTGTATCAGAAAAAAAAATCCAGAATTATGGTTCGTTATTCGAATTTCATTATTTTAAGTTCATTCAAAAAACCGCAAATGGAATGAAAAATACCATAGATAAATTTATATTCAAAACCGGCAGTTCGTGACACAGAAACGCTCATACGATTTGCTGTAATAAGTTCGCTAACTTTTGTTTAGCGAACTTATTTTCTTGTTGAGGTAGCGTATAATAAAGTTTTGCTAATGATCAGTTCCGGTAACTTAAGAACGCTTAATCTATCCAGTTTCAATTTAGTTTAGTCATCATTCCTATTCAAAAACTCCTATCTGATAAAGTATTTTAAAAATGTTGAAGATTGATTTCAACAGAAAATGGATATTTTTTGCTGAAGTCGTCATGAATAGAGTAGTATTTTCGATTTGTGTTAACCTCTGTATTTAAATACATTACAGTTTTCTTTAAACATGGTCGTTAGAATAGGAAAATTAAAAATAAACTCGGAACATTTAAAGAATAATGAATTTAAAATAATTTTTTTTTTTAAATTATGTCAAATGTCTTTTTTTCGGACTTTGCTCTAAATACACTAATTGAATCTTATTGTGAATTTACAGAGCTGAGTTTGACAAATATTTAACAATTCAGAAAAAGTTACTATTCATTTCATTTCATCGTCGACAGAAGAAGAAGAAATCATCGGACAGAGTTTCTGAATTGCGCAAGAAAAAAACCAATAAAAGGATTATAAAACATACCCGTATCAATATTGTTACCGCCCAGTGGAATAATACGGCTCAGCTGGGGTCCTGGAACAGTGGAGTACAGAATTGGAATGTCTGGTAAACTCAAATAAACCACAAAAAAGGTATTTATGCACTAGTTAAGAATTGCAAACCACGCACAAAAAAATTACACCGCTGGTAGTTCGTCCATTGTTTCTGTCTCTCATCGATATTTTGTCAACAAGTGAGACGTGAGATAGGAATTCGACGCGCCTTCACAACCGTCGCGACGCCAGAGATCACTTTAAAATTTATGCTACCAGTGTTGCCAGATACTTTTTCAAGTTTAAAAAAAATTTAATCATTATGAATTCAAATGAAGATGATGATGTCAATGCAATTATATGTTTCATTTGTGATACAACAGAAAAAGATCCTCAACGCGTTATTGAATGTGAAACATGCAATAGATCCGTTCATTTCCGTTGCAAGCAAATACGTGGTAACGCAATTGCGCGAGCTAGGAAAAAACCTTACTTTTGCTCTACAGAATGTTTTGAAAAGCAATCAATTCCGAAAACTCAACAGCAAGGAAACTTTAGTGGAGTCATCGAGGAACTTCGGGCTTTAGGACAATCAGTAAGGGAGTCACGAAAGGAATCAGCAAATGTTCGCATCGCTCTAGAACAGTCTAAGAAACAAATAGAAGAACTACTAGAAACAAACAGGCATATAGAGACATCGCAAGAATTTTTGGCTGAAAAATTCGACCAAATAAGCAAAGGCTTTGAAGATTTAAAATTGGAAATAGTTGCACTAAGGTCTGAAAACCAGGAGCTGCGTATGGAAATCGTCACCTGCAAAGAACAAAATAGTGCTCTTTCGGAACGAGTTGATGTACTTGAGATAGAACTGGATAAGATAAATCGTAAGGAACTCTCTAGGAACGCAATTATACTGGGTCTTCCAACAACCGAAAAAGGTCGTGCCCTCATCCAACAAATAGGAGTAGCTGTAGGCTGCAATCTAGAGGAAAACGAAATTATAAGTGCTAGACGTTTGGTTGGAAACAATTCTTCAAATAAAATACCCCCCATATTAGTTGTCTTTGACTCTGAAGACACAAAAAACCAGCTTTTCGACAAAAAACGCGCTCATGGTGTTCTCAAAACATCTTCGGTAGGAACCATGTTCAACCAATCTTCCCAAACAGTAACTGTGCGTGATGAAATGACAGCTTTTGGTAAGGAACTACTTAGAGAAACCAGGAAATTGCAAGATGAAATGGGGATTAAATATGTATGGCCGGGACGTGATGGGAAAATTCTTATTAGAAGATCAGATGGAGCCAGAGTCGAAAAAGTAAGCTCCAAACAAGAATTGTTAAAAATATTGGAATGCAAAAAGCGTGCGCTAAATCATTCGAACACTTCGTTTACAATGTCGTCACCGAAGCGTCATCATGTACAGAACTAACTTCGTAAAACTGCGACAAAACAACTATCTTTATAAACATGAATTTCACATCCACAAATCATTTTTATTATACAATCGATGAATTAAATAAAAATAAAAGTTCTAATGAATCTGATCGTTTTTCCTTAAAAATCCTTCAACTAAATGCAAGAGGTATCAACAACCCTGATAAATTTGATGATATTAAATTAAAATTGAATCAAGTTTCCACGGATATCCACGTAATTGTTATAGGAGAAACTTGGTTAAAGAAAGAACGTATCCAACAAGCTTGTTTACCAGGTTTCAAAGCATACTTTTCATGCCGAGAAGATAGTGCGGGAGGAGGAATAGCTATCTATGTGAAGGATGAAATTAACTGTGATGAAATTGAAAACCAGAATATTGATGGAATGCATCATATTCATGTTCGCCTACAAGTAAGTGAAGGCAAAGTCAATATCCATGGTATATATAGACCACCTTCTGGCAATATGCCACGTTTCTTGGAAAAATTAGAAACAATACTATCTACAAACAATCCAAGTGCATCATGCCTATAATTATAGGAGATATAAATATACCGACAAATAGAACACAAAACCCAGACACAGTCGAATACCTGGAATTATTAAACTGTTTTAATTTTAAAGTAACAAATACCCACGTAACAAGACCTGCTAGTAACAATATTCTAGACCATGTAGTGTGCTCCGAAAACATCCAATCTAGCATCGTGAACGAAACTGTTTGCTCAGACATCAGCGATCACTCCCTCATATTTTCTACCATTTCTTTAAAGAAAAAGGTTGTTATACGCAAGCTTGAAAAAGTAATTACAAATAACGCATTGCTTAATCACCTATTTGCTGAAAAATTTACTAATCTTCGAGCTGATTCTGCAGAAGAGTTACTCTTGAAAACAATCAGCATTTATCGTGAACTTAAGACTAAATGTTCAAAAACCATCACGATGAATGCCCGAATAAAAGGAGTATGCCCATGGATGACGGTTGATGTTTGGCAATGGATGAAAATAAAAGATAACCTTTTTGCAAAACACAAAAGAAACCCTTTCGATGTAAGCACACGCAATTTATTACAACATGCGTCAAAAAAACTAAACTTGTGCAAGCAAAACGCGAAAAAGTTGTACTACAGCAATCTATTCAACAGCTCCGACAGCAAAAATATTTGGAGATGTTTAAATAATTTATCTGGTAAAGGATTGAAAGAGCATGATTCAATAAAACTTCTAATCAACGGAGATCTAACAAGTCACGAAAACACTGTTGCTAACACTTTCAATACATTCTTCAGTAACATAGGTCCCCAGCTAGCCTCCACTTTAACGAGCCAGCGAAATACTAACCGATTTGGAACATTGTCACAACTGCGCAACTCAATATTTTTGGAACCGGCTACCCAACAAGAAGTCATCACGAAGATACGAGATCTGGATCCAAATAAAAGTGCTGGACCAGATGGAATACCCGTTTATTTTATTAAAAATCATTTTCGATTCTTCTCTACGTTAATACGAGATATTTTTAATGAGAGCCTCTCTACTGGGAAATATCCGGAATGCTTAAAGGTTGCTAAAATCATTCCGATACATAAATCAGGATCAAAATTCGACGTTAATAACTACCGGCCCATCTCCATTCTACCTGCCCTAAGTAAACTGCTAGAAAAATTGCTGGTCACGAGAATAACAAGGTTTTTTCGAAGCCAAGGAGTTCTATATGACTGCCAATATGGTTTTCGGGAAGGATCCAGCACAACTACAGCAGTTTGCGAGCTTTTCATCGACGTTTACAAATCCATGGACAAGAAGGACCCCGTGGGACCTCTTTTTCTCGACCTAAAAAAAGCGTTCGACACCATCGATCACGAAATATTGTTGGAAAAACTAAATTTCTATGGTATAAGAGGGATACCGTTAGAAATTATTAAAAGCTTCCTGACCAATAGAATCCAGTACGTTGCAATAAACGGAGTTCGCAGCTGTCATCAATCGCTGAGAGTCGGAATACCCCAAGGCAGTAACCTCGGTCCTCTACTTTTCCTTGTCTACATCAATGACCTACCTAACCTCAACCTGATCGGGAAGCCACGTCTATTTGCTGACGATACTTCTCTGTTCTACACTGGGAAAACCGCCCACTCAATTGTCGAGAGCATGCGTGAGGACTTGAAGGTTTTACGACAATACTTTGATGAAAACCTATTAGGGTAAGTGAGCCTTAACTTGGCATGCTCCTTATCTTGGCATGCCAAAATGCATTTTGGTAATTTGTATGTCAAACATATGCCTAAAAATATAAAATAAATCAAACATAAAAGAAAATCGCATTTGTCTACATTCTGCATAGCATTTGTCCGCAATTGAATCCAAATAACTGCGTAATAATTTTTTTTTCACATGACAAACTGGAAGTAAAATTACGATTTTCGGAAAAAATCTGAAATGAACCTACCTTGCTAGTGCATCTGCCACCTTCGGATCGTTTTAAAAAATACACTTCCCTATGAAAAAATCACTAAAAAATACCGTTGGTTACAGCAAAACGTGGCAAAAAATATAAAATTATAACCTACTCCAAACAACGTACATATTTGATCTAAAATTGAAGAAATTATAAACATTTTTTTCGCCTAATCTTGGCATGAAATTCCACTAATTGAGGTTTGTATGTATGTGTGAGAACGAAATCAGCAGGCAGACGGTAGCCGGCAGCCGGCAGCTGAATCGTCGGCCGTTAGTGCACAGTGGTCTGGAAATTTAAAACCGGTCGAAAGTAAAAAGAATGATTGAATTGAAATAACTTAAAAATACCATAAATGTATTTTGGACTACAATCAATTTATTTATCTCACAAGCGTATTTGGCATCTTAGTTGGAATTATAATACTAAAAGTTTAGCTGCATTTTTTTTTTGGTAAATTGCTAGAACTTTTCCTCTCAACTTCTGAGCACGAAATCAACAGGATTCGGATCCGAATCGATATCTTGGATCTCAACGTTGAAGTAACTTTATCCAGACCCAAAAAAGAAATCTACAAATGGAAATAAGGTCCAACGTATTTTGATTTCATTTTATTTGTGCTGGAGATGAACATTTGCTGTTTATGTGTCGCTTTGAAAGGAATGGTTACAAAGTTCAAATTATGACATTCTAAATATTATGTTTATTTAAAAAAAATGTAGTTGCATTACAATGTTGAAAAATTATGTTATTAGGAGCTAAATTTTATTGTTTTCAATTTCATGTGAAATCAAAAATAATATTTTGACCAAGTTTGTTTTATATTATGGATCACTGTGCATCAGCAGAGGTGACGACGTTTGTTTTCCGTAGGAAAGGAATATGCGAAGGAAGCGCTGCCGAGTTTGGATGATGATTTCGCATGAGTGCGAGTGGGATGCAGCTTGAATTTCACCCAGCTTGTAAATTTGTTGTTCGCTTTCATTGGCTATAGTCCCCAAACGAACGAGTGAGATGCAATCTATTTCTATAAGGCTGGCTGGAGTGAGCGATAGTTTGTCTTGTTTTGCTATCCGGGTGTACGCAAACGATTGTTATAAAATTCCTAAGGACGACATTTTAAATATGTAGGTATGATTCAAAGAATCGTTCGCTTACTTGAGTTTTAGCTTTAGCTTGCTTCTTGCCTAGGTCATAATGGTTTTTAAAATGTCTCTCCTCCTTTTATGGGAGTGGAATAAAAAAAATATGAACATTCACTATCGTATGTTAACTTCAATGGAAACAGATCTATCATGATTTCATTTTAAAAAATTGAACAAACGATTTGTTTGCTCGGTTAATAAACATATTTATGTTAATCAATTCAATATTTTGGAACCTATTTGTTCTAGATTGTCATTCTGATAATAGAAATTTTAAACACACCAAAAACTGAAACAAACAAATGAAACTTTTTTACGTATGATTATAATTCTGCACGCAAATATCAATTCTAAAAAATGATTGACATTTCGTACTTTCGACTTTTTGAAAACAACACAGAACATTGTTGTGCTTCCTTCCAGGATATTATCAACGAATTCGTGGGAGCTGTTTTTGTATTAGTGAGGCAAATTTCTTCTAGAGGCGGCCAATTTAAAGAACTCATAAAGGGCCACAATTCGGAACGGGGGCCATAATAAGGAGCATTTTAATCAATAGTTTGATCAGGTTTATATCAAATTATCCACCGCTTTAAAGCAAGGACATATTTTTACTACATTTCAGGCTAGTAAGCAATCATATTTGTCGAAGGACTTTTAAAGGTACATATTACAGGAAGACTACAATCATGGGAAATATAGTCAACCATGCCTTAGGGGCCAAGTTCGGGTACATTTACCCTATCACTGAATATAGCGAAGTCCAAATATATGATTATATCAACATCCAGTAGGACACAGCAGTTGCATGAGGACTTGACTATTGAATCAATACCAATTGATAAAGTGGAAAACTACACATATCTCGGACTGAACATCGATAGCAAACTTAAATGGATCCACCATATCGCCAAGCTGCACAAAGAAGTCAGTGCTACGTGCGGCTTATTATGGAAAATTAAAAAGTTCGTACCAAGAAAGCAGCTGTCTTGGATGTACCAAGCATTTGTGCAGTCTAAACTGCAATATCAAGTCTTCATTTGGGGTGCGTCAGCAGATATACACCTGAAAAAACTACAAGCTGCTCAAAATCGTTGCTTAAAAGCTATATTTAATAGGCCCAGAACGTACTCTTCACGACTCCTGTACTCAGAAGCTCCGCACTCGACGCTACCAATAAAAGCTCTACGGGAATTGCAGGCGATCCTGATCATCCATTCACACCTACACGATCAGCAAGCTCATCACAATGTTGTATATGAACAACCAAGCCATTCATACACCCTCCGTAACCAAGCTAGCCTCTCAATTAGTAGACCAAGCTTTGAAATGTCACGGAAAGCTTTTCCTTATTACGGCAAACTACTATATAACAACCTTCCTAGTGTTCTAAGAAATGAAACGAACACAAACAGGTTCAAATCAATGCTGAAGCAGCACATCAGAACTAAACTAGAAAGTTACTTCTACCCATAATAGTTCATATGTTGAAAGAAACCCGATGATCCGTAATCCTTGAGACACCGCCAATACGCTTCCTTCAAAGAGATTTATCTCGCTGGAAGCAATGTGGAAATTATACTTCCCATCATTTTCTTTTGAAGAATCTTGAACGACACTGGGAAAGTTGCATTCAAACGATTTACACTCTCGTTTTAATTCTTTTCTTTTCCGCCAACTGCCACCACCCTCCGCCGCCCACCGCCAACTCACCGCCAATCACCACCACCCACGACCACCCACCGCCACCCACCACAACTCAACGCCACACACCGCCATCAATCGCCGCCACCACTAACTGCCTCGACCACCACCGAAATACCAATACCGAGTGTTCTAAATACGCAAAAGAAAATCAACTAAATGTCAAGTGTTCCTTTCCCAAGTGTTTGTTGAGAAAAAAATTACGGGATCGATGTATATTATTGTAAAACATGAATGAAAAAAAAAACAGAAATAAAAAATGATGAGGAGGTTTTGCGCCCACTGGAGAAGGACTTCGGAAAGAAAGTACACTCCCGCGGGCTTTTCCCTGCTCTTAAAAAAAAAAAAAAAAAAATTTACAGCAACACTTTTCTAATCAATATAATGTTTGAAAATGTCTTCGAAATTTGTGTCATCATTCTCTTGTTTTCAATTTTCAATTAGGGATGGAAAATTGCACTAAGAATTAAAGAATTTAGAAAAAAAAGAATTTAAACTTTCTTGTATTGAGATTATTTTTCTCTAAACCAGCAAACCCTGAATGAAAGCAAATCTATTTTGAGTATTTGGAATGAAAATTCATAATATTCACAAATTACTAAAATTTATAGTTTATGATCGTAAGATAAGAAACTGTAATCAAGACAGTTAAATTTAATTCTGAATTTTATTTTTAATTTGAATCAATATTCTAAATTTGGCTTTATGAATCTGGATTTTCAGTTATATTAAAACGTTAATTCAAAAGCTGGATTTTCGTTGATCTTGATTTTATTTTTTTTGGTCGAATTTAAGTGTTTATATTCTTTAATTTACTTATGCTTGACAGAGTGTTTTTTTAGATCTTATATCTGGTACGAAACTTTTTTTGTATTTTTGTGTATTGGTTCAGATTTTTCTCTATACTTAAATGTTCAAAATTTTAGGTGGCATGCTTTTTACTTAAAATTTAATTTTTATATTCTTTCAAAAGTCAAGACTTTTGAAACAGAGAGTTGGATCTAATAAAGTCCAATATAGCTAAAATTTTCAAAAGTCCGATTAACCACTGAGCATGAAAGGTAGTGTGGATTTTCCAATGTTCCCTGATCCTCCAATCCGTTTTTATGATAATGATTCAATTTACATGGAATCACAACATTAATAACCTTCAATTCTCAAACTAACTGGATAAAATCATCAAAAAATAAATTATGGTGATCTTTTACCAGTTATATGACTTTCTATTGGTGTTACCAAAACTCATAAAAAATTATTTGATAATGAAATGTTTCAATTCAATCTCATTAAGTTGTTTTGATTCTATTGAAAACTTACAGCCATATTGCTCGAGTTGCTAAAAGAATATGACATTTCAAAAAAAAAAAAAATAACGGTGAACGAACAAACATCTAGAAAAAAAACTTAGAATTGCCTTGACTCTGATGCAAAAAATTACAAATTTTGTCAATATTCTTCGTACAGGCTTTGCTATGCTTCGTTGTTGCGGAACCCCATAGGGAAAATCACATCCAAGTCTCCATTTTACTGGTGGGGATTTTTTTTTATTATCTGACAATTTGCGCCGGGGGTCTTCAGATTTTCCTCAAAATTGAATATTTGGTTCATTTTTGCGAATTAAAAACACATGTATTTTTTCAGATTTCTAACATTTTTATTTTTTGAGTTAGCTTCGGTTAGATTTTTTTGTAAATAAAAAATAACCATTTTTCAAAGCTACATAACTCTGTTGTTTCTCAACGGAAATTATAAAATAGCACATCAAAATGCATTGAAATTTTATCAGCTTTCCAAATAGAATAGTTGAAAAAAATTAAATAATGACCTTCAACATGAAAAGTTGTAAATAAACTTTAAATGGCGTCTAAAAGTACCGTCTGCACCACCGAATATTTTGCAAAAAATACCATTGTATAGCTCGATTCATGATGCAACTTTCATCTGAAGACACCAAATTGGGCCATTAACACCTTGAAGAGTTATGAAAGAAATAATGACAATAAACCCCTTTTTTGCATCTAAAACAAACAATGGTGGAACAACTGCACTCACATATGGAGATAGCAAGCACTTCTAACAACATGGAAACAAAAGAACTTACCAAAGCAGGTAAAAAAACACTACTTTTTCGTGCTTTGTAGAGTGTTTGCAGCAAAACTGATTTCAAATTTTAACCATAATTCTGAGTATCGTATTGTTTAAGTGATATAACTAATAATGGGAATGTTGCTTTTACAACCTGGTCATATACTATATAACTTATTAATTTTTCGATCAAAGATCATTGTGAAGCATAATCAATGCCAATAGTAGAAGGTTCAGTCCCTGTGTTTGGGATCACAAAATGTGATTAAAAAAATGAAATATGGACCTTTCTTTATTTTTTATATCGGGAGCTAAGCACTGGACACCAAAATCCTTTCCCATTGATCAAAAAAGTATGAGAAAGTGGCACAAAGGTTGTAGAAATAATCAAAGAGCTCAGTAAGGCCAGCCCAGGCTGTAAAATGATGAAAATTCGCCCAGTTTTGAGGTTTAGCGTACTAGAACGAACATAATTCGTCGTCAGTGTTTTGCTACCTCGATCGCTCACACACGAATCTTCAGTGTTCCACCGTCCATTTTAAATCAAATCTGGGGATTTACGGATGCAAAACTTAGCGCATAAACTTCTAAAAATGACAGTAAAACGTGCATAACTTGTTGTGACCTGGTGCAAAACTGGGTGTAAACGAATACGTTATTAGATTTTTGGATATAACATGAAGTCAGTTAAGCTGCAACAATCTACCGTCCCTTCTTTCATAACAGTCCCATATAAAAAAATAAGCAAGCGGACAATCAGCTTTTTCTGTTTTGGAATATATTTTCAAATTGTGACCACCACTTTCAGCATAAACGAAAATCGTTTCTAGGTTGTCATAATAAATCGTTAGGCCTAAAATTTTCGAAATTGGGTTATTGGTAAGGTCGAGAGCACCATTTTTATTCATTATGGGGCTGTTTATCGACCATATTTGAAACCTTTTTCGAATCTACCAGCATAACAGTCTCATACAAAATATATTTTTCTCACCAAGCTACTTTCTAAGACTTAAATTTGATCATTTTTGAACTTCTAAATGCAATTGTCAGAAAAAGAAACATACTTTTGAAAAAAATATCATGAATTTCACATTGTAAGTTCTTTTTACGATTTTTGATTATATCCGATAGTTTTTCGCTCAGGCAGTCATTCCTAAGAAAGTCAGACCTGCCTTCGAAAACTAGTGTGCATCATTCGACATCAAGTGAGTTAAAAAAATGTTTAAATGATTCAAAGCAATAAACCAAAGACTATTTCGCCGAAAGAAACATTGAAAAGTTAAAGTAACCAAATCCATGGTATTGCACATATGGGACTGTTATTCAAGTATATTTCATATACGACAGCCACGAATTGATTTTTTTTTCGAAATTTCTAGAACAAAACCTCTTTTTAGTCTTTTATGTTGAAGCCTTATGTTGACCTAAAATGACGAAAATTCATATGGGACTGTTATGCGAGTAAGAGCAGTCTGAAAAGGACGAAAAAATAGTGTTTTTTACCAGCTTTGATGAGTTCTTTTGTTTCCATGTTGTTAGAAGTGCTTGCTATCTCCATATGTGAGTGCAGTTGTTCGACCATTGTTTGTTTTCGATGCAAAAAAAGAGATTTATTGTCATTATTTCTTTCATAACTCTTCAAGGTGTTAATGGCCCAATTTGGTGTCTTCAGATGAAAGTTGCATCATGAATCGAGCTATACAATGGTATTTTTTGCAAAATATTCGGTGGTGCAGACGGTACTTTTAGACGCCATTTAAAGTTTATTTACAACTTTTCATGTTGAAGGTCATTATTTAATTTTTTTCAACTATTCTATTTGGAAAGCTGATAAAATTTCAATGCATTTTGATGTGCTATTTTATAATTTCCGTTGAGAAACAACAGAGTTATGTAGCTTTGAAAAATGGTTATTTTTTATTTACAAAAAAATCTAAGCGAAGCTAACTCAAAAAATAAAAATGTTAGAAATCGGAAAAAACACATGTGTTTTTAATTCGCAAAAATGAACCAAATTTTCAATTTTGAGGAAAATCTGAAGACCCCTGGCGCAAACCCGTCAGATAATTAAAAAAAATCCCCTGGTGCCACGTGAAAAGTACACTTGCAACGAAAATGGGCGCCAAAACTGCCTATAGAGAGATGGATGCACATCAGTAAGCCTTGATTGTTTTTCGCGCCTTCCTACTCTGGGTGATTTGAATGAAAAAAAAAATGGAATTTGGGTGCCATGACTTTTATTTGATACGAATAAAAACTAAAAATTAATTTTCAAATTCCACAAAAATATTTTCGAAATTATCTCTCCGTTGTGTTATTCTTCGCGTGAAGACGAACACAACAAAAAAAATCGCATGCAAATCGGATGATCCAGTGAAGAGTTTTGCGTGTTCGCACATTTCTGTATGGTCTGTCTCTCTCCCTGTTTTATATATATAGATCCATCTATGGTATGATTGATATTGTATATTCAACCATAAATATATTAAATTCAGTTATAACAGACATGAAGAATTGTGTTATGAAGATAGTGAAAATATCAAGAAATAAGCAGTTCGTTATAGCGAAACAATTGAAAGCATTGTTTTGGTTTCGGATTGGGGTGGAAATCCCGCCGGATCTACGCCGTGTATCAGTTTGATTGGACGACAATGAGCCGTTCCGGTCCAGGGCAAGTCTGCCAAAAAAGGGAACACCAATTTTCGGTTGAGGTTATGTATATGTTCCGATGATAATCAGTTTTCGGGCACTGTAGCCTTCTCAAAAGCAAGCACCTTGGGACATTACCCCGTTCAACAATTGGCGCACGGCCTAGCTCTAGGGCTCGCAAATCGCTTTCTTACATCTATAATAGGTATCTGTTTTTGTTGGCGCTGAACTGTAGATCAAACTTTCTACGAGCTCCCTTTGCACTCGAGCTTACTCTTCGGTATCCGCGTGCAAGACGACAAAATCCGACAGATGCGTCATTATGGCCAGTCATCATTTCTCTCGTTATTTTGTTTTGCTGGTTGATGGTTAAAGTTGCAAAATGAACCTAGCGAACGTATTAGATGGCTATTTTTTGTTCCTTTGTGCGTCGAACATTTGAACGTTCGAGATTACCGGCGGCGATCTTTGGCAGCTTTCGAGCCTGTTGTTGTTATTGTGCGGATGCTGAAAGATCAAGTGAGCTTTTTTCGATCAACCAAAAAAGTTATAATGAGATGAAGATTGTTGACCGCTGGCAGCAGTCTGAGGAAAATTAATTATCCGCTCTAGTTGTGCACCATTGTGCTCAAAAAGGAAAAGGCAATTTAGTTCCGGAGCTTTCTCTCTTCTTGGCTTTGTCTCGTTGCGTTAGATGAACTTTAAACATTTTGTTTTCAACTTCAGTGTCAACGTTGTTTCAAAGGTTAAAGGATAGCTTTGAAGATACTTTTCTAAAATTAAGTCATCCTTTGTACAAACTAGGTACTACTCAATGATGTTCACATTGACTAAGGTGGGCAGGATTGCCAACATGTTTTTTTTTAAATCAGGGAACTGGTGAAATAAAAATCAGGCTACGTTAAAGTAACGGAAATTTCGCTCAAAGTGATGACCTTTTTTTGTTGGTCATCGCTCCACATTTTCACTCTAATATGTGTTGTGAGCCTACTTGGTTGGATAATTGTACTGAATCGAAGCAATAAAAAAATTCTCTTTAATTCCCTTTTTATAAATAGGAATCAAAGGGGATCTTTGATTGCTTTGATTCAGCCACATTTGCACTTTTTCACTTCAGCAATCGTACCTAATCCAGTTCCTTATCACCCATTTTTCATCACATTCGCAAAAATCAGGCATATTTTCAAAAATCAGGAAAATGCAATGGCTTATGAGGTTGTCAGGCTGAGTCTCGAAAAATCAGGCAAATCCTGAAAAATCAGGCACATTGGCATCTCTGAAGGTGAGACAAAAGATCGCACACAATAGAGTATTTCCTGAGACAGATTGTGGTAGGGTAGCTTTTTGTTTTTTGTTTTGAAAAATGTAAACACCAACTGGTCGCCATTTTGATCTTTGATGATAAGCACTGTTCAATGCATTCTTCTAAAAACTTCTTTAATCAAAATCATTAACATATCTTCATGTCCTAACTTGTTATGAATTTACAATTAATTAAATAAAGAATTTATATTCTCCACACCAAGGTGCGCTTGCAAAACGACTACAATTGAATTGACAATTGCATTTTGTTACTATCGGGTTATTGAACATGCGTAATGTTGTTGTTGTAGGAAATAAGATGAGGATAAAATAATTAAAAGAGTTTAATAAATAATATGAATAAAAAGAAAATAATAATAATCATTGGCACCCCTATTCGATATGGAGAAGATAAATTGAGCAATTGACAGACAGGACAGGAGACGTCGTTAATAGGCGTCGTTAACGGAGAGATATTGATGCTTAGAGGGGTATGCGAGAAAGAGAAACAAACGCGCATGGAAGGAAGAATCAAGTCAGTTTTAGAATGAATTTCCCGAGAAAAGGTTCGCTTTGTGACTGCCAGCAACTTGAACGGAATGGAAAAATATTCGGTCGGTTTCGACAGTTGTTATGTTTACCCTACCACGATATGCCGAGAAAATATAAACATGAGAAATCAGCTGTTCGTTTGACAAGCGGGGAAATGCCTTATTGCACATCGGAGATGAAAAATAAACATAAACAAAGCCTGCGTCGCGAGGCATCATTGTCAGAGAGCTTTATTTATCGTAAGAGCAAGTTCACTGGTGTTAGGAAAAAGTGGTAGAAATTTTGACATTTTGAAAATTTTACCATGCAAAAATGTTTTCAAGATCTGTGGTGATCAGGATGTAGAAAGTCATAACAAGGTGATAGTCAGTACACAATATCGAATACTATTGGTTCTCTGAATGTGATAAGCTGAAGTCAGATGTCTGCACCTCATGACGTTTTCGATGATTCACAGACATTGGGCTTCAGCATACCTTGGTTTAATCCTATACACAACATCAAGGCGACGCAGTGCACTTGCTCTTATACAGCGCACTCTTTTTGGTTTGATTTCTAACCACCAAGGCATAGCCGATTAGGAAGCTATTGAGCTAGAACCCCATCACAACAATCTCCGGATAGTTCCTCCGTTTACTCTTGCTGTAGGAGAGATAGTAGCTGAGCAGAGCTCGAGAGACCTTTTAAGCCTAGCCACCACCAACATATACGAGTTTAGATGAGGACTATACCACGCCTTGGGAATGAGTTACTTGTCCGTGTCATACGGGCGCAAGACCTTCCATCAGGGCCGTAGGAAGAACGGACTCATGGGGGGGGTTTTGGTGACCTATTTTTTCATATGACATTTTTGCTCAAACAATGCATGAATAAAAAATAGTTTGTCATGTTAAATAGAAACTCTTGAAAATACATCCTAAACTCTTTCAAATAATGATTAGGATTTGTATAAAGAATCCTTTAGTAACAAAGTAGGAAACCTACTTTCATCGATGGAATTTCAAAATTTGCATAAAAATCTGGTGAACTTAGCTTAAGATTGCCAAAAGATCTTCCGCCGGGCAAATTCGGGTTATTTTATTTAAAACCTGGCGAAACTCGGGCATTCTGTTTTCAAATTTTCAAACCAAAACTCGGACAATATCTGGAAAAAATTGACTAAAATCCACGAACATTTCAATAAAAATGAAGAAAAAAAAAATTGAAATACACATATATAATCAGATTTTGAATCGTATTTCAGGCTCCCATAAAATCGTTGATATTTATTTGAATAAATCTAGCTTGAAAAATTTCGTTTTTGGGCGCCAAAATTTAAAATTATAATGATGCAATTTGAATTGTTTGATTTTCCAAAAAAATAAATGTGAGTGAATCTTTTTTTTTTTCAACTAAATTTTCAACTAAATTTAGGCAACCGGGCAGGGTCAAACAACATTCTGGCAAGTCCGAGTAAAACCCGATAATCTGGCCAGCTTAATTTTGCTTATTTGATTTGAACTTACAATTTTTTTTTTAAATAAAAGGCTTCAATTTTGAAAAAAATACTCTAAAAATTAATTCAATTTTGAAAAGTAAAAGTAAAAGATAAAAAATTTGCGTTCATGAAAATACTGAAATATTGATAACGTTGAACAATAAACCAAACCACATGGAATTTGCAATTTTTTTTTAAGAAGATACATCTTTCTTTATCATGAATTACTTATCTACAAAAATCAATTCCCGCGAACGGGTTTTTTTTAAATAAGTATTTCATGAGACAAAACTTTCAAAATGAACTAAAACTCTACTTAATTTTTATCATATTGAGCTGAATCTGAATGTTAATATTGAACCTATACTCAAAATATTAATTTTCAATCTTTTACGGGATTTCAATATGTTTTCTGAAATGAAAATGAAAACGGTTTCTGAATTTAATCATATGAGCCAAGAATCATACCAGTTTCAAAGCCCTCAATCATGAATCCATAATTATAATTCGGATGTTTCGGATTTCAATGATTATTCTTTATTTAAATTATGTTATTCTGATTCGACTTGCAAATCTAAATTTTAAATAATGGACCTATATCGCCATTTTGAAGCTTTGTGTTGTTTGAATTTAGCATAAATAAAGTACATGAACTTTGAATCTGAATTTGAAACAAAAACTCAGAAGGTTTCTAAGTTTTTGTTTTCATGTTCAGAAAAAATATTAACTGAATGTAAAAAAAAAATGCATAAGAGTTCCGCAAATCATGAATCAAATTTTAAAGGGAATGTAAAACCAAATTTCAACGACGATTTCAAACACAGCTTTCCATTTAAACTTTTGATGATGATTCGAATTGAAAATCGAGAATCCTTAACTGGATACATTTTCCGAAATATGAAAACACAAATACAACATCGATTTTGATTATATGAAACCAGAATTTCTGAAATGAATCAAATCTTATTTAAAATTGAGTATTCAGAATAGAATAAATATCAATAAGTGAGAAAATTTTGAAAAACTGTAGCAAAATTCTGAACCTGGGATCAGTTTTTGAGATTTTGACATCAGTTCTGAGTCAAGCTCGTTACTATCGAATAACCTTACCCCATCATCAAAATTTGATTAGGAATAACAAATTTTGAGTGTAGAGAAGAATACCTCGCTTGCTTTTGATGGACTCTCATGGGGGGGGTTTAACCCCCAAAACCCCCCCCGTTCCTACGGCCATGCCTTCCATTAGCTTGCTTAGTTTGGTTGTCTATCTTTTGCTCTCCGTTTGACCATTGTCTTGATCCGAGATTTTTTCGTCTATAGTACGCTACGAATGTTCATCGCGACATATCTTGAGTACAGTAATCTCAGCGTTCAAATTTAGAAATTGTCAATGCCTTGACATGAACCTGGCACAGACAAAGATGGCATGTTTTGCCGATTCCTCTGTACCCAAAGATTCCAATCAACATGGCGAGTTGGTAGAAGTTGACCTTTCCAAACTTCCGATTTACTCAGTCTGAAAGCCGCGGAATTAGCCTATGCGACCATCTTGCGTTGTTCGATGCGTCCAATTGCTCTACCACTGCTCTTAGAGCTTTACGCACTCCTCTAACAGCTCTCGCTTCGTAACATTCCTTATCCTCTGCCATAGTGATTTCGATAAAAGTCACGCCGATTACAAAACCTTCATCTGCTGATATGGTCCTGTATGCATAAGAAACACGCGTAGCCCTAAAGGAAAAACCTTTAGGGCGGAGCTCCTGGCCGCTCTACCGTATCGAAGTTTTCAGGCCAATAAGTCGATGGCTTGCGATGCACTCTCACAACAGTAGGTATTTGACAAGCGCACCAAAACCTAAGGGGTTGACGATCATGGACTCCGGACTTATACCTGTTGACTGTTGGAAAGCTTCTTCTACAATCGCCAGCTACAGAAACTGACCAACGAGGAAATGAAAATACTGAAAATCAGGAATACTAAAGATAAGCGACGACTTTTTCTGCCGAAGAAGGGCAGCTATGCGCCACATTTACGATTGAGACAATAGGGAAATAGACATCGAATTCTAATGCTAATCTTCGACGAGTACGCCTACTGGAGAGCGGCAATGGCTACGGTCGCCCTCAAACGGATCATGTCGGACACCTCGGCGATCCGATACACCATAAGGAAAGTATTGTCGAACGTTTCCTAATTATTCTTACGATATGGTGGAGCGGCTCTGGACAAGCAGTGTAACCTGCGTGCGTAGACTGAGCAGTGGTGCGGTGGTGAGCCGGCACCGGAATGCTGGAATAAGGCACGTGAAGAAGCTTTGGTAATCCTTCTGCTGGCGGAAACTATTCGGCCGAAGAATGTGGGCGTTTGCAGACAGACGGCGAAACGGAGTTTGCCGGAAACGGTTAGAGGAAAAGAGGGTCTCCAGGGGAGACGAGACCTGGAACCCCGATTAAAAGAGCCCGGCATCCTAGGTTTCGGCAAGATTCGGGCGAAAACGAGACCATGAAAGCCAAACCCAGGATCGATCCTGGTATCCCGGTAACATCGTTTACGACGAACTGCGTCTCCCCAAGGGAATGAGACTTGTGGGATTCGCCGGAGGTTCTCTGGAATCGGAATCGTCGACCGAGGAGGTTCAACTACTTGCCACAGTAGCGATCAAGAAGGCGGAAAGTTGGATGCGCTCCAAGAGCTCGCGTCTGACTCACTACGAGACCGAGATGGTGCTGATCACAAACCTGATTTCAGCACAAACGGGGACGATTGTAGCTGGACCGTGCGCAATCGAATCCAAGCGTTCAATGAAGTAAATACTTGAGGGTGCTGATCGACAATCGGCTGAGTTTCACGGCCCACGTCGACTACGCCAACAAAGGAGCGGCAATGGCTACCTGCGACCCGCTGCAGCAGAAAGAGGGTCCTGGCGAGCGTGACCTCGTGCATTTTGTGGTACGGAGCGACTGCCTGGAAGGCAGCCTTGAGCACATACTGATGCTGCTGATATTGTGGCGGGGTCATGCCCATCACGGTCTTGTTAGAGGAAGATATCTTCTGCTACCAGCACAGGCACATGCCCGATGTGCGGGAACATGCCAACTTGCAGCAGCAATAGGACAACTCGGAACGCGGCAGGTGGACTCATCGCTTGATCCCAAAAGTCGGATTTTGGGTGGATCGGAAACATGGAGAGGTGGATTTCTGCATGACGCAGTTCTTGACTGGTTACGGAAGCTTCATGCAATACAACCATCGGTTTGGACATGTGGCCTCGCCATTCTGCCCAACCTGCGGTGACACAGTTGAGACGCCAGAGCACGTAGTGTTCAACTGTCCGAGGTTCGAAGGGGTACCCACTAACATACATGCCGCCTGTGGATCCGACACGACATCCGACAACATCGTTATGGATGAGTGAGAATGCCAATACTTGACGCGTGGTCAGCGATGGGTTCACCCGAATCATGACTGCCCTGCAGAAGAGTTTGAACCACCACCAGTCCGCGACCGGTGTAAGATGACACTTTCGTTGGGAAGCATTTGAGTTGAGTGCCTCTGAACCTAGCAGTAAAGCATACAAGGATGAGACTTTACCATCTGCGTATGATGAGCTGGAGTATCCGAGTAGAACGACGGAAGCTGCGGAGATAAGACTTGACCTTCTTCGAACTCGGAATACTCTCGGATAAAGTGACTTCACGTCGCCGGCGGTTGAGTCACTCGAGTCGGTGTAGGATGACGTCTTCGCAGAGTAGTTTCGTAAAACCCCGGACGTGTGCTGTGACAGGCTCGTGTCCAGGATAAGCTGCTCTCGATCGGCACATGGATGGGCAAAATGGAGAGGGTCTCGAGCCAAACCAAGCGGAGTCAAGATCTCGAGTTGTTAGGGGAGGGTCATTGGTCTCTAGCAGTGCGAGCCTCGAGTTACGAGTAAAGGCCGGACCTCAAGTCGTCAGAGGAGAGGTCCTTAACCTTGAATCGTAGCAAGAGGCAAGGTACATATGCTGGAGCTTTGACTTGAAACCGAGTAAGCCGATGAGCGCAGAAGGGCGGACCCATCACGGGTACAGCCTTCTTTGCTGGATGGGAATTATGGCCAGAGGCCCCAGGTGGACTTTATGGCGTAGGGGTACATGGTATCGAGAGTCGTCCAATGGCACCCATGGACCTAGAGTAGCATACTGGGGGACGCGGTGGCTCGCCGTGCCTTGGAATGCAACCCGTAACTATCCGCAAAGCCTAATGACCAAGAGACGGGCCGTCAGCGGATATTGGACCATATCTTCAGAAGCTTTGAATGGGCAGAGTAAAAAGTGCGCAACGTCTTATTCCAAACATCGGGAATTGTCGTTTCGATCACCTTTTGTTTTCAGCTATTTATATGAACAAATCCGGCTTTGATGAAGAAACGGCACAGTTCTACCAAATTCGTAATATTTTTTTTAAGTGACAATTTTACGTAATTTTGTGTGATCGCCTGAAAATTCCTCCCAAACAATTGCCAACACTGGTCGATCGCTAAGCTCAGCACCGCGGGGCTGACGTAAGCTCTCCGATGCTGTGATTCCTGCTTAACTGAATACTTATGAATAGGTACTTCGGGTGATCACTATTTGTTCACCTCGATCGACCGATCGAATTCACGCTTAGTGCTATTTCCTGATGCTCATGAATCGAAATGAAATTGATTTCTGTTCGCAACACAATACAACATCACTCCATCAATTTCGAGCTGGCCAACCGGCCGATGCAAAACCGACACGCGGTGGTAATTGATAAAAAGCTACTACTTATGATTGATCCAATAATTGAATGCCTTGGCCGGCAGTTTCTCCCTCGATTGCTCTACCAGGTGACCGTCTCAGGGATTACTGTGAGAAGAGCGCATTACATAAATTGTCTTCCTTCAATATCTTTAATGAAATTTATTACCTCGGCCACAACACGAATGGCTAATGGAATTGATCTTGAAGTTTGAAAAATGGTAAGCTCCGAAGAGTTTTACGTAAAAGGAGATCGAACCGAATGGCGGTGGCGGCGATCTTGAGCCGGTTCGGTAGTCGTGTAAATTGATGTATGCCGTTTTTTGGAATTTGGCGCTAAACTCAATTAAAGAATTTTTATTGATTTTTTTTTGTTTAGGGTAATTTATTTATTCATAGACTCTGATAAATACTAACTGCTTGTGAAGTTTTCTGGTCTGGTCTTCTTGGTCAAAGGTCGAGGCGCTAAACTTGAGTGGGTACATAATATCAACTATCAACGAACTTAAGCTCTGCGCTACAAAAGACCATAATTATTCAACAGATGACATCGGCTTAGTGCGCCCACCTTCAGCTTTGACAGGCGCCTCTCAAGCTTCGCGAAAAAAAACCATTCAAGAGGGAAGATGAAAATCGTGCCAAGGTAATAATAGTTCTCGCAAAGATCTTCTCTAGCAGGAAAAAGGGCTCATTTTAAAGTTTTTTTCTCCTTCACTCTATTATGGTGGGCGCTTTGAAAAATAAACCTTGCAATGAACTATCTCTAAAATTTAATCTGCTTCGTGAGCGCCTTTTTTCTAAGTATACCTAGTGCCATATAGGCATAGTTCCTTTATTTTTTGTTCCATTGCATACAATTGGAGGAATTTAACGAAACGAAAGTGCCCTGTTCATCGTTACTAACAAACCTGTACGATGGGCCACTCGGAATTTCTCCACCCTTTTTAGCTCCGGTATTCCGGAGGACAAAAAAAAAGATGGAATGAGCGAAGCTAAACTCGTGATGAACTTTCTTTCCAACCGGGCGCTGGAAGTTTCGACGGATGGTTCTCTTGAGTTGATTGCGAAAAAAAACGATTACGGGTTTGATGCGCCTTCTACCGTACAGTTGTTCACACCAGATTGAGACAGTACTTATTCTAAGGTTTATTTTAAAATGAACTTCAAATTAACCCATCATTAATTTAAAGAGAGTAACGATCGGAACTTGGTCTACATCGATCTTAATAACATATTTAAAATCATGTTGTCAAGTTGAGTTCATGCCCGGACAGAGAGATATATGCTAAACATTTTCTTTTCAATACAATGTACACTGTCGAGCCTTCCGTTATCTGTGTTTACATTTTTAAAAACAAAAACAAAAAGTTACTCTACTACAATCTTTCTCATGCAGGAAATACTCTATAGTGTCATATTGACTCTCTAGGGCGGATTAAGTTTAAAATGTACATTATTCTGTTCAATAAACATTTAATTTTCAATGAAAATTAGAAAATCGAAAAAAAATGAGGAAATTGAAAAATTGAACTTTAAATCATTGAATTAAAAAAAAAACAAACAAAACAAAACACCGAAACGTGGTTGGGCTATTGGCTTGTTTTTTTCGAATCAGTGGGTGTTTCGAAAGATTGCAACGCTTTATCAGATTAATTAGGAAAATTGGTTATTTTTTCTTTATGTCGGCCTTCCATTTTCTATATAACTGTCGTGTTCAACAGTTTCCATTTAAAATGGAAAACTGATGAACTTTTCAATACTAAGTTGTTGAAACTTACCGATTAACCGATTTCTGCTACGGGCAGAACCGAAACATTGTTTGTTTTGGTTCCTCTGGCTTGTTGTTCAATTCGTAATCGAAAACAATAGATCAATGATTGCTGATGACAGGTGATGATTATAAACGCGGTACAAATGTTTACATCATCACACGGTTAGGCGAGACTACTCGAATTGGGTTTGTGGTAACACAACAGATTTGCCAGATATTCTGGGTAAGAATATCAAAGTACTCATTGAGAAATGAATAGTTGGCAGCGGCATGTCCCTGGCTAGCCAGGAAGTGCCGCCAGCGGTCGAGCCCCGGAAGATTACTCTTGATGCCGTTAAGAGCCACGCTGTGGTTAGCATGCGTGAGCTCACATCCGACGCCCGGAAGAGCCCCTGGATCCGCAAACGGACAGCGCGAAGGTTCGAAGGTCCACCTGGAGGAACATTTTGGAGGAGTTAGTTGGAGCTGCTAGCCGAGAGGGTTACTCTCGTGCTCTGGTTGTGCGCTGCTGTTAGCATGCTCAGGCACAGCTGGAGACAATTTCTTGATTCCTCGAGGAGGTGGTTTGGGCTACGGTTAGTTGCCAGCGACTTCAACCACCCCATGCTGCTGGATCTTAAGGTTTCTCAGAGTCATCGGAGTTCTGCGTTGATGGCTAAAAGAGGTTGTTCTTCTGGGGTTACCAGAAAACACCCCGCTAGAAGTTCCCACCGCTCGCAAGCTGAGGTTATCAGCCACCAGAATCAACGTAAAGTTCGATTTGGCATCGATTCTGGTGCCACTCAACACATGGTGCGAGATCAGAGCCTGTTGGTTGATGTCAAGACTCTGGCAGAGCCATTTGTCATCAACACAGCTAAGACTGGTGAGTGTTTGAGAACCAAGCGAACTGGAACAATGCATCTGAGCAGTGTAATTGGAACGTCCATTGTTCCAATTATACTGTACAATGTACTTGTGATTCCAGAGCTCGACGAAAACCTTCTTGCGGTCAGAAAGTGCACCGAGAACGGGAAAAGGGTTACTTTTCTCGGAAAGCATTTCCAGTTTGAGTATTCAGGGGAGGTTTTTGCCCAAGGAAAACTCCTGAACGACTTATGATGGATTTGTTTTGGAGCCCTAAAATCAGGCGGAAAGCCTTGCTTGGAAGTCAGCCGGCAGTTAAACAATGGCATATGCGACTTGGACATCTTGGCGTTGGAGCGTTGCAGCGAATGGTCCGTGACAATATGGTAGAGGGTATCTGCCATATTCCAGCCAAGGTGGAGAAACAAGCTGTCTGCGAAAGCTGTATGACAAGCGGCCAACAGTTTTCAAACCGTCGAGCTGCCTAGGTCGGGTAGACCATTAGAGCTTGTGCACTCGAACGTGTGTGGGTATATGGAGGTGCCGACGTTTGAAGGATTCCGTTATTTCGTCACGTTCATTGACGACTACACCCACTTCATGACCGTCTATCTGCTCAAGCACAAGAGCGAGGTGTTCGAGCGCTTCAAGCAGTACGAGGCTATGGCAACTGCACACTTCGGTCAGAAGCTGTGCAAGCTGCGATGCGACAAAGGGCGTGAATACGTTAGTAACGAGTTTCTAAGACATTGTTCTGAGAAAGGAGTTCAGATGATATTCACGGTCCCGTCAGCGAGCGAGCGAATTGTACACTGATGGAGAAGGCCAGAGCGATGATTCATGGTAGCGGATTGTCAAAAACGATGTGGGGCGAAGCTGTTTTGTGCGCTGTGTACCTCACAAGCAGATCGAGAACAAGAGGTCTTGTGGTCAACAAGACTCCTTTCGAGATGTGGTACGGTCGGAGGCCAAAGCTGAGTAACTTGCGCATTTTCGGTTGTCCAGCGTACGCACAGATTCCCAAGAAAAAGCGGCAGAAGCTTGACCCGAAATCGAAACGTCTGGTATTCGAGGGTTACGCGAATAACGGATATCGGCTTTGGAATGGTTCGAGCCGATCCATCAAGATTCACCGGAACGTGGTCTTCGATGAAATCAGCGTTTTTGTGGTTAACAGTGTGGTTGTTTACGATCAAGGCGAGAGCGTCTACGAGAGCAGCGCGGAATTCCCGGACGATGACGATGATGACCAAGATTCCGTCACCCATGAACCGGCCCTGAGACGAAGTCAGCGAACAAGAGGGACTACACAGCGCTACGTGGCTTACGTAGCTGCTGTTGTTGATGAGGAGCTACCTCAGAACATCACGGAGCTGAAGCGCCGGGACGACTGGGATTTTTGGAAGGTTGCCATCGACGAGGAGATGACAGCCTTGAAGGAGAACAAGACTCGGGAAGCGGTTAGCTTGCCCCCGGGTCACAGGAAACCCATCCTGTCCACGTGGGTGTTCACCGTGAAGGACGATGGTCGCTACAAGAGTCGATTGGTCGCAAAAGGATGTTCCCAAAGACCAGAATTAGGCTACTGGGAAACCTATGCACCGGTAGCCAAGATGGAGAGCGTTCGGACCGTCTTGGCGTTGGCGAACGAAAACGACATGGTCGTTCATCAAATGGACGTCAAATCTGCATTCCTGAATGGAAAATTAGAAGAGGTTATCTTCATGCAGTTGCCAAACGATGATGTCGGCAAATCGATGGTCGTTCGATTACAGCAGCGGGCGGGGAACCGGGGTAAATTACCCCAAATGGGGTAAAAGTGAAATTCTTGGGGGTAAAATTGAATATTTTGTGAGTGAAAAGTGTATATCTTCATTTTGCAATTTTATGAATTTATTGGTTTTATTTCGAAAGTAATGAAATAAGCGGCATATGCAGAAGTGAATATTTCCCCTGAGGCAATCAAATAACAGTCTTTGAGAGCTCGCTTAGTGTTTACGGATACGTTTTTTTTTTGTTGCTCTTCGTCATGGGGTAATATCAACTTAAATAAAAATGTTTTGGGGTAATGATTCAAAAAGTTCCCCGACCCCTGGATTACAGAAAAGCCTCGGAACCAGCGATTCGACGACGAGATTAGAAAGCTTGGTATTCCGCAGAAACGCGTAATCGGAACCACTCATCGGGTATGCTGATGCAGATTTTGCCAACGATTCCGATGATCGAAGATCTGCATCAGGCTACGCTTACATGATCTTCGGGAATCTTATTTCGTGGTCAACGAAACGTCAGCAGACGGTCAGCCTGCCATCGACCGAAGCTGAGAGAGGAGCCCTTTGTCATGCGGTTAAGGAAGGTTTGTGGTTAATAAAATTCCTTTGTGAATTGCGTGTGGTTAGCACTCCTTTCAAGTTAATGGAGGACAACATCCCTTGCATCCAGTATCTGGAAGAGGCGCGGACTCATCAGCGGATGAAGCATCTGGACGTGAAGTATGCATTCATCAGGGAGATCATAAAAAGCGGTCAGCTTTCATTGAGACACATCTTTACTTACGAGATTAATTATCTGCGGAAGTCGAGCCTACTATGGACTCCACAAGCCAGCGCGGTCGAGAAGACTTAGCCATCGCACGAAGTGTAAACTGTATATGACGCTCATTAGACCGGTTGTTCTCTACGGGCACGAGACATGGATATTGCTCGAGGAGGACCTGCGTACACTCGGAGTATTCGAGCGACGAGTGTTAAGAACCGTCTTTGGCGGCGTACAGGAGAACGGAGTGTGGAGGCGAAGGATGAACCATGAGCTCGCGCAACTCTACGGCGAACCCAGTATCCAGAAGGTGGTGAAGGATGGCCGGATACGCTGGGCGGGACAGATGTTCGCTACGGATCCGGTAGGAACAAGTCGAGCGGGGGCGCAACAAGCGAGGTGGTTAGACCAAGTGGAGCGTGATCTGGCGAACGTGGGGTGCTCGAGAAATTGGAGAACGGTTGCCATGGACCGAGTGAATTTTAGGAATTATGTTCGTCAAGTTATGTCGTGAGACGGAATACTATGTAAATAAATAAATAACTCTACTGACGATCAGTCAGCTGATGCGTTCACGAAGGCGTTACCGGAAGACGAGGCACGTGAAGCTGTTCAGCATTCTCAATTTACGAATTGAGGGGAGGCGTTGAAACTTTCGGTTTCCTTCCGGCGACCTAAATAGCAGCAACCGATTTCTGCTGCGGGAACCAAAACATTGTTTGTTTTGGTTCCTCTTGCTTGTTGTTCAATTCGCAATCGAAAACATTAGATCAATGATTGCTGATGACATGTGATGATGATAAACGCGGTACAAATGTTTATATCATCACACGGTTAGGCGAGACTACTCATTGAGAAATGAGTACTTTCCCGGTTAGGGAATATAAGAAGTGGAAAGTGAAAATTAGCTATCGCTAATTAATACAGTTGTATTCCACTGACCTCACAGACGAAACATGTATAAAGATAACTCTATTCCACCACTGAAACCTGCGTTTTCAGCATAAGTAAACACTTATGAGATTACAACTTCGCCACTAGTTTTGCTTTTCAAAAAAAGATAATATTAGAAAGGCCACTAGAAAGGCAAAGAACTACACAGCAAAAAAAAATGTAACGACGGCCGATGTAATTTATGTGACCGACAGGATTTTAGCTAAAAAATTACATCAAAATGATGTACACAACGCGAACAAGTCATGTAGTGTAATATCTCAACCTTCTATGTAATACTGCATCGAGTAGTCAATGTTATTTTCAATTGACGTTTGAAATTTTATCAATATCAAAAACTGAGAAACGGATTGCGGGGCTCAGGAGGATTTGTTCTGCTGGTAAGTACTATCAAATTTCATTAAAATTCTTAGCAAAACCACATCTCCGAACTGATTTTCATATTTTTATTGTTTTTAGGCTATTTGCTCTAACCACCAATCCCAAACAGATTCAAGGCTTTTAAACATCCGGATATGAAGATAAGTATTTTGTGATGTTCATCCTCTCAGTAATTTTTCAATCAATTCCTAACAGAGACTATCAGTTTTAGCTTGCAAACACGAGAGCTTGGTCATCCAAAGGACGCGGATTGGAATTTTCTGATGAGTGAAACGCTGACCAAGAACACAATTGAATGTCGTCTATTCATTGTTCCATCATCGTGCAAGAGGCCGAAACTCAAGTTATGTTTTGAAAAAGAAATGAATGTCAGAAGTTTTCAGAACTGAGGAAGTTGCAAAGCAGACGAAAAGAATTCGTGTTCTGGACGTGTCCTCCCTTTCAAAAGGTTAATCGATCGCTCAAAAAAAAACATTTTTCCAGACAGCCCAAGAAGAACACTCCTATTTTTAGATTTAGATAATGTTGTCCAGATAATGTAGGTAATAGTTTTAATTATATTGTTAGGTTCGAGGCTTCTCAAGAGACAA
Source organism: Uranotaenia lowii (assembly GCF_029784155.1). Taxonomy (NCBI): domain Eukaryota; kingdom Metazoa; phylum Arthropoda; class Insecta; order Diptera; family Culicidae; genus Uranotaenia; species Uranotaenia lowii. The sequence continues at coordinate 155,174,003 of NC_073691.1, read as the reverse complement.
ATAATGTATACAAAAATTAAACTTTAACACCAAGCTCATCTGATTAATGACAAATGTTCAATTAATAAAATTATTGATGAGTGTAAGTACCTTATTCTGATTCACTTTTTCAATCCCTGAACTCCTAGAAACAAACCAAAGTCTGAACTGTGAGACTAATATTTGAATATTGACAAATTATCCTGAATCAATAAAAAATTATCCAAAAAAAGTTATGCTAAATCTAAACGACTCGTATCGAAAGCCTTCTAGTTTTTGTATACTCGAATCCGTCTACTACGTTACAATCATTTCGTGTAATTTTGTACATCCTATGTGTGCAAAAGCTTGAACATCAAAATGATGTAATATTAGGTACCATTTGCGACTCAAGTTATGTGCACGTTTTCGATGTAATATCACAATACTTTTTTTGCTGTGTACTTTAAAATACAAGAGATTTACAACTTTGAAGGCGGACATTTTCTTATTAAAAACTATCACTAAAAAAATTAAGATCAATTTTTCAACATCCTCAACAACAATCCTTAACAGCACTCGCTTATGAACTATCGACAGCCAAACAGCGGCTATTCAGCATGTTGCTTGTATTTGACTTGTACTATTCAGGAGGTGATGATCATGAACATCAAAGCCCCGGGGAGAACAACAAAACGGGCAAAGGTCAAGACTGCATGATCACCTGGGCTGCTCCAGCACTCGGATTTCTGGGTCAACAAGATCATCGATTGAAATCGGAGATGCTGGCATAAGCGGAACTTTCACCTTCGCCTAATGGATACCGCACGCTCGGACCCTGCTCCATTAATATTTATTACATGGTGCCTCTCACATTTGGTGAATTCGAGCGTGGGCCAAGCCCTGTACCAGGTGAGGAGTGCAAACTTCATCGGCTGACACCTCTCAAGTTCTTCGCGGTAATGACACGATCGACTAGCCGGTCATTAATGGAGCTGACTGACTGAGTGAGTGCGGACATGTGCGAATAAATCACGGATCGTTCCCTGAAACATCTGCTAGAATGGGCCAGAGAGTTGAAACATCGATCAAACCCCTTTGCAAATGTCAATCGAACATGTGTCAGTCCAGAACGCATTCCCGAGAATCGCACCTTGGTGAGAGAGCACGCCTGCTGCCTGCCGGTCAACTTCGATTCCGGCTTGATTAATGGCATAGTTAAGGTGCTGCAGTTGTTTGTCATTCATTACGGAAAGTTGATGGGGCTGAGAAAACCGCATAATGGTCTACTGGGATTGGAGATCAGGTATACCTGTGTAGTTTTCTTCGGTCACGATTTGTTTGCGGTTATCCCTGGCCGAAGTGCTGCTGGAATATCACAACGGTCGGAGCGCCTCCGGGTAGATCATAATAGACGCGAGGTGGATTCCTTACTAAAATCCGGCGAGTTCCCACCAAATATAAGCCCATAAAAACAACCATCAACCATCTCCGGTAATTACAGACATAGGCTGCCTGCCTGGCCGGGGCATATCGAGCAGGAGAAATGGGAATTCGACAAACTCACAATTATCGCGACCTCGCAAAAATATGTACATGTTGTATTTGCAATCCGGGTACCGTGTTACCGGACTGCTGCTGGAACCAACGATTATTTTAGTTTCAGACCAGGAGGGAGTTCGTCCGAATGAAAAAAAAAATTGCCCTTCGGTCACTGGTGCCCATTTCTTCTGAGGAGAAAAAAGCCAAACCTCGCGAAATCTCGGAGAGATGCAAATTACCAGGTCCCTCGAACAACAGCACGACCGACCAACTGACCGACGAACCGGGGAGAAAGCAGCCTGGATTGAACTTGACACACGTTTCTAGGGTAGGCTTACCAGAATAAAAAACTGTACAGAAAAGGAGAATATCTAGTTCAGTTTTTGGAGATAAAGAAGATAGAAAGGGAAATATGAAAATAAAAAGAATTATAGACGAAGATCGATAGCCTTTAGGAAAAGGTATATTTCGAACATATAGTCCAAGTCCATCACAGCTAACACATCCTTTACTGGAACGTTCGGTGGTTTGAAGTTCGCTATGGCGACAAGGTGATCCTCACACGACCAAACAATATGCTCGATGTCATGGTAACCAGGCCGCAACCGCATAAATTGCTGCCAGCAATGTTCATACGATAGAGTACCGCATTCAAGGAGTAATTATTGGACATGAAAAGGGAAAACACCGGGGTAACTTTGATCAACATGAAATTTTCCCACATAATCATCAAAAACTAATTCTAAAGGTAAAATATCTCAAAACTTTTTTTCTATGTTTATAAACCATTAAGTTGAGTTTCAAATTGGGAAAAACTTGGTTTGTTTTTGAAAATTAGAAATGAAAGTAAAAATGTAATTTTAAAATCTTGAAAAATCTATTTTTCCGAAGACTCGCTAACAAACTCCCTTCCTGATGAAATCAAGGCGTTTAGAAGCAAACAAGTTGATTTATGTAAGAATTCAACTTTTTTCCTAGCAATGTATAGTTTTGCTGTAGTTTTTGTTGTAAAGACTGAAGTAGGCGTTGACGGAATCGGACGTATAATTTTTTCCTGCCCGTGTGTTAAAATCGTGGAAGGAAACTAATATTTTTATTTCATGTTTTCAATAATTGGAGGAATAGTTACACAGGATAGTTCCCACTTATTGCAATCACTTGATTCTTACGTGAAATTCACAAAGTTGATTGCTATCAAAACAAAAGAACATTGATTTACGTGAAAGTCAAGTGGTCTGCCAAATATAGACGAATCTAGTGTATTCTGTGTGATGTTCCCATAACTCTGAATGGCTCATTCACGTAAAATCTATATGAAGGAACACAGTTCTCAATATGGCATGGATCTAAGTAGTATCAGCTGAATAATAAAAGGTTTTTGGTGATCTAACAGCTGTTTTTTTCGTAAGTAGCAAATATGTTGTTGTGTGATTGTTATTTCAATCTTCTGCCATTTCAACAGATTGAAGAATTCAAGCTGCTTGCTGGACGATCAAGCAACTGCAACGGAGGCGCACCGGATACAATATTCTTGACGGCATCGTAAGCCGTAAGTTAAAGGGCAGTGAAGAATTATTTTTTTTTTTGAAAATAGGTGTTATGTTGTGCTATGCTAAGCTATTTTTTTATGTTTGTCAGACATCATTCATCTACAACACTTCACTTTCCGTTATTCAATGTCCGAGAAAGCTGAAGTAAAAAGCTTAACGTTGCACATTAGGATATTTTTTTTTAAATTTCTTTGAGATCATGTCCACAAAACTGTCGAAAGTGGTGTAAAAACCGTACTTATCATCAATGAACTGTCAAAATTGATTAAGTCACACCAGATAAATTTTGAAATGCGATTTGAATGTTGACGTGATTTGGTAGACTTTGCATTTTAGTCAAATTTCAAACTTTTTGTCGATTTGAAATTTCTCAGATTTTCTTGCACTTAAATTCTACTTTGCACTGGGTTTTGAATATATTAACACTAGATTTCCGCAATATATTTATATTTACCAGAAAGCCAATTTCATACCAATTCTAGTGGTGTTATTACATAAGCGCTGCGATACTTTACAAAAATATGATCTTCAGCTTTCTTGGATAGTAAATGAAATTTTTTTTTAGCATTTCGTAGCTGATCTGCAGTCTTATTTACGAAGCATCTTTTTTCAGGATTTTTTTCAAGGAGTTCGAACAAAGGAAAATTGAAGTGTTGTAGGTGAATAATGTCTGACAAACATATTTGATTTAAGTTACAAGGTTTCCAAAAATATAAATGGAAAAATCGGATGAAAAACAAGAGAGATATAGCGATTTTAAGCAAGGAGTTTCAAATTGACTCTCAAGGTCTGATTAGGGAGCTTTTTTTCTGGGTCAAGGTGCGTCCATAAAAAAGTAATGATGCAAAATTAAAAATTTCAAGAATTCATTGAGGGTTCTTGAAGAAATTGTGAAATAGTGTCATATTGACACCCAAGAGCGGATTAGAGTTAATGAAGCTATTTTCGTGACGCAAGATCCGTTCGCAAAAGTGATTTTTATGTACGTTGTAAGGGACTGAAGTCACAAAAAGGGCACAAAAGTACTCTAAACGGGATTAACTAAGTCACAAAAAGTGCAATGTGGTGCTTTTACGGAGAAGAACGTATAGTTTTCTCAACAATATCTAGCCTATATTTAACTATATTTCTGATTGCTTCTCCACCAACTATAAATCAGAAGATTTGTACTATATATAATGGATTATCTGATTGATATTTTGCGTTCAACAAAACATATGATAGATTCAACAATAGTTGTATAATTGATTTTATAAAAGACATACACCGTCTTAGCCGATTTATGCTTTACAGACTGAATAAATGACGTGGACATCTTAAAACTAACATTTAACACCCAGTACCGAGATGGGAATCGAACCCATGCCATCAGAGGAGCAGCGATTACCGTCTTAGCACGCTAAACACTCGACCACCGAGACGCATTCAACTATAAATATAATAGATTAAACTTTAATCGCATGATTGATTTTATTCATTCAACAATAAGATGAGTAGATTCAACTATTATGGTATAGTTGATTTCATGAGATCAACTGTATGTATTGTTGGTATAATGAGTATATTTATTATTTTTCGTCGAGTTTGGAATCCCGCGCTCAACATATTTACTTTAGATCAATTATGGAGCTGAGTAAGCTTTTTGGTATCTGTATTATGGGACTTTTGATTGCTTGGGGCAGGACCCTCATTTATTACCTCATTCAATCCATTCCAATTCTCTCTTAATCTGAAAACTGATTGTATTTGTTCCTAATAAACAGTAACCATGTCACTTTCTCAAAACATGGTCAGATGTTTGTCATGCTGAGACAGAAAATAATACAACGAAGGGAGTTTGAATGCGAGTATCACTACGTTGCCATCCTGTACTGTGATTTGACACTTTGCACCACCTTCTGAGAATCACTTCTGCTAGCGAGTGACGCCTTCTTATCGGCAAATTTTAACTCAACCTACCCTCTTAGTACGCTGTCACTGAGCGAATTCGATGCTGGTGCCGCCGTGGCGACGAAGAAAGCATCGATCGATTAAGATTTCTTCCTTTGATCACGTGTTGTGAAAGCATGTGTAGCGAACGAACAGCGAGTGATAACTTAATCGGAAAGCTTTTTTCGTGGCTCTCACCAATGGACGCGCCTGGAACCTAGCCCAAATGTTAACTATGCCAAACGGAACATCTCAACGCGTTCCTGGAATAAGCTCGTTAGTTGGCCCTCCCTCCTCGCTGATAAGACGGGCAAAAAGCGAAGGGAAACTTGCTTTGAGACCCTCTCGGCCAAAAGCCACTAATAGGCGTAAAAGCCCATAAATCTGACAGTGAAAAACTGCGGTGTCCCGACGAATCTCAAAACCCCTTGCGGCGGCGTCCCTCACCATGTCAGGCCTCGCTCAGCGTTCTGCTAATTTGAATGTTGTTGTTGTTTAGCCCGTGCGATCTCTCGCGCCTGTCTCTACATTAGCCAATCGCGCACAGGTGAGGGCGCGCATAAAATAGTCATAAATTTCCGATCGATTTTGGCTGGGCGGCGTCGTTGTAGAACCATTAGAAAAACATAACGCTGTTGCTGCTTATCTGCCGCTCTCCGGGTTTGATGAAGAGATGAGCGCGACCACACCGCGAGTTCAAGTCATGGCTTTCGCCGCCAAGATTTCACCCAACACGCTCTGCTTGACTAATGCTCTAAGAAGGGATCTCTTTTCCCAATATGTTAATTAGCGGTCGGGGTGACGAGTAAATTAGAACAAGACAGCAGCAACGGCCACCCAGTTGGTTTGGAACCCTCCGGGATCATTCCGAACTCGGTATCAGCTTCGTAAAAGAAAAAGTTGTAATTGGAAACAAAATGATAAGTTCATCAAACAAAGCGAAGTATTCCATAAATAATTCCTCACTTAGTGCAAAAAATAGCTCGAAGCCTTTGCTAATTAACAGACGAAGAAGATCTCAGTTTTCAAACACAAAAAAAAGTGAATCAAGCTTACTTCGTATAAGCCACCCCAGACGCCGGGATCCCATTCATCACTCGGTTGACAAGTTTTTCGTTGAATTAGCTGAAACTGAAAAAAAACCGATTGAATTCGATCGGGTTTCGATTGGGTCCAACACCATGGGAAGCATTCCGAGAAAATGTCCGGTTGTGCGATGCTTTTCGTGGGAATAGATAGCTACCTACCTACTACATCGTCGGATGTAGATAGAGTGCCATGGCAAGGGATTGCCATCTATTTTGGGCACCGCTAAAAATAAAAACCGCTACGGTTGCTTCACGGATTTGGTTCATGCATTAAACAACAACTTCTAGCGAAAGCAGCACGTGTGCCAAGCTGAAATTCGAATTAAAAAAAAAGAACACAAACACATACAGGATCTCAATGAAACTTGATGTTTCCTCGAAGAGAATCCTTTTTTTCTTAACTATAAGTGTACCTACATCTTTCGAGGATATGATGGCTAGCATCTTACAAATGCTAAAACCACCAAACAGCAGAAAGTGTACTATGTATGCCGTGACCGGGATTCGATCTCCTACCCACTGACTTAGAAAACTTGAAGGCTATCCTCTACGCCACGGGCTGTTTTTTTTATTTATTTATTTTTTAAATAACGTACATTATTTCAATTATTTAAAATGAAATACCGAGCACTTTAATTTAAACTTAATTATTTTGTGTTAATTTTTAACAGGATTGATGATAGACGGACAAAACTTCGAGACAAGACGTCTTCAGTGAGTGGGGTGTACCAACTTTGTCAGAAAAAAGCGAGAGTAGATGTGAGATATGGGAGAACTTTTGACAGTTGACCAATTTTATTTTTAACCCGTATCATTCGCTGCTACGCGTTTAACAGAGACGCAAATTCCGTTTTCGAAAAACATAACACATTCCCGCGTTTGACCAAGTAATTTGAAGCCCATAGAACTTTAATCTTAACCACAGTGCCATTCTTAGAGCAACTCTAAGACAAAACCTGACGATGAAGTCCTGACAGAGTACAACGACTATATTTTGATGAATGATTTTTTTATTTTTTTTTACTGTTCATCATCAACAGATCACCGGGTGGTTAAAAGGTCTCTAATAAATTATAATAATAATAAAATATACCGATCACATATTGATTCAAATGATAGGTTAAAAATTAAAGACAAACTACAATAACAGGGAATTTGACCTATACTATACTTAAAGCACTAAGAATTCTTTTTCGGAACAATTCCCTCGAAACGTCAAAATCAAAATGATCGGAGAAGCGGTTAAACGTTCTTATTGCACCAATTAGCGCTGTATTAGCTCCGTAGTTGTTCTGTCGGAGAGTAGCAAAGAGCTAAAGATCACGATTCCTTAAGCCTCGAGATCGTACGCTGAGTTGGAGTGCTTCTAACAGTGCGGAGCAGTCGGTTCTCGGCGAAAGCAGATCGGCGACAATAGAGGCCCGTGTTGCAGTTTTCGTAACTGGGAAATCGGGACGGATCTTGCCAGTTCAGTTTCCGGAGAGCGTAACGCAAAAAAACGCCTCTGGATGGCTGCGGTACGTTCCGAGCCATTTTGGTAGTAAGGGCACCAAACAGCCGAGGTATTTCGAGGAACATTCGGACCAAGCTGCAGTTAAGATTCTTGAGACAATAAATATCCTTATAGTATTTTTTCATGCGGAATAAAAGACCCAGTCATCTGGAAGCTTTATCAACGATGTAGTTTGCTGAATCTCGAAATCCAGCTGTTTGTCCAGGATCACACCGAGGTCTTTCACATACTCCACTCGTGCAACTGCCTCATGTCCAAGAAAATAATCAGCCGATAGCGGGAGCCGCTTGCGTGAAAACGAAATTACCGTGCATTTGTTGCGATTCAAGGGAAGGCAATTGACATCACACCAGGCGGCGAAGATGTTTAACTTGCTCTGCAAGACGTTGACATCTTCGGGGCTGTTGATGGGATGAAACGACTTCAAGTCGGCGGCATACGCCAGTTTTGGTCCATCGAGAAGCAGCAGTACGTCGTTGAAGTAGATCAAGAATATTATGGGTCCTAAGTGGCTCCCTTGAGGTACTCCAGAAAAGGCAGGGAATTGATTGGAAAATGATTCAACTGTTCGTACAATAAGTTTCCGGCCTCCGGTAGCTATGGAACCATTCCATTAAAGAGCCGCAAATACCGATACGATCTAGTTTGGCTATAACTATTTTGTGGTATACCTTGTCTAAAGCCGCGGACAGGTCGGTGTAGATTACATCGGTATGAGATCCTCTTGCAAAGCTGTCTTGAACGGAAGATGTGAACGTCAACAGGTGTGTTGTCGTACAGCGCTTAGGCATGAATCCATGTTGTTCGTTAGAGAAATAAAATTTGCAATACGAGAAAAAAGAATCTAATACAACCAGCTCAAACAGTTTAGCAATTGCACATAGGGCAAAAATACCGCGATAATTGTTAACATTCTTCCTGTCACTTATTTTGTAGACCGAAAACATGTAAGTCTCTTTCCAAACGGAAGGGAACGTAGATTCCGTGAGCGATGCTTGGAAGATTCGTTTGAAATGAGTCAACATCGTTTTAGGAAAGTCGTTGGAATGCCATCCGTACCTGCAGAAAGACTGGATTTCAGCTTAGCAGTCGCCTTCAAGATGGTATCGTCATCGATTACGATGTGATGAAAGTTAATACTCTGACGTGGGAAGTTACTAGCTGCAATAGGATATTGAACCAGAATTCGAAGTACTACGGAATTTATCAGCGAAGAGCTCACAAATATCACCTTACAAATATCAGCTTTGTTCTTGAGTGCTTTCATTTGTCGCAACCCTTTCGTGACCCAGGGAGCACGTAGGTCAGTGTTTTGGTACTTTTTGGTACGTGACGAACGCTGATGTAGTTGATGATATGCGAGAACTTCATAGCAGCGGCGTTTGGATCGGAGGATTCTAGTTCAGAATCCCAGTCGATGACGTCAAGCGTTTGTGAAATAGCGACAAAATCGGCCTTCATGAAATCGAGATAAAAGAATGCCGGCTTCTTGATAAGAGTCACAACTTCAGAAATTTCAAGCGAAAACAACGATACCGGGTGATGAGGAACAAGCTTAACCGAAGGCACAGGAGCTAGTTCAATCGTAGCCAATTGGGATCCATCGTGACCAAGCAGAGATCGAGCAAGCGACTATTCTGATTCATGACGCTGTTAATTTGGCGGAGAGTTGCTGTGCTGAGTGAGTCGAGAATCAATCTGGAGGGCGTAGTAAATGAAGATCTCGCTGGATCAGCAAACATAAAACAGCACTGGGAGAAACATCATTTTAGTCCGGGCAGGTTGAAGTCGCCAATAATGAGAAAGTCGTCCTCAGAAACAGTAGGGAAATACAATCTGTACACCCCTCATTTTGTTGGTTATATACAGATATTCATACCCACAAACAAATTTATACAGATTTTTTTTAAATACAGTCGAATCTGGATGAGCTTGAACTAGATATAAGTGAGAGGAATCAGCAAAACATCATTAAGTGGGAACGCAAAACTTCTATAACCGAGAATCCTTTTCCTGGCTTGACTAACCTAATTAGAGAAAATCCCATTTATGTACTGAAGTTTTGGTACCAAAATGACATTGTGTTACCAAAAAGAAAGAAATCAATTAAAATACTTTGAAAAAGTAAAAAAAAACACACATCTAAAAATAAAGTTTAGTTTTCCATACAGAAAAAAAACAGATTTTTTAGTAAGCTGATTTTAGAAATCCATGTGGCAATCCTGTTTCGACATTAGGTCTTCAGGTTTCTAGAGGATCTACGAATCAGAATTTTGTATAGCGTCGTGAAAATCCAAACTACACGAACCGTCGAGTAACCGTCAAAGTAGAAAAAAAATGTTCGGAGAACGTATTTCGACAACTAGGAAGCCGGGATCTGGGGAAGGTTGAAATCCGGAAGCCGCAGTGACGAACAGAAGAGTGGCTATCACTTTCAAACGAAACTCCAATCTCTCCGTTCGAGATGCCGCAGTTGGCAATTGGGAAATTGGGAAATTGGGAATATCATCAACAACCCTGCATGAAGCTTAAAAATGATCCGGACTGTCGACTTATAGGAAGGTAGTGACTGCTAATCGCAATGGAAAGCAAAACCTTACGGCAAAAACAAGATCTCGGAAGCTGTATACGACATTGTTGACAAAGTTTGACTGCATGATAATGGACGACGAAACCCACGCCAAGGCAGACTTCAGACAGCATCCGGGACAATAGTTTTATACAGTAACCGGATGGGGAAAGGTTGCAGACATTTTCAAGCATAATAATCTATGAAAGTCTTCAAAGAAATATCTCGTTTGGGAAGCTATCTGATCCTGTGGCTTGAAAAGCGACATTTTTTTGCAGCCGGGGCCGTCGACTAGGCAATTTACGTGAAAGGGTGTCTTCAAAAGCGTTTGCTGAAGAAACATGACGTGCTGTTTTGGGCGGATTTGGCATCTTGCCAAAATGAAAAAGGCCATGGAGTGGTATGCCACTAACAACATTCAAGTTGTACTCAAAGATAAGAACCCTCCCAACAAACTAGACCTTCGCGAAAAATAGTGGGTTATAGTTAAGCAAAACCGTAAGAAGACCCAAAAAAGTGTGAGCAGCGAGAAGCGGTTCAAAGCAAAATTGCGTTCTGCGCCGAAGAAAGTGGATAAAAGGTGACTGTGAAAAATCTGATGACAGGCTTCGAACGAAAGTCTCACCAATTTTGACTAGGTCAACCGGAATCTTTACTGAGTTTTTTCCGTCTGTTATACGTATTGAACTTCAAAAAGAAAGATACCTACTTTGATTTTCTTGACAAACAAATAATCGATTTACACGCAATTTAGTTGGCCACTTTTTGATCCGACCACTCTTTATTTCTTCTCTGGAAAAAGGAAGGGTACCAAACATTCATAGAAATATTCCTTGTAGCAAAATCCCCTCCTATGCCGAAGTTGGTACCATTTGCATGAAAGGTTCTCAAGTAATTCAAACATTTCCTTTTTGCATCCAGTAAGTGGGAGAGGTCTCAAACTGTAAAAGGAGCCTTCCCCGGTCTCAAAAGCCATGTTTCAAGAAAATCAGTTCAGTAGTTTCCGAGTCTATAGGAAACAGAAAAACAGATAGACAGAAATCCATTTTTAATATGCCCACCTATAGATTTTCGTCTTAAAGAAAACGAAAATCATAGGCGGCCATTTTCTTCTTAATAGAACAAACCCCAATATTGTGAATGTTGAAAGAAAAAAAGTTTCTCCAGTTTAAAATGAAATCAGCATTACCCAAAGTTAAAAACTAGTTCCATATGGAACCTGAAAGTTCCCTCATAGTTCATTGGAAACTACACTGAAGTTCAAAGTCACAAAAGCCGATGGCATAACTTCATTTACTTTAAAAATTCATTTGGAGGTCAAATGCGAACTGAAAAACTTTGTTAAATATTTGGGCTGCGATGGCTTCCCAATCATTTTCGCATGCCGATAAGGACAATCTTATTGATCTAGAAGATAAATGGTTCATTATAAATATTATTGTTATAGTTCAATCCAATTTATGGCGGGTGCCTATGTACAGCTTCTGAACGTGAACTTCAGCATCAATAAAGGAAGTAGATACTTAACTGTCCAAGTTCTAGGATACCGGTCACATTAAGGGGTTAGCCATTGAACGGATCCGTGTGGCAGCGGATAAAAAAAACAGGTTGACGCGATCGAGCATTTTATCTTAACGTTGCAAGGTCGCTTGAGGAGCGCGGGGAACAAACCGATAGGCCACACCCGAAAATCTAAAGCAATTCCTCCTCAGCAGCAAATGTGAATGGCAAAAGCACCGGAGCTAATTAGTTAGTGTGGTGCTCCGCCAATCGTTTTTTTGTACTGTTCTGTGGATAAGCAGGGCACTCCCTCCTGGGTGACCTTTCGGGGGAGCAAGATCAACGGAACGGATCCAGAGACACTGAGCGGGTCCGTTTGGATTGGCGTTAGACGGTTTTGTTCCGTTTCATTGAGGCCAACGTCTGTCTACCAGATGTCTGCGAACGATCGTGACGCTCTGCTGCTGTATTAGAGTGTCTCTTGGACGGGTTTGAACTTTCATTCGGTGCAATTGATTGATGATTAAGCGGTTACTCAAACGATTTGTTTCCGCGCGGTTGTATACAAAAAATGACTCTCCCATTGATCGTGCTTGATCAGTCATCTTCATCTCAGCCCTTCTCCCTCGACGACTGGTTTGTGGAACAAACAGCGATGAACGATTAGCGATCATGTTTTAAATGCCGAAAGAGTTGTCGCAGCAGGCGCTGAGATCAGAGAGAAAAGGGTGAGCAGGAAGTGTGGAGTTCGAATGCATAATTAATCATGATCGCTAATCGTAGTAATCTTCGACAGATCTTCGACAAAGTAATCAAGCGAAATAACCGCAGGATACAAATACATCATTCTAATGGGTCCTTGGTCTCAATTCTTTGTGCCTGTATTGGACCTGGACGAATCTTTCGAACCTCTGTGATTGTTTTGTTTTGATTCCTTCAAATTACACCGTTCTTACCGGTAAATTCAACCTGGTCGAATCACTGTCCAATTTTGTGATTCTTTTTTATGTTCTGGAGGGAGAAACGCCACCGGTCCATGCAAAAAGTATAGTCGAAATAACATAAAAAATCTTTGACCTCAGCGGCAATCATCCAATTTCCTTTCGACCTAAATTTCGACCGCTCGCGCTCCGTCTCGGTCTCGGTAGCAGCGAGCTTCCATCCGATCGTTCGTTGCCGTCGTGATCGCGCGAGCTTTTTTTTATTCCTTAAACATCGAGCTATTTCACAGCACATGTGCCTTGCAAATGTAATTACCGTAAGCTCTGTGCCTCTCGTTCGTCTATTCTCCAACAAACGTTTCCAATACTTGGCTGACTCGGGCACTTTGGGCTCAAGTAAACTCAAAGGTGGACAACGGTTTTAAATTTTGTAGGTACTAAAGTTGGAGTGTTTCCAAAATAGTTAGTTTGGATGCAAAGCAAGGAAATTATTATGTTTACAATACTGGTGTGACCTCCTTTCCAAAAAAAAACAACTCTATTACCAAGTCTTAATCAAAAGAAACAAGAGGTCACTCGAGATCACCGATGATTTGACATTCGGGTTTGTGCGGTGTTGCGTTTGTCCCTAATTTATAAGAGGTATCTGCTCCGTGTTACAAAACGGATCAGAAGGTTCAAGGCGTAATTGAAAGTGAACGTAATGAATTCTCACGATGAAGATACCCCGCCGACTCCCGGTTTACGCCTTTGGCCAACACGGTTGTCAACTCAGTTTGAGATGATAGGTGTTGATCGAGGCCGATCGCCATTAATCAATCGACAGAGTAAATAACATACGGCGGGGTAACGCTTAATTATAGAATGGAGTCCAGTGGATGCGTGATCTTGAACAAGGTTTGAACACGTGCTGATGGTGCCACTTCTATCGATACTTACCAATAGAGACCATCTCTACTAGATGTCGTTTGAAGCGCATCCGGCCACTCGCAGTCTACCTCGATGAGTTGAGTGGCTGAGGCAAGAGCCTTGTTTTTTCATAGGCATTTTCAATGCGATTCTATTACAACACCGACTCTTGCCTCCACACAGGGTACTATCATTTTCAATTCGAATTAATTAGATGATTACACGGCTTGGTGCATGAATAGCATCCCGTTAGGCTGTATCAGCTCAGGTGCAAGTTTATTGAAAGCAAGTTTTCATAGCGAGTAAGTACCTAAGAAAATCGAAAGTGGATACTCTGCTTTTCTCGATCGGCTTTGGTTAGCCAACCATTCGAAGCATACAAGCTGTAAGAAACTTTGGATGAAAATGAAAGTGTGTGGAAAAGTAAATCTAGAGTTTGTTTTGATTAGATCGTATCAGCCACCTGATGTGTTTCGAGAAAACCGTTGTTAAAGTTTTCGAACACATTTTTAATTCTATTATTTTTAACATCTGCAAAGATGGTATGAAAAATGTTGTTTAAGATGCGGAAAATGAGCAAATAATGATGAATATGCTTATGTATCCGGAATGGTCATTAGTTTGAATTATTTCACTAAAGATGTTCTTACGACTATACTCATTTCAATCATGGTGCTAACGTCGTTTCGCAACCTCATCAATTTTATGATTAAATTTTTATTGTGGTTACCTGTAACTTCGTTACACCCTCCAAAATCGCTTGTAGTACTGTCTGTAAATGAAACAGGAAGCAGAAATGGTATGTGGAGGTACCCGTTTAGTGCCTGGAATCAGTGCTCCGGGGGACTGTTCATCAGGAATGTTTTAAGTAGACTAGACATTACACTAGACATTTGACTCCGAAGACCATCCAAGGGGTGCATTATTTGAAGCTTTTAGTTATTTTGGCTGTCTCTGTAGTAAATAAATATGAAGTTAATATGTTTCTCAATTTTAGGAAAAGTTTATCGAACTTACCTAGACACAACTTCAAGACATCTCTTCTATTGAGATAGCTGAAACCACTCCCACTATCGATTTCTTTTGAATTTCTGAATGTTAAACACTTTGAACCAAGCATTGTTTAGGAAAATGCATAAGGTCACAAAAACCATCACGCCAAAGTTTTATTCTGCGACCTTTGTTTTGCACGCTAATCCATGTGCAGTGCAAAACGTCGCAAAAACCAAATTCACTCGAAATTGAGAAAGTCATCATACGTCCTAAATTCAAATCATTTTGTAAAATTTATTCATTGATCAAATGAAACCAATGTTTTACCTACAATAGAATACATGTTTATGAATCGTTTGCAGCCAAAAACTCAATTTTGATTATATTGGTTCATACGACGTAATCAAAACAAACTCTAGAAATATTTTATTATTCGCTTATTTTGAAATACTCGGAGCCCGGCTCCACTTACTCAGACATCGCCTTTTGTATGACACAGCCGACGCTTGATCTAAAACGACTCAGTTTTCCCGAGTGACGACTACTCAGACGACACGAAAGTTGGCACTCAGCGAATTCGATTGTATGGAGGCGACAACTGAGTAAAGTTCATCAGTTTGCTCAAGTCATCCGACTCTGTTTATGTTCGCCAACAGAAAATTAGAAAAACTATATGGCAATTTACCCTTTTTATAAGTAACTAGCAGACCCGGTAAACTTCGTTCTACCATGTTAAACTTGGCGTCCTTTTTTCATTTTTTTCTTCGCTGTTTGACTTTAAAAAAGCATCAAATCTTGATTGTTAATCGTCTCGCTTTCGTGAACATGTCCTAGTTTTTTTTACATATCCTTCTTTTCCGTTTACTCGAATTGTCCCGCTTAATTCTATCGGAATCAAACCTAAGAGTTTTAACTCAATTCTACGGGTCTTTACATAAATTATCAAAACATTACCTTCAGTCAATCATACGTGCATCTTACATGAATACTTTTCATTTACTTTTCTTTGATTCGTATGCTTTGAATATGGTATCAGGTATCAGCTTTCCGTTGCAAATTTGATTTTTTCAGCACTCAACGTAACCATCAAACTTGGCAAGACTCATGCTAAAAAAATTCACTTTTTGTAACTTGCTCCATTAATAACTATATGTTGATAATATCTATGTTTCATTTATTGAATACCATTTAGTTGATTTACTCCGCTTTGCTCGAGTTCACCTTAAGGTTGAAATCGAAATCAAAAGTTTCTCAATAATTGAAATGTATTGCATATGATACTTTATGGAAAAAGAATTTTGAATATCGGGACCATTTTTGGAGTATTTGCCTAATATTCTACCTATCGCAGCACTTTCAGCTCCCGAGTAACTTTGGATGGTATATTTTTTAATACTGCAGAAATAAAAAAAACATTAGAGATGATTCTTTACTTCATTTTCAAGCAGCAGTGGAAATTAATATCCATATGTTCATCAAAACTATATCCAAAAAAAAATTCGCCGTTTATAATTTGTTCAAGCAAAAAAAATTCTTTAAACATTTACTCAATCAATCAAGAAAACGATCAGTTTTGAATGGGGGAAAAATGTGTTTAGATTTTTTACTTTAACCGAATTACAGCATTTTTATTTGGATTTTTATCCCAATGGACATATCTGCCAATTTAAACCATTTTTTTTAAAGATTCTTACTGAAGCATTGGGGTGTTCTGATTTTAAAATTTCCTGAACAGTGTTGGAGGTGATCTGCTATTTTATTTAAGATTATGTGATATTTTCAAGATTCAATAAAATTTGATTGAAATGCAGGTTTTTAAAAATTAAAAAGACCAAAAAGAGGTAACCTGTTAAGGCTACGATGGTTTCATGAGTTCACTCGTTTTCTCTGGAAGTTTTCATGTAAATATACCTCGAAATCTTTGAAAACATTAAAGTGTCTTTCGGCTATCATCACAGTTCAACTTTCATATTCCTTCAAAAAGAAATATCTTAGTATACACTGTAAAATTTTGCCTCGATTTCCAGCAAAAAAAATTGCTGGAAACGTTCAGCAATCCAAATTTTTGCTGGAAACCAGCAATCGGTTTTCGAATTGCTGGATTTTTCAGCATTCGGTTATGTGCTGGTCATTTTTGCTGAAAAATCAGCTATCGGTTTTCAAATTGCTGGACTTTCCAGCAATTGATCCAGTTTGCTGGAAAATCAGCAATCGAGTTGTCAATTTGGAGCTTGTTTTTGTTTCGTACGCTGAAGTAAGGTGAGATTCTATTTTACGAATTAAGGTTAAACTAATACTTAATTATTTTATTTTCCTCTATATTCGAGCAACCAGGCCTCAAGTCAAGGGTAAGTTTTTATTGTACAGGTAGCACAGAGATGCAGGTAGATATTACATAGAAGATACTAATCAAAACTATTTTTACAGGTGGCGGATGATCAACATTTTGGCACAAAGCGGCCACGCCAGAAAGTGCCGGTGTTAGAAAGTTGTGAAATAAAGTTTTTTTTGGAAAATAAATTAATCCCTTATTGAAAATGGGAGAAAATAATTGTTTTTATTGCTTATTATATGCACAGCCAATATTAAACTTTAATTTTGAATTGAAATATAAATTTCATACTAAATACTGCCGGTTGTGTTGAAAGAAATAGCTGGTTTCCAGCAATCTGGATTGCTGATTTTCCAGCAATTTGAATTGCTGGAAACCAGCATTAACGTTTGCTGTTTTTTTCCAGCAATTGAAATTGCTGGAAATTTTGCTGGAAAGTCAGCGGGACAAAAACCAGCAAAATTTTGCTGGTTTCCAGCAAAAAAAAATTTGCTGTGTAGGTACATTTGTCCCATTTATTGATGCAAGTGGAAACACTTTATTCTTTTTCAGATGCGTCAGTGTAAAGACTTCAAAATGAATTGAATACTTGTTCCTGTTTGTCTTTTTTATCGACTTTCATTGATATATCTGCAGTTTTTCTCCAGAATGAAATAATGCTTGGTACTTCAATTTCACTGAATACTGTTTTACTTTATGACCTTCATTTACAAAGACATTTAAAAATTTTGAATATCCGCTTCAGATTCAACACTCGGGATACCCTTTCGGACCTTTTTGGAAAAAAAATTCTTAAAAGGTATATGTTTAATGGCTTAAAGGCGCATTGCCACTTGCTTCACCGTGTGAAATGACAGGAGTTAATGTTATTTTCGGCACTTTCAGGTCATAATAAAAACTTATCAAAAAAATTCTGCTTCTGCTATAAAAAAATAATGTTTCTGGAATATCTATCACAAAAAAGCGGATCTAAAGTCTCGTCTTTGTAGCCAAAATATAGTAAACAAAAACACACGTTTATGATAAGTACGTACTTGAATTCTGTGTAAACAAACAAAGAACCTGTTAACAGTTTTTCGGTGAATGATTTGACAAAAAAGTTGAGTTTTTTTAGTCCGATTTTTTATTTGGGCTCAACCATTTATAGATGAAGAAATAATGTATACATAATAATGTTTACATATTTTATGGTTTTGATTTGATCGGCAAAATATCAATCTGGACGTCATGCAAAACCATGTGCTGTACAAATGATGTAGGAATCGAGTAGATAAAAACACATCTAGGCTTCATATCGCCACCACATGCATTGAAATTATGCTGGGTTTAGAAATGCGCGCCCAAATATTTCAAATAATCAGTATGCTATGCCTTCGTTACTATCCTTTCTCGACGTTTGCTGGCGACGCCTCAACCATGGAGATGAAAAACAAACCGCCCGCCCGGCGCCCAATGGAAAGAAAATCTTGAAAATAATTGAAGGCCATGACTTTAATTTGATTCAAAAAACTACAAATTTAATTATAACGGACAATTGATGCCACTTTTTGTTAATTTTATTCAATATAAACCGATTCGCATGCCCACAGAATATTCTAAAAATAATTTCACTTGTATCGTTTGGGTAATTTCGGAGGAGTAGTACTACAAACACCGTTACAAGAGAATTTTATATAATAGATTTAAGAATAACCAAGTATATTTCATCCAGTTACAGGGAATATTGATGAAAATCAACTAGAAAACCTTCCGGCTGTCCCATCCAGGTGCATTGGAAATCATCCGTGGGAACGTTTCAAAAAGATGGGCGGAAGAGTCTAGGAATGGATGGAAGTTTTAACCTGCTGGTGGCTGCGAGGTCCTGGTTCACAGTTCAATCCGTTATGGCAAACTTCGTATAGGCGTATGTTAAGAAATTCCGACTATGATCAAAATGTGTAAGGATTCAAATACACAACATTGTTTTTTTTATAAATTAAAGTTTATGAACAATATTTTGACTTGTTAATCATTCAAATAATTCAAATACATCATTTCTCTTGATAATCTTACTTGTTTTAATGATTCTACCACGAAAAACAGGTGAAAAACCACTTCAAAATCATTCGCGCATTCTGAGTAACCGCGACTCAGTTGTCGCGAAAAGGGCATTTAGTCAGTTCTGAGTAAAGGTCGTTTAGTCAAATCTGAGTAGGTGCGGTTTTGGCGACAACTGAGTAACCGTAAATCTGAACTGAGTAGCTGAAAGTTAGCGAGTACATTTTTTTTTTCTATTCCTAAAGTCTGTTTCACATAGAATCT
Organism: Uranotaenia lowii; assembly: GCF_029784155.1. Lineage (NCBI taxonomy): Eukaryota > Metazoa > Arthropoda > Insecta > Diptera > Culicidae > Uranotaenia > Uranotaenia lowii. The sequence goes on along the minus strand of NC_073691.1, from coordinate 155,154,878 downwards.
GGTCGGATAAAATAGATCATTTCTCCGCAAAGAAATAACGTACAACAAAAGTAAAAATGTCATTTTATAGGGTTTTTATTGCACTTTAAGGAAAAAAAATACATTAAAAATCATTTGTCAGCTTTTCGGATGAATTTTCGAACTTATCTTGTGATACCACCCATCATTTTCTGCACAGTACTGCTGGTAACCTCATTCGCCATCTTGTTCCACCACTTTTCCATTTGAGCGGGTTTTTTCATGGTTCAGCCACATTTCTTCAGTTTGCCCTTAACTGTTGCCCAATATTTCTCGATGGGACGAGAATCCGGAAAGTTTGGCGGATTGATACTTTTTTCAACAAAATCGATCTTGTTCTCCTTATACCACTTAACGACATCCCGGCTGTAGTGGCAGTTTGCCAGGTCCAGCCAGAACTTCACCGGACCTTTGTGGGACCGAATGAATGGCAAAACCCTCTTCTGGAGACATTCTTCTTTGTAAACATCTCCATTCATTGTTTCCCCAGTGATGAAAATCCCTTGCCAAATCATCAACTAACGAGCAAATTTATCTGCGAAAACAAACTTGAATCTACTCGCAACATTCCCTTTACGCTTCGCAAGGTAAAATTTGTTACCGGGTAGGGTAAATGTACCCGAACTTGGCCCCTAAGGCATGGTTGACTATATTTCCCATGATTGTAGTCTCCCTGTTATATGTACCTTCAAAAGTCCTTCGACAAATATGATTGCTTACTAGCCTGAAATGTAGTAAAAATATGTCCTTGCTTTAAAGCGGTGGATAATTTGAGATAAACCTGATCAAACTATTGATTGAAATGCTCCTTATTGTGGCCCCCGTTCCGAATTGTGGCCCTTTATGAGTTCCTTAAATTGGCCGCCTCTAGAAGAAATTTGCCTCACTAATACAACAACAGCCCCCACGAATTCGTTGATAATATCCTGGAAGGAAGCACAACAATGTTCTGTGTTGTTTTCAAAAAGTCGAAAGTACGAAATGTCAACCAATTTTTAGAATTGATATTTCCGTGCAGAATTATAAACTAACGTAAAAAGTTTCACTTGTTCGTTTCAGTTGTTGGTGTGTTTAAAATTTCTTTTATCAGAATGACAATCTAGAACAAATAGGTTCCAAAATATTGCATTGGTTAACATAAATATGTTTATTAACCGTGCAAACAAATCGTTTGTTCAATTTTTTAAAATATAATCATGATAGATCTTTTTCCATTGAAGTTAACATACGATAGTGAATGTTCATATTCTTTTTATTCCACTCCCATAAAAGGAGGAAAGACATTTTAAAAACCATTATGACCGACGAAAGAAGCAAGCTAAAGCTAAAACTCAAGTAAGCGAACGATTCTTTGAATCATACCTACATATTTAAAATGTCGCCCTTAGGAATTTTCTAGCAATCGTTTGCGTACACCCGGATAGCAAAACAAGACAAACTATCGCTCACTCCAGCCAGCCTGATTGAAATAGATTGCATCTCACTCGTTTGTTTGGGGACTATAGCCAATGGAAGCGAACAACAAATTTACAAGCTGGGTGAAATTCAAGCTGCATCTCACTCGCACTCATGCAAAATCATCATCCAAACTCAGCAGCGCTTCCTTCGCATATTCCTTTCCTACGGAAAACAAATGCGTCACCTCTGCTGATGCACAGTGATCCATAATATAAAACAAACTTGGTCAAAATATAATTTTTGATTTCACATGAAATTGAAAACAATAAAATTTAGCTCTAAATAACATAATTTTTCAACATTGTAATACCATTACTTTTTTCAATAAACATAATATTTAGAATGTCATAATTTGAACTTTGTAACCATTCCTTTCAAAGCGACACATATACAGCAAATGTTCATCTCCAGCACAAATAAAATGAAATAAAAATACGTTGAACCTTATTTCCAATTGTAATTTTTTTTTTGGTATGGATAAAGTTACTTCAACGTTGAGATCCAAGATATCGTTTCGGATCCGAATCCTGTTGATTTCGTGCTCAGAAGTTGAGAGGAAAAGTTCTAGAAATTTACCAAAAAAAAGGCAGCTAAACTTTTAGTATTATAATTCCAACTAAGATGCCAAATACGCTTGAGAGATAAATAAATTGATTATAGTCCGAAATACATTAATGGTATTTTTAAGTTATTTCAATCATTCTTTTTACTTTCGACCGGTTTTAAATTTCCAGACCACTGTGCACTAACGGCCGACGATTCGGCTGCCGGCTGCCGGCTACCGTCTGCTTTCTGATTTCGTTCTCACACATACATACAAAGTTCAATTAGTGGAATTTCATGCCAAGATTAGGCGAAAAAAATGTTTATATTTTCTTCAATTTTAGATCAAATATTTACGTTGTTTGGAGTAGGCTAAAATTTTATATTTTTTGCCACGTTTTGCTGTAACCAACGGTATTTTTCAGTGATTTTTTCATAGGGAAGTGTGTTTTTAAAATCGATCCGAAAGTGGCAGATGCACTAGCAAGGTAGGTTCATTTCAGATTTTTTCCGAAAATCGTTATTTTACTTCAAGTTCGTCATGTGAAAAAAAATTATTACGCAGTTATTTATATTCAATTGCTGACAAATGCTATGCAGAATGTAGACAAATGCGATTTTCTTTTATGTTTGATTTATTTTATATTTTTAGGCATATGTTTGACATATAAATTACCAAAATGCATTTTGGCATGCCAAGATAAGGAGCATGCCAAGTTAAGGCTCACATACCCTATTTGTTTAAAATCCATTTTGACGTAAGTTTCGTCGTCCATCAAAATGCATCCGTTGTACTTGGTCAACACTTTCTCGTACAAATTCCTTGCCCTGGTTTAGGCAACCAGGTTTTGTTTCAGCGTCCTGTTGGGGTGTTTGCTTGTATGATACGACCGCAAGCCTTCTCGCAAACAAATTCGTCGAGCTGTACTGTGGTTCGTCTTGAACTTTTTCGCCAAATCACGTAAGGAGATTCCAGGATTATTGTGAACTGATCGAATTACCTTTGCTCGCAGCTTCCGGTCATACGTTCCACTTTTACGCCTGGTTTATTTTGCTCGATCCACCGTAAGGGTCTCTCGGTAACGTTGCAGCACCGAATTTAAAGTCGATTTAGGATATTTCAGGAATTTTGCGATCTTTACCCCAGACCACGTCGGTTTCTCTACGGTTTCTCTCGCCTTTCGCGTTCCATCGTCGATAACTTTTGACTGACTGCTTCAATCTTGATGAAATTTTCACCACTAAGTAAACAAACCATCCGGATCAAAACATGTCAATAGATTCGCGATGTGACAACTAGGGGCGCTGCAGTAAATGAAAAGATGCGACCAGATTCTATGTGAAACAGACTTTACTAAACCAAAATTAACTGATTCACTATTCTTTCAGTAGAAGTCATGAACCATTTTTGATGGTTTATAACAGTTTGAACTATTTGATGATGATAATTCATACTTGAAGGCCCAACCACAGAGAACAGAGTTCGAGCTGGAGCTCAACACGTGTGTTTGAATACCAACCTAAGTTTCAAACCAAATGCGTAAGTGGACTAACATACATAAGATGTCGCTACCGGTACACCTATTTTTGTTTTCATTTTTTCGACACGCTTAGAAATTAATACTCATCGCTTATCTCAAAGAAGGCCAGTGCAATGTATGACAGTAACACAAATTTCGGTGTAATAAATTTTAAAACATCATGATTTAAAAAAAAATGCAAATCATATTTCAATAACAATTGAACGCTGTCAGATGCCCCATATTGTTCAAACAATTTTGGCGCTGAATTGAAAGTTGAATTCCAAGTGTTAAAGTATGTGTTGGGATTTTACTATCAGTAACCAGTTTTCTAGAACAGAAAATGTGAACATAAATGTTATAATTGTAAACTATGACTCGATATTCTGGTTGATGTTACCTGAGATCGATATATGAGGACTTGTAACTCAGGGTTAGTAATCAGTAGAAATGATTTAAGTTATTTATAAACATGAGTTACAAGATACCATCAACCGGAATACCGACCCATAATTAACAATTATTACATTTATGTTCACATTCTCTGTTATAGAAAACTATTTAATGACAGACATACTTTAAAACTTGGAATTCAACTTTCAATTCAGCGCCAATATTGATTGAACAATATGGGGCATATGCTGGGACATATGACAGCGATTAAAGTATAATTGAAATATGATTTGCATTTTTTTTTTTAAATCAAGATGTTCTTAAAATTTATCACACAAAAAGTTGTGTTACTCTCATACATTGCAATGGTCCATTTGAGATAAGCTATGCGTATTAATTTCTAAGCGTGTCGAAAAAATGGAAAAATATGTGTACTGGTAGCGACATCTTATGGATGTTAGTCCACTTACGGATTTGGTTTGAAACTTAGGTGGATATTCTCACACACGATTTCAACAAATTTTTGTTCGGGGCCCGATGTCTGTTCTCTGTGGCCCAACGTCTGTTTAAGTTCTACGAAGGTTCAAGCACTGACCATACTGACTGGACACTCGATTTCGTTTTCTGGATGATTTTTTCAACAGTATGCAATGTCGATTCCAGAGTGCGCATCGATCGATTTGAAGAAATGCTATCCCAGTTAGGAAATGCCACCCAACTTTAAAAAAACAGGCAATTTCTACGATAAAATCGGGCTAAACAAGTACATTTTTCCTACAGGGCATTTTATGTCTCATTTTTCAGGTTCGCCCCCTGCCGTCGGTATTGCGGACCTACAAAATCTGACTAAATAAATTAGACAGAAAATGGTTGAATTTCTGTTCTAAGTGTCATGTCAGTGTGATCATTGCTTGCATGTGCTTACATGGTCAAACAAGCGCCAAATTACAAAGCTTCCAAAATTTCGAAAAGTCAAACGACACATTATGATCTATATTTTATGTGAACCCGAGCAAGGCGCGTAAAATCAGCTAGTTTGTAATAAATAAGACCAATCTAGGTTATCAAATGAATTTTACCATTGATTAAAACCAGACATTGATTTTTTATTTTGATCATGTGGATTTTCTTTTGGGACTTAATCTATATGCCAGTCGTGTGGAGGAGTAGGCGTGGATTCGGTTCGATCGCACGTGTTTTTTTCTGTACTGATTACATGTTTCGTAAAAATCATGTTTTTCAAGTGAAAATGAAAATTATTTAACGAAAAACAGTGTTTCGAATAATCGGGAAAAGATAGTTCTAGTTGCGCCAGTCAATACTACCGAGAAAAGATGAACTTTGGTGTTAAGTTACGTTGTTAACTCTTCAGGAATCGGAGTTCCGGAAATTTTTTCTTTCATTTGCATGTTTAATGCAAAAATAATTGCGAACGGTTCCGGAAATGAAAGTAATTTCAAATGCATGGATACTGTGAAAACATATAATAGCGAAAGGGATAATTCCGGAAACGGGGGGGTTTCTTAAAGAATGTTTTTTCCACCCGTAAAAATTTCAAATTTAAGCGTAAAAAGTAAAAAATTGGAAAATGGAAAATTGTGAGGAAATAAAATCACACAGATGATTCCTTCAGATGTTTCTCAAGCTCTAAACCAGGATACATTTCATTGTTTCCGGAATGCTGTGGACAACTATGCTAGGTGAAACAAAATTCCGAATGTCCTAAAAATCACCTGTCCTGAAAACTCGAGTCCCTGTAGAATGGCTAAAGCTAAGTATCTTTGTAGTTTTAAATTATTTCAACGGGGCTTGTGATATAGCTTAGTTGGCAAGTCAGTTGCTTCCTGAGCCGATGTCCGTGAATTCGAGCCCAAGAGTAAACATCGATCACAGTTGTACCGGATAAGTTTTTCAATGACTGTCCACCAACTGCATCGTTGATATAAGTCGCGAATGACATAAAGATGTTAAAACGACTATTATAGTCGATTTATAATAACCGAAACACAAAAAAAAATATTTAAACTATTAAGACAGTGAAAGGTATTAATTTCGAAACGGAAAATCATTTGTGGAATGTCGAATGTATTTCACAGAAATATTTACATAATTCTGATTTTAAAAAATCACAAATTTAGGGTAGTCAACAACATATTGTTGAATGATTCTGTGTTGAAATTTTCTTATTATATGTTCATTGTATGTTGGTATTGTTCCAATCACAACACTGTTCAAATACTTCTTCAGACAAGTTTTTGCTCTTTTTTTGTTTTCAATTAAATCTCAATCATACATTAACCTATTTAAGTCAAATGATACAGTGAAAGGAATACCAAGTTATTTAAATATTATAGTCTATTTAATCTATGCATGTTTTGTTTACTGACAGTTTGTAAAGAAACCAAGTCTCGAAATATATTGCGAATTTTCGTTTCATTTTTGGTTTCCAGAATCTTCCAGAAGCAAATCACTTAAAGAAATTGAAGATGAATGATGTAATAAGGTCTTTCGAAACCTGATCGCACAAAAAAGTCCAAATCATTATGAGGCAAAGATTTGAATTGCACTGATGCGTTTCCCAAAAATGATCTTATTCAGTTTTCAAAACCTACATAACAAGTTAAAAACTTAAAAGAACAAAGAGGGGATCCATTAACAAAATTTTAATATTTTGAATATCTCCTTATAAATATTCTATGAAGTTTGATAAAAGTATGTTTTTAAAGGGTCGTTTTTGAAAACACATTAGTGTATCAGGAATCACTAATATTGTCAAGAAAATTTCGAGTGAGAGCGTCAGATTGACTGTAAGAAAAAAGTGTCGGTGGAAAGATTTTTTGTAATCATTTTGTATTGGATTCAAGTGAAGGTTTGTCTTACTGAGCTGTCTATGAGAACTAAACGATTTGACATCAGCAACGATTGGTATTCATGGGTATTCATGGAATTCGTTAAGAAAATCTTTGTTTAAATGACAATAAGCATGATATGAATTTTGAAACGACTTATAATGCCATTCTCTTGAAATAAAATAACTTATCATTTAGCATTTTACAGCTGCAAACTTCCCTTTTGAGGAAATTGGCATATACCACCGGTATGATTTTGCATTTCTTTATCCTACACCGATCTGATTTGAACCTAAAGCCTTATTTTTTACAAATGTTGGTAAACATATTGAATTTTCCTTTTTTTGCTACATGTTTTATAGAGTTTTTTTCTTCTTTTTTCACAGATGCCTTGATATAATCAGTTCATAGAACTAGGGTACCAAAGCCAGCACCCAGAGGTGAGTAATCAACAATTATCGGCACTAAACGTTCACCTGAAATCCAAGTTCGATACATAGACACCTTAAACTTAGACTTCAAGTGGTCCACCGCAATGGCACCACTTTGCAGCTGGCTGACTCAACTCACAACCATGCCATGCTGAGGTAGACCAAGCTCTTGACTTAATTCGCTCTCATGGTTTATTTATGTCACCCAGTGGTTTTCCACAATTACACAGTCAGGCTCTGGTCCCCACGGGCATTGATCTACTGCTACCCAGGGCACCCCGTGTAATTGTCCGTCACACACGTGTTCGTTCGTTCACAAAACTTGGGACCACTTTGCTTGGGACCGGCTGGATTTTTCTTCTGCGTGTCGTTCCGATTGCCGGTTCAATTCCCAACCAAGCAAACCAAACAAACAGCCACGCCAGTTCAAGGCCAGCCAACCGAAGTGCATTGAGCATGTAACAATTATTATTTACAGCAACTGTCAACTGAATGAAATTTCACTTTCAGTTCCAACGGACTTGCAGCTCAGGCTCGCAGGAGACTTACAATCAAAGTTTGGAAATTATTGAAGGTTTTCTACCTTGAACGACTTTTCGCTCACTACCTACAAGATGCCTCCAAATATTGCCAGCTTCGGGAGTGAAATGTGTTATTTTTTTCTTCTTCTATGGCGATCGTGAAAAATCTTTTCAACAAGTGATCGTAAGCGAGAGAGCTAAGAAAGTAGTCTTATAAAAAAATCGATCAGGTAGCATTTTTAATATTTTTGTTCCAATTTATCTATGGTATAAAAGCCACTAAGCCGAATATTCAGCTCGCCGAATAGTTGAGCTTATAGTGTTTTCGTTTATTGGCAGTGGCAACCTAGTTACCCACGAGTTTTGCCCTAACTACTGTTATTATGTTCGTTTATTAATTCAGAAGTCCACTAGTTTTGCCCGAGATTTGAACCTCAAGCAGGCGGTTGCACCCCGTAAAAGTTGTCAGTGTTGGGGGTAAGCATAAGGATGAGTATAGCAACCATATATTTGCATCGTCCCGGGTAACGATTCTGTTTGTTTATTCAGAAAAAGTTTTGCCCCGCGCTTGTGGAGAAAAACGAAAACGGCATTAGTTTTCGGCCGAATAGGTCGAATAGGTGAATATTTGTTTTTAAAACATTATAGCATAACATAGCATGGGGTGACTAGACACATCTTGCATCGGTTTATACACATAGTGCAACTAATAATCAAAACAAGCAGAAGTTATCAAAATGAGAATCTGATTTCAATGCTCATTTCAAATGTTGATTTTGAAGATTAGACGATATCCACGAACCTGACTACAATTGCACCAGAGAAACACTATTCACACCACTTGTTGCACTAGCAATCAACCTACAAACTCCGTTCCTAACACTTTCGGTGATCACTGTTTCAGTAAACATCCGGTCACTCGTACGATGGAACACAATTTCGAAAAATTAATCTAACATTTTCTATCAAAAACAAACAATTAAGAAAAAAATTTCAAACACCCGAAAAAAAACACGTGCGTTGCCATCCAGACAACGCCTACTCCTAGTTTTCCACGGGTCAAAAATGTGCTGATGTAGGCATTATGTGGAATTTTTTTTTTCTTCCGGCGAGACATGCTTAGTGAGCTACTACTAGATTTAGAAAAAAAAAACGCTCCTGACGAAGGCAGCTAAACAATCACAAAAAGTTATGAGAGAAAAACATCCACGTTGTATGCAGTAAGGTTAATTTCATCAATCAAGTCTTCCATGAGGAACCGTTTCATTTTTGCAAAATTCCCACCGCTATAATCAACGTATTGGTTCTGCCCTCCAAACACTATAATTAAATTAAAGGATTTGGGCTCGCAAAAGAACGTAACTCTCCGGGAAGTTTTAATATGCATAATTTTGCCTTCCTCACAAAGCAACGAACCATCAGAACAGTCAAAAAGAAGTCAAAGCATCGCATCCGTTGCACCTCAAGATTGTGCACTCCGAAAAAAAAAATAAAAATGCCGCAGGCTACTTAGCTTCTTACCTGCGAGAACTGCCGAACGACACGTTTATTTTGCCTCGCACAGGGTTCAGCTCTTAAGAAGTCATGAGTCGATGAATGGATGAACTTTACCTTTTCCATTCACAAACAATAAACTTAAATCTCGTAAAAATAGGCAGCAGACCGAAAAGCTTAAGGTGACTTACCTATCTGCAATAAAATCAAATTCGACTAGTGGCTAATCTCTCGAAATCTCCACTGACGCTTGGAAATAATCGCTTTTCGAAAGGGATCAGCCATCTTGACTGGTTTGCTGTTATAGGGCTTATTAGTTTCAAAATTTTAACCTCCTAAAATATTCGGTGAATGTGTCTGGCCTTTGTCGAACAATCTGAGAACGAAACGCGTGTTGTTTTTGTTTTCGTGACTCGAAAATGATGAAAAACGGAGAACATCACGATTAAATTTTAAATGCAAGTTGTAAACAAATGTTTATGTACCTACCGTTCAAATTATTTTCAAAAAATAGCAAAAGCTATCGAAAAGCGAACTCAATCATCGAGTGGCCGCTAGGCAGTAGAACAAATAGCGTCTGAGGCATTCGTTTTTTCCCTCAGAAGGAGTTCGACTTTAGGGTAGCTCTTTTTAGTTGAAATATAATAATGGATAACTTGAAATACGGAAAAATTAAAATAAAACAACAATCAACACAAAAAAAAACATTGAATAGTAATTGTGGAAAAATCAATTCACCAAAGTTATTTGAACTTCAAGAAATAAATAAGAAAATGGAAAGTGATGTTATGGTGAAGGCGAAGCAAGGCAATTTACAACTGTTTAGTACGTCCCAACTCCCAATGCGTTACGACCTACAAGGGACCGAGGTCTTACTCTACTGAAACCAGGTAGGTTTGATATTGAACACCTTTTTATTTTTTTTTTTTTTTGTTTCGATTATAGTCGGTTTACCATCTTTATGGCATTCGCGACTTTATCAACGACTTTATCAACCATTGGGATCTGTACTTTACATAAAGCTGCGCGTTGACGTCCTCTGCTCTCCGTAATGAAATGACCAATCGACATCTGGTGATCTGAACATCTGGTGATCTGAATTCAAGAAAGTGCTCTGTGTAACAACACTCAGCGTAGTTAAAAATATTCAGTACCTAGTGAAAAAGGGTTTTATAGATTTCTTGGTTATCTTCAACCCATATCCCGTAGAGTCCGCGAATTAACGCTATCCACTGGAACATCCATCCTGAATTCCAAGAAACCTCGAGTTTACCCATACTAACCCAAGCAACCAAAGGTCCCATAAAACAGGTACGAAATGGCTTACTCAGCCCCATCATTGAACTGAAGTACGTCCTTTGCAGCTGAAAATTTAAGTTCTTATTGATACTTTCAAGTTCCAAAACAAGTCTAAATGACCTGCTATACAGCTTCCATCGGCCTTTAATTCAGCTTCCAAAAAAAGTTGTAAAATGAGCTAAAAATTCTCTCTCTATCTCCAATTTCACCCTAGACGCAAGTTTATATAACATTTTCTTGATTATTAACTATGTTCAGAACAAGATGCCTGGCGTTGGATTCCAAACTAGACAAATTGCGGTTTGTCCATATTTGTTCAATTTGTTGCTCGGTTGCTTCTTTCTTTCACTTCCTACATATATCGCATCACTCAAGTATTCAAATGACTTAGTGGAAAAAACTTGCCCGGTTTCGGGATCAAACCTCGACCTTCGTGGTGACAATCAAACACGAGGCCACGCCTAGATGTTTTTCTAGTTGAAACTAAAATTCAAAGTGGTGATATGATTTTGTAGCATACCTGCAGGTGCACCCGCCCAATCAGAAAGCCAGCAAGCCAGGAGAAAAGCACACCAATGCACTTTTTGTGACTAGGTAAATCCCGTTTAGAGTACTTTTGTGCCCTCTTTGTGACTGAAGTCTCTTACACCGTACATATAAATCACTTTTGCAACTTTCAATTTTTTTTTAATTGAGCAGGGAAAAGCCCCCGGGAGTTGGTCTCTCTTGCAGCACTATTCTCCCGCAGACATAAAACCTCCTCACATTTATTGATCATGTTGTTGATCATTGTTCATTATCTTTTCAAAACTAACATTATTTACAATCTTTAGAATTCACACTTTGTTTTCAACACTATTTCATTAAATTAGCGGTTCTGCAGTTGCGGCATGTGGTGGGCGGTCTAGTAGTGGGCAGTTTTGTGGTGTGGTGAGTGGCGGTGGCTAGCAGAGAGGGAATATAAAGAAAAGGTGTATTGTGGCGATTAGAGGCAGGATTGATAATTTTGGATGAGGAAATTGATTTTTCTAAGGCCCCCAGTGAGATTACTCTCTGTTAAGGGGGTCTTAACGAACTAGTTAGCTGCTCAAAGGGTGATACGGTCAAAATTTGGTCAATATCAACTTGACGTATTTCTTTCAATTTTGCATTTAAAAAACCTGAACACCCTTCATTTTGAAGGTGGGTGTGTGTAGAATGTTGCTCCTATTTTGATTTTGGAATTCACTCTTCAGTTGTCAAAATGCCGTCCAAGGAAGAAGAGCAGCGTATCAAAATTTTGCTCGCGCATCGCGAAAATCCGAGCTACTAGCCCGCAAAGCTGGCAAAATCGCTAAAAGTTGCCAAATCAACCGTTACAAATGTAATTAAAGTGTTTGGGGAACGTTTGTCGACAGCCAGGAAGTCTAGATCGGGGGAAAATCGAAAACCGGAAGCCGCTGAGACGACAAAGAGAGTTGCCGGTAGTTTCGAGCGAAACCCTAACCTCTCTCTCCGAGATGCCGCAAATAAGCTGGGTGTATCGTCTACAACCGTGCATCGAGGCAAAAAACGAGCTTCATAGCTTCTGGGACTGTCAACCAAGAAATTTACGTGAAAGAGTGTTTGAATAAACGCCTGCTGCCTTTCCTGAAGAAACACGGTTGTTCCGTACTGTTTTGGCCGGATTTGGCATCTTGCCACTACGGTAAAAAGGCCATGGAGTGGTACGCCGCCAACAACGTGCAGATGGTTCCCAAGGACAAGAACCCTCCCAACACGCCAGCGCTCCCCCCAATTGAGAAATACTGGGCTATTGTCAAGCGGAATCTAAAGAAGACCAAAAACACTGCTAAGGACGAGCAGCAGTTCAAGGCAAACTGGCTTTCTCCGGCGAAGAAGGTGGACAAGGTGGCTGTACAAAATCTGATGGCAGGGGTTAAGCGTAAGGCCCGGCAATTCGGATTTGGAAAAGCGGAAGCCTAACTGAATATTTTCCTGAATGTTATACTAATTAAACTTGAAAAAGAAATTTAATTTGATTTTTACCAGCCAAACGAAATCAAACCGAATCTCTCAAACAGCCACCGCAGAAAAAAACAAGCCACCACTCAACCCTCATCCGAATTCGAAGACTGCCCAGATACAGGATCTGAAACCGAAGTCCCAATGACGCAGTGCACCCAGGACCTGTTTTCACAAAACTAAACAGCTCAACAAAATTCTTCAACGACAAAATTCTTCAACGACTAGCACATCAACAACTGACCCGAAAAATCATCCTGCTTCAACTCCAATCCGTCACATGAATCACAACAATAGAAATCGTACACAAGCGAGAGAGGAAACCTTAGTATTGCAGTGGAATGTTTGCGGGGCCCACCCACGCAGAGCCGAGCTCCAGCACCTCATCAGCCGATATGATCCAGTTGTAGTTGCCCTCCAAGAGCTCCGTACATCAAATTTACTAGGGTATGTAAATAACTTTACCTGGTTCTCGTCTCCAAGCATATATCCCCACACATCAAGCGCCGGTATCGGGATCCGAAATGGGGTCCCTTTCTCAAAAATTAGCCTCAACACAAATCTCCCTGCGTGCGCCGTCACCATCGAATTACCCATCAAAGTCACGATTTTATCCGTCTACATCCCGAATAGCGAAACGCTCACCTCATTTAACACTGAATTCGAAAACATAATCCAGTCTCTCTCCCACCCCCTCCTGATCGTTGGCGATTTTAACGCTCATAGTACCACCTGGGGTGGAAAGCGTACTGACCGTCGCGGATGCCTTGTCGAAGAACTCTGCGCAAATAATGCGCTCATTATATTAAACTCTCTAGATCACACCTACTTCCATCTCCCCAACGGCACAACCAGTGCAATCGATCTTTCCTTGGCTTCATTATCCATTTGCAATCGACTCACGTGGCAGGTTGAAAATGATCTGTGCGGAAGTGACCATTTTCCGATTAGGACAACTTTGAATACACCCCCAAAAGCGCGAAATAACCGCCCCCGATGGCTCGAAAGTCAGGCTGACTGGCAAAACTTTGAGGAAACCCTATTAGAAACAGTCGAACCCAACGCCAATCCCACTTTGACCGAAATAACTGAGGCAATTGTTAAAGCAGCGGAAGCAAGCATACCACGAACCAGCGGGTATTGCCACCGTAGAGCCGTCCCGTGGTGGAACGAACAAGTGAAAGAATTGATCCAAGACCGTAGAAAAAAGTTAAGATACCTTCGAAACCTTGCACCGGGCGATCTGGGCTTGGCCGATGCTCTCAAATAGTTTCAAGATGCTCGAAACGCCTCACGCCGCGGTATAGCTGAAGCGAAAAAAGCCAGTTGGGAAAACTTTGTTGCGTCCTTTTCATCGGAAACATCGACATCGGTCATGTGGCAAAATTTCAATCGCTTCTCTGGTAAACTTAAACCACCAAGAACGGTACTCAAAACCCCACTGGTATAATTGATGACAGCCAACTTATCGCAAACTTCCTTGGCGACCACTTTCAAGCCATGTCTGATCAACCACCACTTCCATTCCCCCCTACACCAAAAATCAAACGTCAAAATCGAAACAACGTATCGGAACTAGAAAAGAAATTTTCGATCCAAGAATTTTTTGTCGCAACAAAGTCTAAAAAAAGTCGTTCCGTTGGACCAGACAACATCAGCAACGAAATGCTACGCCGCCTCCCAATCTCCACAAAAACACAACTACTGGATTGCTTAAATGAATTGTGGGAAAAAGGAATATTTCCCTCTCCCTGGAAGCTATCATCGTACCTATTGCGAAAGCTGTCAAAGACCCAAAGAGAGCAGGAAACCAAAGGCCAATATCGCTAACAAGTTGTCTCGGAAAAACCATGCAACGCATGGTGAACCGTAGGCTCGTCCAATGGATAGAGGATCGTAAACTATGGAGCCCACAGCAATATGCTTTCAGAAAGGGAAGAGGAGTGGAACAATATCTCACGGAATTGGAGGCAGCGTTGGATGCTCCTTTCGAAAAAAAGCAACACACTGAATTAGCCTTACTCGATCTAAGCAAAGCTTACGACACTGCACAAAAGGCACCGATTCTTGCAACCCTCGCTAAGTGGGGTATCAGTGGAAAACCGTATTTATTTTTGCAAGACTTCCTCACTGATAGAAAGTTTAAAGTCTCAGTCGGAGGAGCTCTCTCAGAGCTAAAGTCCCAGAAAAACGGAGTCCCTCAAGGTTCAGTCCTCGCCGTAACACTCTTCCTTGTCGCAATGGAGCCACTGTTTGAGAGAGTTCCCCGTGGAATCCAAACCTTCGTCTATGCCGATGACATAGTTCTCGTTGCATCAGGTACGCAGCTTAAAAGTCTTAGGAAAAACTGCAAAATGCCGTCACCAAAACTGTAGAATGGGCTAATGAAATCAAATTCACAATTTCGTCCGAGAAGTCAAATGTTCTCCATATCTGTAGAAGAAGGAAACACAAAGCAGTCCCCGAAATTATGGTCCTCGGAAAAAGCATCCCCGAAGTGAAAAAAGCACGCTTTTTTGGAGTGACATTCACCAAAACCCTTAACTTCTCGTCTCAGATCTTCGAAACTAAAACAGCACTGCAATCCCGTTTAAATTTGATACGCGCAATAGGTAGCCGGCCGTATGGAGGTCAGAGAAACAGCATTTTAAATCTTTTTAGAAGCATCGGTGAGTCAAAAATATTTTATGCTCTAAATACGATAGGGAGAAAAGGCACACATTCGTTAAAAGCGCTCATGCCTACCTACAATTCCGGAATACGTCCAGTTCTGTCAATGCATGCTGAAAGTGGTACCTTGCCGTGGAACTTTCGACTTACTGAACGACTTGCTATTAATACGATTAATACGCATGCTTGGAAAACCTCATGGTACAATCACTCCCGCCACGGAAAGGTCAATGGAGGCATTTGAAACACTCACTGGAAAAACTATCCCCACCATTGCTCACTCTATAGCAGTAAGCAGCCGATCTTGGAACGTTGAAAATCCAATCGTAGATTGGTCTATAAAAAAAACAATTTAAAGTGGGTGAAAGTAATCAGAAAGCCATCCAATTGTTCAAACACCACCAAGAACAACGCTATACAAACTTCCTGGAGATATTCACTGACGGATCAGTAGCAAACAACCAGGTTGGCTTTGGTATTTTGGGTGGAAACAGAGAGCTTCACTACCAACTCCCGGATCAATGTACGATATTCTCCGCTGAAGCTATGGCCATACTTCACGCCCTGCGAAATATAGCGCAAAAATCGAGATACCGATCAGTGATTTTCTCGGATTCAGCCAGCGTTTTGTCAGCAGTAGATTCTGGGATATCCTTGCACCCATGGATACAAGCGATAGAAGAAGAACAGAAGAAACTTAAAGCCGTGCTATGTTGGATTCCTGGCCATGTTGGTATCGAAGGTAACAAAAAGGCAGATGAGTTGGCAGCCAAAGGTAGGAGTGGACCAGAGTTTCCATTGGAATTCCAGCTAGTGACATCATCACCTGGGTCAGATCAGAGGTTAGAGCGAAATGGGAGGAAGAATGGGATGGAAATCGGCATCTGTTTTTAAGGAAAATCGAAAGAAACACCTCACGCTGGAACGATAGAGGAGCAACCCCAGGAAAACCCCTGGAGCAACGCGCCCTTACAAGGCTAAGAATTGGACACACCATGTTGACACATCGAGAATTTTTTACAAAAGGCATCAAAACATGTCTTTCTTGCAACGTGCCACTGACGGTGGCCCACGTCATCGGAGATTGTAGACTGTACGAGAAGGAAAGGAGGACCTGTGGGATAGGCCACGACATCGCAGCAGCGTTAAACACGGCGAACGAAGAAAACCTGATCAAATTTCTCAAAAGTTCAAATTTACTAAACAAATTGTAAAACTAAGAATGTAAATTAAAATGTTTCTTTTTATAAGAGGAAGAATGACCATGTTGGTTAAAATCCTCTCTAAATAAACAAAATAGAAATAGAAAATTAGATTTTTTAAATAAATGATTTCACCGATTTACACGCGTTTTCCCTTGACCAAATTTTGACCGTATCACCCTTTAGTTCACGATTCAGTTGTTTCTTTCTCACATCATGCTAAGTAGTTTGCTAGGTTGGTTTTGAGGTATGTTTTAACTGAACTTTTGAAGCTGGCTCTGTTGGTTGTGATTTTCAGATATCCGGGGAGAGCATCAGGTTTCCTCTCGACCTCGTAGGAAATCTGTGATTCTGCTGCTGAATTTGTTGATTGTGGTGGAAGACTGGATTGTGTAGCTGGTGGTGTACTTGAGTAACGCTTTGGAGTTCCCTTAGTGCAGCTATTGGTAATACAGATAGTGGAGCTTCGTGGAAAAGATTGTAGGTGGAGAAAAGCCTGGGCCGTTTATAAACAGCTTTAAGGCATCGGTTCTGCATTGTTTGGAGCGATTTAATATCCTTCTTCCTAGCTGCGCCCCAGATCGAGACCATGTACTGCAGCTTGGATTGCACAAATGCACGATATAGGCACGCTAGTTGTTTGGTCGGTACAAACCTCGAAAGCTTCCACATTATACTGTGAATAGCACTTAGATCTTTTCTAAGATAATCTATGTGTGCGTCCCATCTTAGACGTTCATAGAAGTTCAGACCCAGGTAACTAAAAGTTTTGACCTGCTATATGATAGTCGTGTCAACTAGTAGCTGCCCATAGTTGCTAGGAAGCCGATGATTTGCTCTAAAGATTACATACTTGGTCTTATCCAGGTTCAGTGAAAGTAGGTTTTTGTCAAAATATGATTTCAGTTCTATCAAATCATTTGACATCTGGGAAATAATAGTCCCGACGTCATTATGTTCGTATGACAACGATGTATCGTCCGCAAACAGCCTGGGTTTATCTTGTAATTGTAGCTTGTGCAAATCATTCACATATAAGACGAAGAGGAGAGGCCCTAGGTTGCTACCCTGAGGTACTCCAACAGGCAGGTCTCCAAGGTCACTAGAAACCTGATTTATCTGGACGTACTGCTTTCTGTTGGCTAGGTAGCTGGCAAGTAGAAGGTTCGCATTACCCCTGATTCCATGGGCATCCAATTTTTAGAGAAGTATCGTGTGGTCAATCGTGTCGAAAGCTTTGTTTAGGTCTAAGAATAACACTCCCATAAACTTTCGATTATCAAGAGCATTGTGTAATAGGCATCAACCAGTTCAGTTGCTGCTGTTTGAGTACTGGGTCCTTCACTCATATCAATCACTTTTGTTACTTTCAAGTTTATTAATGGGTACATATAGTTCACTCAAAGGAATTGGGCAGTTATTTCTTTTTGTTAGCCAATATGTTACTTTCAAAGCCCTCTTTTAAGTGAATCTGCTCCAACACGCTACAGTGCTGTGTATTACATGTTGTTCTACGGCATGTTGTCGAACCGTGAACACGACATTTAGTTTTACAACAGAACTTCACACTGACTCACAAAGCGAAGGCAACCCAACATCCGATTGCAGAGAATTTTAAGGGTTTTTTCGCGATGGTAGAGGCTGTTTTATTTTGACTATTGACTTTGTTGTCGAAGTATGTTGAAGGTAGGAGTCTGCTCTAAAAAACATTACGGATTGGAAGTTTCAAAGCACCATTCCTCGATCTTTCCAGAAAACTAAAAATGGACAAAAGTTTGAATATAGCATTAGAGGGAATCGATTTGAGGTCATTTTTGAGTTTCTCAAATCCTAGGGTCTAGAAAGCTTCAAAACTCTCCCATGATTTTTTGCAGATTTTTTGAGTAACGTTTACCTTGAATATTATGTACTGAAAATCAACATCATTTTTGTTTCTTCTGTGAAACCGAGATTGCTTATGGTTTTTGTGCCAATTTATCGATTCTTTACAGGATTTTCCGCTGAACAGCTTTGTCAAAAACCACCACTGCACGTATCCTATTAGGCAAAAAAGTAATTAGCTGTACAGGTTTGTCTTTTGGAATTGAAAAACAATAAATTCAGTTTACATCACTGCGAGTACCTAAAAAGTAGTCGTAAAATACCTCGCTAGGCACCCAGCAGTGATGTCAATTGAATTTATTGATTTTCAATGCCAAACGACATGCTCCCATTCAAAACCTACTAACTTTTTTGTCTAATAAGATACGAAGCTACGGTCTTGGACAAAGTTGTTCAGCGGAAAATTTACTTGAGAAAATTTATAAATTGATGTAGAACCCATTAGTGATGTTGATTTTTCAGTACAAAATATTCAATGTTCCCATACAAACCTAAAAATTCAAATTTACTCATGTAAACGTTACTTAAAACTTCTGCAAACAACCATGAATGAGTTTTGAACAAAAACGAACGAGAAATTTTAAAATGACCCCAAATAGATTCAGTCTATTTAATATAGCATTGCACTTACCAGACCACTTTCTCGATTTTGGCACACAAAGTTTTAAACTAAGAAAAAAAGTCAATGACCAATTGAATCTTTTCAATGTTTAATGGCCCAACCCTAAAACTACACACACACGAGAGGTAGCAAACTTGACCATTGATGCAGGTATTTTATTTTGTTTTCGTTGTATTCATTGTTGACGACGATGGAGCCATTCATCCATATGTTCGAATGCGAAACCGGCGAACCGTCTATAGGGATTCCATTATGACTTGTGTAAGATTGGCCGGCCAGAGCAGGGACCAAAGACCAACCTAATATTAATTTTGTCTGCCCGTGTTGAGAATACTCTATGTATCCACTCTCTGCGTGTGGTGTTTGCATGTGATCGAGCCACGTCGTTGCAGCATACAACACAAAACGGATCCGTCGTGGGAGCGTGAGAACTAAACCCCAACTAAGTCGAGGAGGCCCCTGAATCAGGGATGGGGTCCAGCCAGACTCACTAGTGCTGCTGCTGCTGTTGCTACTTTTGCCCCTGTCAGACAAACAGACAGATAGACAACAACTTCAGCCGGGCTACAACAATATATTTATTATGGACTTGAATCCGTTAACGGTGAAGTTATCCCGCCATTCGAGACTTCGCCGTACCTTTGCTCAAACTTGAATGATGGTTGTAATGTTATTTTTTTTTTATTTTGCCTGAATTGAGGAGCAGTTCCTCACCTTACGATCGCCGGGATTGCGAAATGCAAATGTGACGGGGAAATTATACCTACCTACTCGTTTAATGGCTTCAGAAGGGTGGTGATTTCATAACAAAATGACGTTTTCTTCGTTTGATTGGGGCAGTAGGCCTAGGCTCAACTCTGGCTGGCGTTTTATGGCAGCAATCTTCGGAGAATCGATTGGTTGATTATTGCAATTATTAGGCCTTAGCAGGGGTGTTTTATCGAATACATTGAGGTAGTCCCAAGCTTTTATAATTGTTTAGCAATGAATGTAATTTCAAATTCAATTCAACTTTTGAAACAGTCCATGATTACCACAAAACCGTTTTTAACTATTCTCCATAGGTGTCTCAATGCAGAAATGGGATTGTACCTATTCTATAATTTATACGAGTCTGGATTTGAAATAACTCGACTTAAATCGAGTTCGATAATTCGGCTTATGATTCATACGTATGCATTGATGTGTGATCACCTGGATTTATCTGGTTCAATCATTTAATAGATATAAATGCACTTTAGCAATGAAAATTATTTACAAAGGAGAACGGGCAATTTTGTTTTCGGATGTACAAGCATGATCAATATACGACAAGAAAAAGTTACTATCCGGTCAAGAAAACTATCGTAAGAAAAAAAAGTTATGGATTGAAAAATTTGTTTGCAACATATAAGCCTATTTTTTTATGAACTTTAGGTTACCCACCGATGGAATTGGGCTGAGTAGGCGTTGCTTGAATAAGAAGTAGCAGATTTTTCGCTCCTGCCAAATTTGATACTGAAAAAGTGTAAAATGGGTGAAATAGTGGATAAAGTTCAGATCTACATAGCATCAGCTGCATACGTCCAATCCATGCAAAATTTCAATCTTCCCGGAATTCTATCGTATGTTCCATGAGGCAGAGATCAGACCTCCGGATGTACCGAAATTAACCATTGCCGAATCTCTAGAAAAGCATAAAAGCTAAGTATTCTCTCCATTATTTCAGTAGGTATAGAAGTTTTTTGGTTTTTTTTCACGCTCAAAAACAAATTTCACCGTGAAAATGGCGAAACCGTGAATTTGGTGAAACTTGAAGTTAAAGTGGCAAAATGTATTTTTATTATCTTGAATGATTAATTTGATTGTCTAAAGTAGTGGAAGCGCTTTGTATCAATCAATTTTGAACATAAGATGTAATTATCTACACAGCAAATTTTTTTTTTGTCCCGCTGACTTTCCAGCAAAAACAGCAAAAAAACAGCAAACGTTGATGCTGGTTCAGATTGCTGGAAACCAGCTATTTCTTTCAAAACAACCGGCTGTATTAAGTACCAAATTTATATTTCAATTTATTGAATATTGAATATATTGAATACTGGCTTTGCATATAATGAGCATTAAAAAGAATAAGAGGGAAATAAAAATAATTATATTAATCCAACCAAAACTCGTAAAATAAAGTCTCACCTTGCTTCAGCGTACGAAAACAAACAGACTTCAATGTGACAACTCGATTGCTGATTTTCCAGCAAACTAGATCATTTGCTGGAAAGTCCAGCAATTTGAAAACCGATTACTGATTTTTCAGCAAGAATGACAGGAACACAACCGATTGCTGAAAAATCCAGCAATTAGAAAACCGATTGCTGGTTTCCAGCAAAAATTTGGATTGCTGAACGTTTCCAGCAATTTTTTTTGCTGGAAATCGAGGCAAAAATTTACAGTGTAAGTTCGCTAAACACAAAGGATCGATTTCAGTTCAAATTATTGTTTAAAAGCATGTAATATTTCGTAGGCGTTGTCTGGATTGCAACGCTTATGTTTTTCGGATCCGCTTATGTTTTTTGGATCCGTGGGGGGATTGGACAGGTTATCAAATGATCGGAAAACTGATATACAATAAACGCCCCAAGATTTGTTTTTAGAAGAGCGCGCACGCAAAATAATTTTCACTTAAAAAGTAAGTGACATCTGTAGTGAATTTTCGCCATTGGGCTTGGGCCTGCAAAGAAGAATAAAGCCTGCTCTTTACTCTTACACAGATTTCCATAAGAATGACAGCTAATCGGAGTGAAATTGGAGTGAAGGCTATTTCTCTCTCTGTTCAACACACGAAAAATCATATACCAGGACTGCGAGCGCGCCCATCGCCCATACGTAATTTCATTTGAATTTTAAGTGATGGGTCATGTGAATTCACTTAAGTGACTGGTCAAGTGAATTACACTATGACGTTCGAGTGAAATTTATCTGAATTTCAAAGTAAGTTTCTAGTTAATTATCTCTCGCGTTTTTAAATAAAAGTACATTTATAGAACACCACTTCGATTTCAAATACCTACTTACATTACGCTTTCGCCATAAATTTATTGATTGGAAAATTCCATCGTAATCTCAAGGCAGATCGGTTACTGCGGATAGTGCGACTTCTGAATCTTCCCTGCTACAAACCAGAAAATCAGTCCAGTTCAACCCACAAGCTGAAACATGATAACACCTTTAAATAACTTTTTCTTACATCACGTTCAACACAAACAACCGCCAAAATCGCCTAGTGAAGAATTGGGAAAATCCAAATCCAGCATAAGCTTTAAACGCTGCTCTTTAGAATTTGCCATTTTGAACTCTGAAAATAAACACAATTACAACCCGACATTCACTTGAAATTCAAGTGATGGGGTAGTGAATATTTTTTCTCACTTCAAATTCAAGTGACGACTGAAGTGAATGTGGAATAATTCACTTGAAGTTTAAGTGACTGCCAAGTGAAATGTATATGTCGCACTTGAATGGAAGAGAATCACTGGATCCTTGTTTTTCAGTGAAAAATCATGTGTATTTTAAGAATTTGAGTTCAGTGCATGCATTCTTCTTTGTGTGATCCAAGATATTAACCGAACAGTAGCGCAACAAAGTGCTCCATACAAGAGTTTAGAGAATTTGGGAAGCTTTTAGGAACATGCACATGATTAAAATGGAATTAGCTCCTAATGTTATTTTTTAATAATTATTGGGCAAAATTTTGTCATGAAAAAGTACTTGCAAGACACGCCGACAGAAATACATTCGATTTAAAATTTTTTCGAAAAAATGTGGAAACAGCTCTCACATAAGAGCAGAAGTGCATTTTTCAAAAATGAAATACCACTCTTAATAAATCTATAAAAAGTCTTAATCATTTTAAATCTTCTTCCAGTACAAAAAACAACTCAAAAACTCCATTGATTCCAGAAAAAACCATCAAATTTGTTACTTTGGTTAACAGAAAACAGGATAAAATTCCAGTTTTTTCAACGAGGTTTTTTTCCTTTTCTATTTTCGATAAAAGACTGGAAAAGGGGATCGTCCATCTGAACTACTTAGTGTTTAAGGACGTTTATAAGAACGGTTATGCTCAGGCATCAGTTTTGGATTCAAAATAGAACTCTCACATTGAGCTCACTAGAAATTAAAAACCATTAAAAAGTCGACCACACCTTTTTACTCTTTCCATGAGTCCACTCGAACGGGTTTTTACTTTTGACTACAAATGGAGGGCGTACCTAAAACCAAACTCCAAACTAACTAACTTTTGGAATTACCTGTCAAAACCGCCCACAAAGTTTGGTTCCTTGCCAATTGCCCATTACGCTTAATGACGTAGACTAACCCTACCTGTGCTTTTCCATTGATAGAAAAACGGCACCCATTCAGAGTTGGAATTTCCCAGGTATCAATCGGATAAAATACTACCGTTGATGCTTTAAAAAGAAATGAATGGAAACGAACCCTATCAGTTGTAATCTTTTATTCCAAGATGAAGCTTCTCAAGTTTGTGGGATTGATCGTGGCTACCCTACTAGCCTCAACGGTCGAAGCTGCTCCGTCTTTTTCCTGGTACCGTCCAACGAGCTATGCTGGTTCCATTCCGGAGGAATTCGATGCCCGTGTCCAGTGGCCTCAGTGCCCTTCGATAGGAACGGTTCAGAATGAGGGTTGCTGTCCCTGGAGCTTCGTCATCGCACCGACGGCCGTTATGAGTGATCGTGCTTGTATCCTCTCGAATGGGACCCGATCCCGAATGTACAGTACTGTGGATGTCGCAGGATGTTGTGGTTCTTGTGCCGACTTTGGAGACGACCCATCTCCAGATGGGTGTCCTAGCGGAGGTGATCCCAAGGCGGTTTGGGAGTACTGGATCGACGTGGGAATCGTGAGTGATCGATGCTTTGCTGCTCAGAGATTGGAGAAGTGTGAGATACCTCGCTGCTACCAACATTGTAACAACGCGTACGGACGATCTGCCTACAAGGATAAAGTTCGGGGAGAGTCCAGCTATGGCGTTCACTCAGAGGTCAAAGACATTCAGGTGGAGATGTTGACTTACGGGCCGGTTCAGACTACCATTCGGATGTACGAGGACTTCAAGCTGTACCAGTCCGGGGTTTACCGCTTTGAAGGCGTTGATGATGGTGCAGCAAACTTCCTGGGGGATCAACATGTTCGCATCATCGGGTGGGGACGTGAGGAGGATATCGACTACTGGCTTTGTGTCAACAGTTTTGGCCCCGGTTGGGGAATTGGTGGGACGTTCAAGATACTGAGGGGTAGCGATCATCTGGGAGTGGAAAGAAATGTTCGCGCCGGCATTCCGTGATAACAAGTTCTGGGTGACCGAGTTTTATATCATAAAAAATAATACAATTTAAGGAGCGCTCTAACAAAACATAAACTATTGCTTAAAAAAAATGTACGCCAAATGAACTGGCATCGAATGAATCATATGAAAAATAAATCTTTCCTCATAGCCTCAACTTACGCTTTTTGTTCTTCAGATCACACATTCTGCATACATTTGCTACATTCGAAAGCAAAATAGCAACAAACAATCAAAAACGAAATTTCGTGCACAATCAACTATGGCGAAGAATATCGTTTAAGGATCAAGCGTTGAATGGCCCAGCCAGAGTTCTCACAAGCCTAATGTGTACGTATGTACATATGTTAATGTTCGCCAACGTGATGGCACTATTCGTCACGGCGAACCGAGCGGTCGTGAGCCTCCTTACGGCACCGGAGTGCAGGAAGAAAGCACGCGAAGATAACGTGGTGACCTCTCTGCGGGCGGAGACGATCCGCCCGCAGAAGGTCAGTGTCTTCGTACAGACAGAAGGTGAAGCTGAGTTTGCTGGAAACGGCAAGAGGAAAAGGGGATCTCCAGGGGAGACGAGACCTGGAGCCCCGAAGAAACGGCAAGATCCGTGAGAAAAAGAAGAAAAGGAGGGATCGACGAGATGATTCTTGAGCTCCGACGTGGTTCAACTGTCAAAAGCGCGGAGTATAGCGCGCTCACGCAGGAAATAGTTGGTTAGACGGCGGAAATCCGGGCCGTGAGCACCATGGTTTCCGTCAGGATTAAACATCTAGACGAGATAGCCACGGATGTAGAGGTCAAGGATGTGCTGAAGGATGTGTAAGATTTCAACGAACCAGATTTCGATTAGGCAGAAGGTCCTCCCGAATTCGGAACACAGGACAGGTGGCGGTCACGAAAAAGTTCCGGTTGTGGCAAACGTAGCACTTAAGTGTTTTTTTTTTTTTGGTTACCCAGGTGGTAAATTCGAAGAAGGAATTTTACAAATTGGTCCCAATGCACGAGTGCCGTGCCTACATGGAAAAAATGGGTCTACTCGTCATATACTCATCCGTATAAACATATGCCCTAAACTCCACCTGGGGCCTCAGACTATTTCCCAAGCCGGTACCTGCCCTAAGGCAATACTTCGGCAGGGGGTGTCTTATTCACGCATATGCGCTACACTCGCCAAGAAGTTCATATTTAAATTAAATATCAACCTGACCTCCCAAGATCATCTTCACGTTGTGGTCCCACCGGCTACGCTGATTGTTTTGCGTAGTTCATTTCATTGCTTCGGACTCTTTAAGCTTAGTAAAGTTAACCTAAGTTATCCTACGTGAATCGCAATTTGCGCCAGTCTCCAACTCCTTTGCAAAGCAGTCATTATCCGGGCGAGCCCATCACTGACTGCCTGCCATGTGTTGATGTCATCACATCACACATCTTCTGCAACATGTTGTCCGCTGTCGTTTCTTGTCTACAGGCGGCGAATATGTTGGCACGTTCTTCTTCAAATCTTGGACAATAGAATACCACGTGTTCGGGTGTCTCGTCCACGTCACCGCATGTTAGGCAGACCGGCGAGGCCGCATGTCCGAACCTGTGGTGATACTTCATGAAGCATCCATGACCAGTCAGGAATTGCGTCATGTAGAAATTCACTTCGCCATGCTTTCTCTCCATCCACTCCTTGATGTTTGGGATCAAACGATGGGTCCACCTTCCTCTTTCTGAGCTGTCCCAAAGCTGCGTGCCTCTATTTTCGTAGCAATAGGAGTCCTCCACCAACAAAACCGAGATGGGCATGACTCCCGCTACAACGCATGCAGCCTCCGACGAAACGGTGCGGTATGCACTGATGTCCCGCAAATTCATTCCGCTCTGCACACTGTTCAGCTTCTGCTGGTTACACTGGATGTTAAGACCAGATTTCCATGCCGCCCCTCCATACCGAAGGATTGACGAAACTACACTCGAAATTATCCTTCGCTGACTACTTCGGATCCCCGAGTTGTTCGCCATTATCCTCGTGAGTGCGGCCGTTGCTGTTGCCGCCTTCTTGCACACATACTCAACGTGGTTTTTAAAGCTGAGCCGGTCGTCAATCATCACACCCAAATATTTAAGCTCACGCTTTGATTCAATAGTGCATGATCCAACTGTAATCCTGCCTGTTTGCGGTGAAATCAGGTTTGATATCGGACCATCTCGGTTTGGTGGTGAGCCAACTGCAAACTTTTGGAGTGCATGCAGCATATTGCCCGATCCGATATGTATCCTGGATACTGCTGGCAAGGTGCTATAGCTAGAGCAGGATACAGCTCTACACTGAGGGCGTGAACGGCCTATCCGATAAACAGCACGGTGGATGTCATTCGACAGTTTTTTTTATTGAAATCTGGCTGCACTGCTTGCCTGTATTTATTTTGCTATCACCGCTACGCTTATCTCGAATAATTTACCCGGAAATCCACACCGCTTCAACCTGCATTACCCGGATCTGGTCATATTTGTTCCAAGATCACCACAGCACATCGAGTTAACCGCCCGCCCGGTCCAAGAGCTGTTACCTGCACGTTAAAACCTCTCTGCAAAACAGATTAGCAAAATTTGTCCTCAATCGCTGTAACCGGAACAGAAACCGTGAATACATTTGTGGATTTCTGCTGCCTTATCACTGTTCATCCGAAACATCCACGATCAAAACAAAGCTGCCATCTCTCTCGCACTTACAAAGAGGCCTTCATCATCATCGCATTGTTTACATCTACATCGTCGAAGGAAGGTAAAACAAGAACAAATAGATAACCCCTCTATTACTCGCTGTCGATATCCCACACTCCTTGGTTCTCTCAAGCGATACTAGTGCCACCTGTTGACCAACACTCCAGACTCTACATTCCTCGAGTAAAATTTTAAAATGCCTTATGTGTGCGAAAAATGTGCTGAAACCTTTGAGGACGATTTCGTTTCGTGCGAGGGTTTCTGCTCTATGACAGTTTGCATGAGGTGTTCTGGTTTATCGTCAAATCTCATTGAGGAAAAAGCTAAAAACTTCCATTTGAGCCGGATTTGTACGGGTTGCAAAAACATTCTATCGAATGCCCGTTTTAAGAACGCAATGGTTTCGATTTCTTCGGTCAATGACGATTTTATCGACTCATTTAAAACGTCGTTGAAAAATGAAATTCATGAGAGCATCCTACAGCTTATTCGTAGAGAAATGCGCTCTGGATTCAAAGATCTTCCGACATCGACAGATACTCCACGCTCCAACCAACTCACTGTACCTGTTCCTAGTACTAAGCGACGACGATTTGAAGAAAACCGCAACTCCACACCGCAACTTGCTGGAATTCATCCGAGCGTATCTGATGAAAGGGTACTTGAAATGGTTCACAGTCATCTCGGCGACCACAATGTTAAAATAAGGAAACTCGTTCCCAGGGGAAGAGATATCAATACACTATCTTTTGTGTCTTTTAAAGTCGATATGCACGCTGATCTGAGAGGTAAAGCTTTAACCACTGAGACGTGGCCTGTTGGAATCCGCTTTAGGGAATTCACCGGAAATGGATCTAGTGAGGTTTTTTGGGCACCGAAACAGCAGTCGCTTCCTCTGAATACCACTGTGCAAACAACTCCATACATAACTCCGAATCAATAACTGCGGCTCTCACGGAGGTTCCGAGCAATGATCCCGTCAATTTTAGTTCAAACGTCCCTTCACCGAATGAAACTGCTTTGTACTACCAAAACGCAGGTGGTATCCGCACTAAAAAGACGGCTTTCAACAGCGCGCTTTCTGCTAGCGATTATGATTGTGTCCTCATCAGAGAAACATGGTTGAATGATAAATTTCATGACAGCGAACTATCATCTAATTACAACATCTATCGGCTGCGATCGTAGTTCTGAGACTAGTTCGGCTCAACGAGGAGGTGGTGTCTTAATTGGCGTGAAGAAGGAACTGAATGCGATTCCGATAACTTTAAATAACTGCGAAAACACAGTTATTTAAAGTTATTTAAATCTTGAACAAACAGTTGTGAAAATAAAAACCGTCCAGTGCTCTCTGTTCCTTTGCTGTATTTATCTTCGGCCTAACAGCTGCCTAAGGAACTATGAATCGCACTTCGCTGCAGTTCAACAAATTATGAAGTTGATCACCATACGGGACTCTGTCATCGTTGTTGGGGATTACAACCTTCCACACCTACAATGGTTCTTTGACCAAGACGTTAACAGTTACTTGCCGACAAACGCCTCATCTGAAGCTGAGATTTTAATGACTGAAATGCTTCTTTCGGCCGGTTTATATCAACAATGCTATATACCTAACGATAATATGCGCATTTCGGATCTGGTTTTCTCGAATATTCCTGATAATCTGGTGATGTTCGAATCTCCCATCGCGATCACTCCTACTGACCGTCATCATAAACCGTTCATCTTATGCATCGAAACTTACCTGGATCTAACGCCGGACGAATACATAGGTGATCTCGATTTCGACTTCAGTAAATGTAATTTTGATCAAGTTGCAGCCGCTTTAGACTCAACAAGCTGGGAACCGATCGGTGATGCGGACGACGTTAACACTGCCGTTAATGCGTTTCATGAAAATGTTTATTCCATTTTAAAACGAATCGTGCCCCTGAAGCGTCCACAGAGATACCAGCCATTCAAACATGAGTGGTGGAACTCTGAGCTTAGACGACTGCGTAATCAGCTACGAAAAGCCCGCAAGCATTACATCAAAAACCGAACCGAAAACCAGAGACATCGTTTGAGAAGCTTAGAACGAGATTTTAAAGCTATGAATGAGCAGCTCTACCGACAGCATATCTTGCGTCTGCAAGAGAACCTGAAAAATGACCCCTCATCATTTTGGAAACACTTTAAAAACAAAAAACGAAGCGCAAAGATTCCTGTCGATGTTAGTTTTAATGACGTTACTTCCGTAACTTGACGGAATCTACGAACATGTTCGCCGATTTTTTTCAAAGTGTCTTCAGTTCCTCCGACATTGTAGCAGACAGCAACTACCTCGCATCCATACAATCTCACAACGTGAACTTACCTTTACCTTGCCTCACTGAACAGGAAGTATACGAACAATTGTTCGCAGTCGATCCATCTAAAGGTCCTTGAAAATGTGACGTCTATTCTCGACTTAGGTGTAAAAATTGATAACAAGCTTACATTTTCCGAGCATATTGCACTTACTGCAGCTAAAGGATTCGCTACTCTCGGCTTTCTGCGTCGAAACACTTACGAATACGATGATATTTAAGCTCTGAAAGCTGTCTATTGCTCTTCAGTACGTAGCATCTTAGAGTACGCTGCCCAGGTGTGGGCTCCCTCTCAGAGCACACAATGCTACCGCCTCGAACGTGTTCTGCGAAGTTTCGTTAGGTACGCTTTACGACGCCTCGCTTGGAATGAACCACTTCAGCTTCCTACTTATGAGCAAAGATGTGCATTGATAAACTTAACCACACTCAAAAAACGCCGCACCGAACTTCAGCAAACCTTCATCTGCGATGTATTTACCTACCGCGTTGACTCAGCGTACATTCTACAACGGGTCAACATGTATGCATCCACTAGGACAGTTCGGCAACGTGAATTTCTCTGGATACCTTACCACCGTACTACTTATGGAAGAAATCATCCGATAGATAAATGTTGTGACCGTTTCAATTTAGTGTACCATCTGTTCGATTTTAACATGAGTAAGCGTAGTTTTAAATTAGCTGTGAGCAGATTCCCTTAGTTTTAAAGATACTATTCTGTACGGTTATTTTCAACCAAAGACAAATCAATAAATAAAAAATAGACAAGTTATTGAAGGGGCAGGCGAAGCTAGGCTGAAGAAAGATGAGGAGACCAGTTTTGCGCAGTGCCCAAGTAACCATAAGTACTGAAGCTTTGCATTTTTATAGTTTTATACCAGCATTCAAGTGCTCAGTTACATTATATAAGCACATCAAGTGCAATTTTGCATAACGCCAGCCCTTCGAGTGCTATGCTGCATCATATTAGTACAATACCACTCTTTTAAAATGCAACTAGCATTTTATAAGCGAATATAAACAAATAACAAATTTAGTATCATAATAAATATTTTCCGCTTAGTTGCGCCTCGTTTGAACGTTTTTAGCATTTTCTTAGCATTTTACCCGCCAACGCTGTATACAGTGAGCGAAATAAGAATAGTACCACTATGTGTTTTGTTTGTTAAAATATGAATGATTGAAAATTACCAAAATTTTCTTCTACAATTTGTTTTGAATTGTTTAACGGATAATTCAAGCATAAGTTTATTTTTTTTGGACGTATCAATTGGCGTTGAGGACCAAAAATATAAAAAAGGTGTGAAATAAGAATAGTACCACTTGTGTTTTTCAACAAAAACAAGATTAGACTGTGTAAAAGTGAATAATAATGCTTCTACGAATTATTTGAATAGATAACTGCATTTTAATGATTTTCAGGAATTTCAAAGATTTTCAAAGGTTTTAAGAGATGCTCCTTTAGCGTTTAGGAATCTGATATTTGAGCTACAATACTTTATCAAACTGCTGGATTTCTTCATTATCATCATGTATGTCATGTAATGACGAAAAATAGATTTGAGGCTGAATTTGAATAAAAAAAAACCGGCTACAGGCATAAATATGTCTTAATCATGCGGGATTTTCGAAACAATTGTCCAGCATTGACATTTAGCTTCAGTACAGCACGACCTTTTCTAACTGCACGAATCCCAACGTCTTTGTAGCTATCCTTCATCTAAACAAAAAATTTCAACATTCTTCCCAATCCACAGCTCTAAATGCAATGGAATCATCCGGTCACGGTGCAGCACCGTTATCGCTGGTCATGACGCCCACACCATCGGCCGCAACGCCCCTTACCACCCACACTCCGAACCCATCGATGTATAAAAGCCCTATCCGTCCAAAGGGTCACTACCGGTCATCGTCCCTAGAAAACAACCCATTCGCGCCGCTCGGGTCCGGCGGAAAAACATCCCTCAGTTTGGCACAACCAAACTTTACCGGCACATTAAAGTCCCGACGGGAGCAGAAACGGATATCGGACTTCTTGAGCAAACAGGCTGCAGGCGGTGGATCGTCCGTCGGAGGATCGTGCCTGGGTCTGACTAACCATCAACAGCAGCAGCGGGATCCAAACGAGAGCAGTATACGTAAGGCACACTTCGAGAATATTCGGGAGATCTTCGAAAAGAACAATAGCAAAAATGCTCTCAACCACAAGGCTGCTTCCACCGGAAGGATCAACGGAAGTCTTCCGGTAACCCCGGGAGCATCGACGATCCACGATCCGGGATCACAATCGGTGACGTTGTCTGCCGATGATAAGCCGCCTAAGATTCAGTCTTGTAGCGGTATTCTAGAAAAGGTTTGTAAAGAGTTTGGCGAGTTCGGCGAGAATTTTTTCAAGCTGTTTTTTTCTTTTAGGGCAAACAAGTAATACGACCGATAGCGTTCAAACCAGTTCCTTACAAATGTAACACACCAAATTTCGTCACCAATGGCTCCATGTCCAGCAGTGCCATTATGGGCAATGGAAGCGGACGTCTTACTGACTTAGGGGACCGTTTCGGGTCGACACCATCGTTGGGTCCCCCGATGAGCATTCAGTACAAATTCGGCAGCACGACAGATCTTCATCATCATCATCATCACCATAACATGCAGCATTCTTTACATGGAAGCGGCACTCACGGGACGTCCGGAACAGGTCCCAGTAGCATGAACGCAACTCCTACCGGATCTTACTCGATGCACCATTACGGTTCGCTACATAAAAAAAGCTCGGGAATGACGTTCAAGACCTACGATAGTCTAGAGTCGATTCTCAAGCTACCGGACAGTATGATCGCTAGCTACCCCAATCCCAGTACAAGGTAAGCTCATCCGTAACACAACTCTAGCGCAAACTCAGTCGTCAACTGTTCAACTTTTGTTTCAGTCAATCCTCGGGCCTGTACGCTCCTGCCCATGATCTCCTGGACACGCTTGCCCCGTCACCGTCCGATTCGGGCATATCCGAACTAGAAGCCGCACTACGCGATCGAGACTCGGAACTGGCCTTTCTGCGACAAACCATGGAACACAATGAGCAAGTAATATTCAAAGTACATCAGGTTGGTAACGCCTTATGAGCGGCTGGACTAATCTGTCGTGTGTTCCTGTTTTTCTCCCAAACAACTATCACTGAATTACTCGAGATAGTCCTCTTTAAATTAGGAAGTGTATTCGAAAAAAATGCAACACTATGTTTTGTGAATAACTTGCATGGACAGAAAATGATGAAATTTTCAGCGAATCTTCCTGGTAACGTTATGTTTACATGAGCAAATTTTTGTGATGTTCTTTCACAAGTGGTGTGTGGTTTTTTAGATAGCATCCAATGAAGAAGTCTTTAGAAGTCATCTATAATACATACATAATTCATAGAACCACCCTTTTTTTTTAAATCAAGGCTATTCTTGATTGCATTCTCTGTTTCCTGAAGCTTGGTCTTCAAAATAACTCAAAATTGTTGATTTTGTCGAAGTAATGACGAATTTTGCCGATTGTCCTCGTTCGGCACGAAAACAACATATTTGATTTTTTATCACTCCATCAGTGTCTGTTTAATGGCACGATTCCAGATCCAACTAAAACCGAGTATAAAAGTTTTGGGACCTATTGAAGTGCTTAGCAGGTAACACAGTCGCACTTGAAGGTAGTTTTCTTTGGATATTTGTCCATTCATCGTCTGAATCGTTGAGAAACACTGATTTTTAATTCATATAGATCGTTAGACTCCTTTAGTACTAGACATGAAATTTTTCAAATATTTCTCTTTGTTCATCTCCAGAAAATACAGGCGAGACTTGTCAACGAAAAGGGTCTGGCTTAAAACTTGCCAGGTGACCGCTAAAGAGTTCGTTTCGCTGTTTATTACGCAGTACAACTAGCAGTACAACAGTTTTGCGCTCGACATGACCACCGAAATGAATTCAGGCCTTATTTTAAGTCAACTAGACGAACCATTCAGAAAAATTTATCTTTCTTAGCACTTCCTCTGTTGATATTTTCGGATTGAGCTTGAAAAAACGTCTCATATTTCTTAACTTCATGGAATCAATCATCTTCACTTTTATTCAAATTTTAGCTCACAATTGATTCATCTAGGACTTCTTCAATAATGGTATGTGTGAATTTCGGTCGAATAGTTGATTTCCAACTGTTTTCGGGTCTCCCACTGGGACTTTCCTGAATTGGTCTCGATCCTGCCCAAAAATGTTGTCAATGAACTTCAGTATTAGGCGATATCTCAAAAACCACTTGACTGATTGTAACCTAACTTTGAACACGTACACAATACATTACTAGGTAGCTTCACTGAAAATTTCATTAATTTCCATCCATGCATTCAAAAGTTGTGAAACAGGTTGAGCACCACTGTCTTTCAGTGAGTGTTGCACGGCTAACTTTTACCCAAAACACAAACACGCAAAACCCAAAACATGTAGCTATAACAATAATTTACTTCCACAAGACATTTTAAAAACCTAAGCTAGCTTAACACTATCTACTCACGGGCTCTTTTCCTATCATAGCTCACAAACTTTACATCCCAAACGCACAACAGTCATATCACAGCTATCGGACGGCACAGGTTTATCACAGCTGAATATCACGCGAATATCTGGCAACACTGTCTGGTTGCTCTGCTCCACGGGTACGCACCGCTGCCCGGAGCACCTCCGCAGACTGTTTCCGGCTGGATCCAAATCGTTAGAATCTCACGGCGTCGGGAATTCCGTTCTCAAAAAACGAGACTCAAAAAAGCCAGAAGTGGCACAAAAACCGTGTCCCGAAAAAGAGAATTCAGCTGTCCAGAAACGACCCTGTCGATTATCAATCACCTATTAGCATTGGTTTCTCCCACACAATCTACTAACAACTCACCCGATTGGGGTCGTCTTTCCTGCGCAATTTTTCGTTCCGACCGTCTATCGAATGAACTTCTCGGAGGTTGGTGGCCTTCGCACTGGGCTCTACAAAGTTGTATGCATGACGGAACTGGTTGGCATAGGGATCTTTTACCCTTTTGTTGTGTTTGCTGTTGCTGAGTTTTTCTTTCCGCCTTCTATTTCTCGCTTTTGGCGCTGCGGTGATCTATGATGAAAGCAACTTGCTTGGAATGACCATTCGGGGGAATATTTCTAATTTTACCTTCGGTTTTACTCTGCTTGCTCCTTGACCCACACTATCTGTTTTGTAAATACCAATGTATATTGCTGTTCCTCAAAAGAATTTCAGCCTGGTGTCACCTTTAAGCGATGCCGCTACAAGCGCTCGTTCTCCGATGGCTCCGGTTCCACGATGCAGACGAATGACGGGATGCTTTTGCCGACGAAATTATCGCGAAATGCAATGGTGAACATGCAGAACCGATGAAACGTTTTCGACCAAGCCTTTTTTCTGTTCGTTTCTCCTTGTTTACGTTTTTGTCCCACGTGCGCGTTTGACGTATACACTCTAAACTCTAAACACTCATTCTTTGGTTTTTGTTAACTCTAATGGTAGGACACACTCAGAACTCAATAGCTACATGAACTTAACAAAACGAAGTGTTGCCATTTTTTTTTCGAATACACTCCTTACAAACCATTCTCTCTGTCAGCCTCTCATTTTCTTTACCTATCCTTTCGTACCTTTTCTCTGTTTCATTTCACACAATTAATACAACAGTTTTGAGTATTTAGACAGATATTACACACATTTTTTTCTCTTCACTTCCTTCAAGGACAAAGAAAAACACTGGGAACAGGAACTCAATCGCTTGAAGGCGATCCACGAAAGCCGACTGAGAGCTGGGGCCCAGAAGGTCCATAAGCTGGAACAGCTGCTTATGATGCAAACCTTCCAACTGCGACAAGACAAGAAGCGACTCCAGGAAGACATCAATAGGATACACACCGAATGTTCCCTGGCCAAGGAACAGGCCGAACAACAGAAGGCAGAACTGTGTCGGCTGAAGCTGACCGAGAAGGATCTACGAGAGCAGAACGGTGATCTGCTGGATGAGATTCAAATGTTGAGGCGGGTCATCAGCGATCTAAAGGAGCGCCTGGAGGAAAGCGAGTGGAGCCTTTGCCAACGGAATGGAGAAGTAGCTCTCATGAAGACACAGCTCAAAGATGCCCAGGTATTTGCGTTATTGAATATCTTGCAAGGTTTACCCAATAACCGTAACCCTTAACAAATCTTTACAGTCTGAAGTCACCTCGAAGGATCAAGAAATTGTCCAATTGCGGTCAGACATCAAGTCGCAAAGTATCGATGATATTAGCATTAAAAAATCTGAGGTAAGTAAGACGAGTCACTTGAACTTATCATCCAAAATTATCACTTCTCACTCTCTCTTTTGGTTCAGATAAAAAAAGAGCTAGACATCGATCTGGAGCTGTCGCAGCTTAACCGAATGATCATCTTTAAAGACCAAATCATTGTTGTGATGAACAACGAAGTTCAGAAGCTGCGTAAAGAGCTTTCTGATCTGTCGATCATGCGTGGCTATGAAGGCGCACCTACCGGCCGGTATTCTCGCTACAAGAAGAAACTCGACTACATTGCTCAACAATTCGAGGAAGCAAATAAGAACGATAACATGTCTGGAAATCAGGGGCTTATCACCGGAGGTGATAAGAACAACAATCTTTCATCGGAAAAGCACTCGGATGAAAATCCCGAAGATGAAGATTGCAAACAGGATGTCTCAGTGATCAGCAACGAAATAATTAAGAACTACTACAATCACACGCTGGACCTGAACAAGAAGCTATTTCTCAATACCCAGATCTGCAACTACTCGGACGAAGACAAATCCAGCATCATAGAAACATACAACGCCAAGAACATCACGCTGGAATTGGATAGCTTGGTGACCAGCAAAAAACCCAAGACTGTTTCATCTAGCGATGAAGACAATGGCAAAGATCAAACGGACAGCTATCAGCAGATTTCGTCCGACGATGACTACAAATCGATGACCCCGACGCACGAACCGGAGGATGATGAAGAAGATGGTAAGGAGAGAAAATCAACAGTGAGCGACAAACAGGATGCATCGCCCAACAAAGCTGCCACCGTCCGCAAGGATTCTGAGGCTGTGCAGCACTTGGATCAGCTTCGACGGCAGTTGCTCGATTGTCGAATCGAGTTCGAACAAGAGCGGCTCAAGTGGGCCGACGAGAAGGAAAAGGTGTTGGTCTACCAAAGGCAGCTGCAGCAGAATTACGTTGAAATGTGCAAGCGCACGGCCGCCCTCGAGGAGAAACTGAAGACAATCGAGAAACAACCAAATTAATAGGCTGAGGCTCTTTTGTGTTGCCAACGTCAAAAAGGAACCAGAATAGCAAGGAAATCGTTTGAACTCAAGAATAGCACTTTCTATGTATAATGGAACTGAATTAAAAGCTTACATATACAACTAAATACATGTTTTGATAGTGAAATTCAAAAGCTTTCAACTGTGTGTTAACTATTTTTCGATTAGTATTGTTACATAATTTATAGACGTGTTTATCCTTCCTCTCGATGAACTGCTACTTCCCCAAGTGTACGATAAGATTTCAAAACTATTCATGCTTCTACTTATGGAGTATATTTACTAGGAATTATATATATTCACTATCTGTACATTGTTGCTCTCTAAACCTTATTGATTTTTTCTAGTTTTAAGCTGGATTAGGCGGTTTGAATTCTGCCGAACCAAACAACCCTTATAAACGAAATAGAAAAATAAAGGTTTCCTTATAAAGTTTAAATATCGAGAGAATTATTGCAGGTTAGATCCGAAAGGTCCTAGTTTATGATATTTTTTTCAGTTCCTGTGACATTTTTCATGATTTAGGTAGAAGAGCGTAACAAATCGCAATTACGGGTTGCAATTCTTCTGATCTCATTCGAAAGATCGTGAGCAAAACCTTCTTTGTATGTTTTGACAAAAAGTATATATTGAGTTTATATTACCAAATCTTAGCTTAAAATTGGGACATTTTCCAAAAGCTGCACTAAAAATTCAAACCCGATCATCTCAGGGTGGGGTGGACCAAATTTCTAGCCGGTCGAGTAAGACGCTACGTAAGGCTTGCGAATTGTGACAACCACCCACCGCCATTTGTCGCCGTCCAACGTAGTTCGAGACGCGGGCTTTATAGAATACGGATTACGAGACGAAAGGTTTCTTGGTTTTGTTGGGTGATATCACCATCATTCGATTGGGTGACGCAGGACGGCAAAAGAAGTTATTGTTGGAGAGTGAAACTTTTATTTTCCATTATTTTACAAATTGCAGAAGACATTGCTGCTTTATTTATTTTAACAATCTATTGATTGAATTCTTTGTGATTTTTTTTCTTTTATTTTGACCTTTGTTAATTCGAAACAAAAAGCAATGGCCATGTTTGGTACCATCGACCCGTACGTTCCGGGCACTTCTTTTCCCAACTATATTGAACGTTTGGAATATTTTTTCTCGTGCAATAATGTTGCGGAGAATAAGAAAAAGATCTTTTTTTGAGTTTTTGCGGAATGATCGTATTTGACGAAATAAAATTGCTTTTTCCCGCGGTGGATTTGAAAACGTTAGAATATGAAGAAATTGCTAAGAAATTGAAGGAACGCTACGACAAAAAGGACGCAGAGTTACATGCGTAGGTTGTCGATTCATTAATCGAAAGCAGGGTCCAAATGAATCGAATGAAAATTTCATTTTAGCGGTTAAACTATTGGCCGAGGCCTGTGAGTTTGATGGCTATAGGGACAGAGCCATCCGTAATAAGCTTGTGATGGGGGTTCAAGATAAGGACTTAAGGAAAAGGCTTTTAAATGAAGAAAACTTGACGCTTAAGACAACTGAAAGGATGCTGAAAAACTCTGAGCGTTCTTTCGACAATGAAAGGTTTATGGAGGTCGAAAATATCAATTCGGTTAAATACAGACTAGGTGAGAGATACGACAGGTCCCTGAGAGAAGATCGAGATAAAGTGCGAGGTCCAGAAGCCGGGACAATGATCGGTTTAGCAGAAATTATGGTGCATACAAGAGCAGGTCTCCTTCGGCAAGTCGTTCAAAAGCTAGAGGGCGATATGCGAATTTCAAATGCAACTATTGTGGCGAAACAGGACACGTGTGGAAGTATTGCTTTGAAAGAAAAAGGAATCAAAAGAGTATGGTAAACTTTGTTGACGAGAAGACTAGAGATTCACCGAAGGAAAACGTGCATGACTATTTCAAACGACTGAGGGTTGACTATAGCAGCAGCGATGAATCAGGTGATTATCCCTGCTTAATGATAAAATCTATTACTGATGTTAGTGAACCTTGTCTTCTACATATTCAAATTTTTGATAAATTTATTAGGATGGAAATCGATAGTGGTTCGGCGGTTTCGGTAATAAGTAGAAAGGATTTCCTTAGAAAATTTAGAAAGCTACCTGTAAAAAATAGTGACAAAAAACTGATGGTTATCAATGGTTCAACTTTCAAAATGTTTGCAAAGGTTTTAGTAGACGTGTTTTTTAATAAAATATCAGCACGTTTAACTTTGGTGATTTTGGATGGAGAACATGAGTTTGTTCCGCTTATTGGTAGAAATTGGCTCGATATTCTTTGCGATGGATGGAGAAAAATAATTTTGAATGTTGGGACAATTAATAAGATTGAAATAGGAAGTCTAGAGGAGAGGTTTATAAGAGAAGTAAAAAATAAAAGATAATGGTATCAGGTTGGTTATAGACTCTTCTAGTGCCAGTATTTTTCAGCAGATTATGGAAACCGTACTGCAAGGAATTGATTATGTTTTTGTGTATCTGGACGATGTATTGATTGCGGCAAGAGACTTTGAGGATTGTCAAAGGAAACTTGTAATGGTTATTGAAAGACTTTCTAGAGCAAACATAAAAATTAATTTTAAAAAATGTAAATTTTTTGTATCGGAGCTTCCTTATTTGGGTCATATAATAAGTGATCAGGGTTTAAAGCCAAACCCGGAGAAGATTGCTACTATCCAGCAAGCTAAAGTACCAGAAAATGTAACAGAACTTAAAGCTTTTCTGGGTCTTATTAACTATTATGGAAAATTTGTGTCTAATTTAGCAATTCAGCTAAGTCCATTGTACGATTTGAAAAAGGATGCTTGGTACGTTTGGAATTCAACCTGTGATAAAGCTTTTAATGACTGCAAAGCTCAATTACTTAACGCGGATTTTTTGGTTTTTTATTATCCCCATTTACCAATTGTAGTTTCGGCTGATGCCTGCTCTTATGGGCTTGGAGGAGTAATATCTCATGTGATAAATGGAGTTGAAAAACCAATCTGGTTTACCTCATTTTCGCTAAATACAGCCGATTTTACACCTTGAAGCTATGGCTATTGTTTCGACAGTCAAGAAGTTTCATAAGTTTTATTATTTACACGGATCACAAGCCTCTACTAGGTATCTTAGGAAAAACTGGTGGACATACTATTTTCGTAACAAGGATTCAGCGGTTCATAATGGAGTTGTCTATTTATGAATTTGAAATCTTATACAAACCTTCGGAGAGAATGGGAAATGCGGATTTCTGTTCGAGATTCCCATTAAATATTGAGGTTTCAAGAAAAGTGGACTGTAATTTCGTTAAAAGTTTGAATTTTACGAATGATTTTCCTGTGAACTTTTCATTAGTGGCGGCTGAAACTAAAAATGATAAATTTCTACAAAGTATTATGTTTGTTTGAAAAACGGTTGGCCAAATAGGATGACTAAAGAATTGAAGGATGTATACTCTCAGCATTATGATTTAGAGGTACTAGATGGCGTATTGCTTTTCCAGGAAAGAGTTTTCATTCCTGTATCTTTGCATAAAAAAATGCTGAAACTTTTGCATTCCAATCACGTCGGGATCGTCAAAATGAAACAGTTGGCTAGAAAAAGTGTTTACTGGGTCGGAATAAATAAGGATTTGGAAGCTTATACTAAAACTTGTGAAGTTTGCGCAAAAATGGCTGTAGTTCCGAGGAAAAATGAAACATACACCCATAGAAGAGGTTGCAAAAATCCAATGCCTATTTAGCACATCTCTGTGCCGATAATGCGCTGAAATGTGCACTGTGCCGAAGATGATATGTTTGAAAAACCGTAACTGGCATAAGGACTCGGCTCCCAACTAAAATGATGCATGACCACTACATTCAAGCAAAACAAGAAAAACATTTTATGGGATTTCCTTCCTATTGGATAATTCATCCCAGAAACAAGAAAATAAAAATATAAACCACGCCCGTAGGGAGATTCGAACTCAATTTACTAACTAAATGGTCTTGCCAGACCGACATCTTAACCAGTGTACTATTTGAGCTTCATGCAGGAAGAGGGATATTTGTCATAGGCATTCTGCCACCGATCAATCACAAAAGAAACGCACGACAGTGGCTTCCCGGCGTTAGGCCTCCTTTCAAGGTATTCATTTGTCTTGCGATGGAAACGGGAAAGGGAACGGGAGTGGAGGAAACGGGAAACCCATTGAATGAGAACTGTGCTTTGCTTACTGCCTGCTATTACATACACACGCTACATATACACAGCTGCTAAAGCCGGGCGCTTGGCCGATGCTTGTTTGCCGGTGAATTGAAGGAATATATTCTTGTTGCTTTTGCTACATACACACGCACAGCTTAGCCGTGGTTGTTTGCCGGCGAATTGAATTGAAGGAATGTTTTTTT
This sequence comes from Uranotaenia lowii, assembly GCF_029784155.1. Classification (NCBI taxonomy): domain Eukaryota; kingdom Metazoa; phylum Arthropoda; class Insecta; order Diptera; family Culicidae; genus Uranotaenia; species Uranotaenia lowii. Next base: position 155,113,853 of record NC_073691.1, on the reverse strand, counting down.
TGTTGTTGCTTTTACTGCATACACACGCACAGCTCGGCCGTGGTTGTTTGCCGGTGGATTGAAGGGATTGAATTAGAAGGATGTTTTTCTTGTTGCTTTTGCTACATTCACACGCACAGTGCTCGGTTCGCTGGCTGCCTGGTGTTGGCCGGTATTTATTTCCATCCTTCTTCGTCTTGTGATGCGATAGGGAGGGACGTGAAAGCGTTTTTTTTTTTGTTTCTTTCAGACATACGCAATTCGGTTAACTTGGGAGATTAATGCCGGTGGGATCAAATCGAATCAGCACCGATCGCGTTATCTTCTTGTACCAATGATGCTATGTAATTGACTACACGCCATTGGCACAGAGGCTGAATTTTGGGTGTACAGTTGGATACCCACTACTAGACCATTTAGTCGAATCCATACAGATTTTTTTTATTTTGAAAGGCATAACTTTCTTATAATAATTGATAGTTATTCCAAGTGGCTTGAGGTTTATATTAAGGTTGCCAGAATTTTTTCCACTCCCATCCGGGCCTAGCAATTCCGGGCGTTTTTTCAAAAAAACCTGGCAAAATCCGGGCATGGATTTCAATTTTTCAAATCCAAAAACCGGGCAAAATTTAGATGTTATTGTATATAAAAGCAAAGAAAAAATGCAAAAAAATGAAATTAATATTTCATTAATGTAATTGCAAACTTCCAAAAACTTTTTGGAACACTTAAATATTTAAAGGTTTATAAAAGTAAATCAGTTAAGTTGTTTGAAACAACCGTTGAAAATTTCCATACCGTTAATCGATTTTGCTGAAACTTACTCAAAAACCTTGATTTTTTTTTTTTGCTTCTATGTGAGAAATGTGAAAAAAATTCGGGCAATATCCGGACTTTTTTCACGATATCCGGGCAACCGGGCCGGACCGGACTTTTTCGAAATTTCGCATCAAATATCCGGGCAAACCCGGATAAAACCGGGCAATCTGGCAAGAATAATTTATATGATGAATTTCGGTATAGACTCAAATAAGGTTTTGAAAAAGTTCACTGATTTTTTTTTTTTGCGAGATTCGGTTTACCGGATGTCATTGTGTCTGATAATGGTCCACTTTACAATTCTCAACACTTCATATCGTTCATGGAAAAGCAGGGAATCAAGATATACAAAAGCCCACCGTATCACCCACAGAGTAATGGTCAGGCGGAGAGACTAGTGAGAGTAGCGAAAGAAATACTTAAAAAGTTTTTGTTGGACCCTGATATGAGAAACATGGATATGCAAGATAGGTTGGATTATTTTTTATTCAGTTACAGGAACAGTTGCTTATCAGAAGGGGAAGATTTCCCATCAGAGAGAATTTTTAAATATAAACCAAAAACCTTATTGGATCTAGCTAATCCTAAGAAAAATTATTAGTAGTACTGGCATAGTACTGGCAAAATAGTTAGACAGCAATCAAATGAAACTGAACGTAATTTTGGCTTAACAGCATACGAAAAAGACAAATTGGATCCTTTTTCTGTTTTGAAAAGAGGAGACAAGGTTTTCTATCGGAATCCTAATAAAAGAAACACAGAAAGATGGTGTGATGTTCCCGTTCTGGACCGTTCGTCGGTCCTCTTCAGACAGACTCTCTGCTCTTTTTTTTTTTTTTTTTTTTTTTTTTTTTTTTTTTTTTTTTTTTTTTTTTTTTCCGGGATTTTCATCCCTTAGGATGATTCATCCCTTAGGATGATTCATCCCTTTTCCTTCCGTGGCTTGTAATTGTATTTTTTTTCTTTTGTTTTTGCATTTCTTTTTGTTTTTTTTTTTTTGTATATATTTTTTTGTATTTTTTGTATTTTTTTGTATTTTTTTTTTTGGTTTTTTATTGTATTTTTTTTTTGGATTTTTTTTTTTTTTTTTTAATTTAGGAAAGGAGATTGATAAGAAATAGAGAGATAGGAAAGAGGATAGGACAGAATATAGATTTCAAATTTCAGCAAATAGGTTGCTCTTTCGGAGAAAACTTATGACTTTTTCCTCTTCGTCTGGGTCATTTGAAAGAATTTCGCGAAGGCTGTTGGAGAGATCACTGTCGGTTCGAGCTTGTTGGTAGATTTGGCACTGCACTAATATGTGCTTAACGGTTATCTGTACATTACAGGCATGACATACTGGAGGGTCCTCTTTCTCCATCAGGTGACCATGGGTCAACCTTGTATGCCCGATGCGCAACCGTGTCAGAGCACGCCGTTCGAGGAAAGACTTTCGATCGGTCCAAGTTGAGGTGCAGTTCTTTACCTCTCTCAACTTGTTATCTCGGCACCTGTTCCATTCATTGCTCCAGGTTACAGAAAGGAATTCTTTGAGCCAATGAGAGACATCTGCAGAAGGGATTGGTATGTTGGGTGGTTCTTGTTCACTACCTTCGCAAGCAAGACGGTCAGCGGCTTCGTTGCCCTGGATGCCGGCGTGGCCGGGTATCCAGCATAAAGTAATGTTTTTCTGGAGAGCCAGAGCGGATAGGTCGCTTATCCATGGGTGTTTTATATTTCCGGCCAGAACAGCCTTCAAAGCACTAGCCGAATCGGAAAAAATGACAGATCTTGAATGGGGGCAAAGGTCATGTGCAGCTCTCAAAATGGCAAAGGCCTCTGAGCTGAATACAGAGCACTTAGGTGGTAGGGCAAGAGTTACGCTAGCATTGTTACTGAAGACACCACAACCTACACGACCATCAGTGGTTTTTGAGCCGTCGGTGTAAAATTTAGGAAGATGTTTATATTTTCTCTCTACCAGATGATGGAAATATGACAGGGCGACTGCGGAGCTACCTCCTGCGCGTATTTTGGAAAGAAGGCTTAAGTCAACCTGTGGAATCGGGGAGTTAAACTTGCGGGATCTGGGTTCAGGGCGGGGTGCTATGTCAGGGAGAGATCCTTGGTATTTCTGTAAGAGGTTACTAGCTCGCCTGATCAGAGGGACATCAGGGTCCCGACCGTAGGACAACCAACGGATAGCTTTGGTAGTTAGGTTTTTGCAGAGGATATATTCGAAGGGAATCTGTCCACTTTCGGCCATGAGGGACAGAATAGGACTACTTTTGAAAGCACCACTTATAATACGGACGGCTTGGTTAAATACTGGTTCTAGACTTTCCTTAATATGATCACCTCCAACACTGAACATGCCGAAACCGTGAAGCATTGTTGGCAAAAGCCATCCGTGGAGAAATCGAAACAGCGACGCGCGAGATCCAGCGCCACTGGCACTACACACCTTTCTGAGAATGTTAAGTTTGGGAAAGGAAGCTTGACGGACTCTGTTACAGTGACGTGCAAATCTAAGACGATCGTCCACCCAGACGCCCAAGATGCGGGCTCCGTGGACAAGGGGAATGGTTTTGCTGTCCATCACGAGGGGAGGGTGTCTGTTCAGTCTTCTCTTGTGGCTAAAGTGCATTAGGTTAGACTTGTCGGGGGCAAAGTTAAAACCCATAGTAGGGGCCCAGTTAGCTATTTTATCAACATCAGTTTGAAGACGTTTTCTTGTTAGCAGAGAAAAGGGAGAGATAGAAAAGAGGGTGATGTCGTCGGCATAAATAAGAATTTGGATGTTTTCTGGGACAATTTTAAACAGCGATTGCATTGCAATTAGGAACAGTGTTGGGGCAATGACTGACCCCTGTGGCACGCCGTTTTCGATGACTCTGGACGAGGATAGTTTGCCATCAATGAAGACTCTGGCTTTTCGTTCTGATAAGAAGCTTTGTATGAAGAGTCCCATTCTACCAAGGATTCCCCATTCTTTAATAGTAGATAGTATTTTGTGTCTATAGACCCTATCGAAGGCCTTGGAAATATCTAAGGATAGGCACTCAACGTGGTGGCGTCTTTCTCGGGCATCGTCAAGGGTTTTTTCAAACATAGTAAGGTGGTCATCAGTTGAGCATCCGGGACGAAAACCATATTGTCGGGTGTCCAGAAGGTTTCTAGATTCAATAACGGACACAAGACGTCGTTTTACCATTCGTTCGAGAATTTTCCCCGAACAGCTCAAAAGGGTTATGGGGCGGAAACTGTTAATAAGGTGTAGATCTTGCTGCGGCTTGGGGATGGGAATGATTAATCCTTCTTTCCATTGTACTGGAATTTCTCCGATATCCCAGATTTTGTTCAGTATTCGAAGAAGATATGCTTTACCAACGGGTGGAAGGTTTTTTAATAGGGGATACCCAATTTCGTCCTGTCCAGCCGATCGCCCCTTCACCTTTTGGAGGGCTATATCAAGTTCATGTGAGGTAAAATCGGAATTGTATTCAAGGATTAAGTCGGTTTTAAAATCAATGGGGGAGTTGCTGTTGTTGGAAGGGTCAGGAGATGAGATGGATGAGAAGTGTTGGCAAAAGGATTCGGCTAAAAGAGATGGATCGTTTGAGTACTGTTGGTTAATCAGAAGCTGGAAACGACTTGTGCGATTGGAGCCACTCAGGCGTTTAATCTTTTCCCACAATTTGGCAGAAGGTGTGTCAGGATTGATCCCCTCGACGAATTCTTTCCAACTGTTACTTTTAGCGGTTTTGATAGCTGCCCGGGCAGCTGAGCGTGCGGTCTTGTATTCATTAAGAGCTGTTTCTTTGTTGGGATGGTCAGCTGAGAGGCGTCTCAGCGCGCGGAGTTTTTTCCGGCGGAGTTTTATGGCGTCCCGGACTTCAGGGCCCCACCATGGGACAGATCGTTTGCCAGGTACGCCAGTAGTTCGTGGGATATGTAAAGCAGCAATATCAAAAAGAAGTTGGGAAAAAGATTCAGGGGTGTGATGGGGATCTGTGTCAAGGGCTCGTTCTATATCAATTTGATATCCGACCCAATCGGCGTCTTCATACTTCCAACGCGGTCTTGTGGCTACTTTTGGAGCAGAGTGTTCGAGGGAAATTATTATTGGATAGTGATCGCTCCCATGGGTGTCGTCCAGGACTCTCCAACTGAATTTTGAGGCGATGTGCCAGGATACTAGGCTCAGATCTAAGGAAGAGGTGTTTCCGGTGGAGGGGTCAACTCTAGTAGGCAGGAGGTTATTTAATAATGTGATGTTTTTGGAACAACAGAAATTTTCAGTAAAAGAACCCTTTCTGTCGGTTCTATGACAGCCCCAACTGGTGGAGTGTGCATTAAAGTCCCCTAAGATGAGCACTGGTTGAGGTAGCTGTTCTAATAGTTCTTCCAGTTCTTTGGAGTAGTCATTAAAGGATTTTTCGGGTGAGATGTAGATCGATAGCACTGTTATTTCGAAGGGGGATTTTAGACGGATGCAAACTGCATTTAAAGGGGAATCAATGGGAATATTGGAAAAGGGGTAGCCTGTTTTAACACCGATACCAGATCCTTGACCAGGGTTGGTAGTCAAATATAGTTTGTAACCAGCATAACCTGTACTGCCTAGTTCAGTAGGGATCGTTGATAAAAGCGCGTACCATGCAAGGAAGCGCCTTAGTGAGCAACGAAGGAGGACCACCTGACATTCCCTAGCGCACCACCAACCAGCGCGATTAGGTCAACGGGAGCGTATTTGGCGGATAGATGGTGCTGTACGCCTTGGTAGCACCATTACCAAAAATGACAAGAGGGCATGATGGGAGGAATCCATGGATGCACCACAAAGCCTATGACCTGGATCGGGGTCAAAGACCGCATGCAAGATCCGCTTCATTTGGATGGAAGATCTCGACGAAGCCACACAATCCTGTGAACGCCATCAACCAGCTGCGAAGAGCGTTCGAACATCCAGGTAGCAATCCGATTCAACCCCGAAAAGGCAAGAATATAACGCTGGTGCAATCCTTTCTCCCATCATGTTCCTACAGGACCCCGATTTTTGGCTTAGAAAACCATCCGCCTTGCCAGTGTCCGTCAACTAGCACTGGCCGTGCTAAGGTTGATTCCGTCGCGCCGCCGTGGAAGCATTTGTCTGCCCGGGTTGGCCGTTCTAGGGCTTGAACCGGTTTGGCCGCATCATCAGCATCCGCCAACTTTGCTGGACGTCATTAGGTCCGTGCTGTGCCTGGCCTAGTCTTCGACCGCCCGTCCCTTAACCGCGGGAATCGACCATTTGCACCTGAATTCCCCCCTCGTGGTGTTCGAAATTAGAACAGTGCGACCAGGCAGCCCTCAACAATCGCCGGCCTAGACGTCATAGGTGGACAAGCAGCGCCGCAGAGACCGTTGATATTAGCTGGGACCGATATTCAAGAGTCCTACCGGCACCCGTCGTCTTGGACAAGCTATTCCGGGGCCCATATGCCACAGCTGTTCCCGCTCGCCGCCTGTAAGACGCAATCACAAGGTAGGACAACCCAATATACCCTAGGGGATGTGCTAGTGGCCAGATTTGTAACCCAAGATAGGGAAATAAAGGTGGGATTTCTTTAACGCGCATTTAAGGTGTTTCCTTGTTCCGAATAAATTATCGAGTGTGCCGACCCTGAGGCTTAGAGGGGGATTTTTGCTCGGCTGAGCAGTCTGGGAAACCGTTGGTTACACTCTGGCGCCCAACTCAAAATATACTTGTATATTTTCGGTAGTGCAAGGGAACACTCTTTGAGCGCAATTTTTACTGCTTTGGAAGTCTCTGGGAAAACGCCCGAGACCTTGGCAGACCGGTTGGCATTAGCACAAAAAAAAGCCAACGAGAGCGAGTGGAGAAGTTACCACCCACACAAAAGTTTGAACAGATTTATAGGGGTCTTGGTTGTTCACAAAGGTTGAAACCAGCCATTTCGTGAGTTTCAACAAAAATTTAAAAAATCAACTTACACTTACATGTAATTTGATGGTATAATATCACTCTTCAATCTGATTGTCTTTGGCCATATAATTAAGTTTGTATCGTTCAGTATTCGTTTTTTAAATCAGTATAATGATCCAATAATAATTTAAATCTGTGATATAAATGTTTGATTTTCCAATCCAATTTGAGTAAAAAAAACGCTTTGAATTCCAATAGCTCGAAAAATCATACAAAAATAGAAAATAATTATTCCTTTTTAATTCAAATATTGTTTTGTTATTGTTGGCTTAAAGTTTCCTAAATTTTTAAGAGGAACGGATTGTGCGGGAAATAAAAACACCAAAATCAAAAACGATTTATTAGCATTACATAAAATAAACTGCAACTAACTTATCTAAATTAATCATACTTTGTTTGTGCATTATATTCTAAATTAGTTTTATTATTAGTGGTTGTATTTCCGTTACGCATTTCGTTATTTATTTCAATTTAGAATAAGTTTCAAACATTGTGTATTAATTTGTGATTTGATTTTAATTTATTTATTTGAATCGTGAGGTTAAAATAGTTGGTAATTAATTTTATTTAGGTAATTTATTTATTTATTTTGCAGTATTAGGTTGCTTGGTTTTCTCTGTATATTTCTGTATTTTAAATACATATTTAATTAATTTAAATTTTACCTTAATTTTATCAACATGGATATGTCCCATCTTTATGTGTTGTACTATGGAATGAACTGTGCGCACTTAACAATTGATGAACTGGAATACGAGCTGGCCATTCGTAGCATCGATAGCTTGGAAAAGAGACAGCTTAATGAACGTGCCCTCCGTGTACATCTGAAAAGAGAAAAAGAAGATCCAAGTATTAGAAAAAAAATAGTCCCTACAGGAACATCTATTGATGATGAGTTAGAAGTGTGTGGTGATAAGGTAGCACAAATTAAACTTCACCTGGAAAAGCGAGGAAGGAAAAGTGCACCAAGTCAACTATTCAAAACCAGATTGATTCACATAGTTTTCCGTTTGGAACGGCTCAGAACCGGAACAATCGGCGAAAAAGATGTGAACAATTTGGCTGATATAGCATCAGAATGTTTAAAGTTACTTGGTGTTTTCTTTTCACTATCCTCGCCTCTCCCAGAAGTAAGGCAAGCCGAATTGGATCTAATAAATGCAAGTCTTGGTCAATTGCGATCAAATGACGAAGTTGTGAATCCTTTAAATGATTTGAATAATGAAAATGAAAATAACGTTCATGAGGATATAGATGATGAGGAAGTTGCACACGTTCAGAGAACTGAAAATAGAAACCGCGTCATTTCAAATGTTGTGCCAGATAGGAATGTTGAACGGCTTGCCGAAGAAAATAAAAAACTGATGCAAACAGTAAACCAGCTGCTTCAGCGCATACAAGTGTTGGAAGCAAATCAGCAGAATGAATCACATTACAAGACAGTTCAAAATACGTACAATTTAGAGGAACCTCTGGCTTCAGCAACAGAAAAAGTCCAGCACAAACCAGAAGATTTTCTGGATTGGTTGAAGCAAAGGAACAGTTCGGTTCAAAATTCGTTCAGCTCCATAAGGGATGACCCGAGAAAAGAGCCGACAAAAATGCCAGAAGGAAATGTCGAAGGAAGCATAGCTCCTGAGAGGTCCATGGAAAGGGGAATGCGGCTTCCAATCCACAAGTGGAAGATTAGCTATGATGGGATGGATAATGGCCGTAGGTTGAATGAGTTTCTGAGCGAGGTCGAATTCATGGCCCGTTCAGAAAACTGTTCCAGGGAAGAACTTTTCCACAATGCCCATTACCTATTCACTCATAAGGCTAGGTCGTGGCTTATGGACGCAAATAGTGTGGGAGAGCTAAGATCGTGGGAGAATTTAGTGAAAGCTTTAAAATCTGAATTTGTCCCATATGACGCAGATTATGTCTATGAAAGACAGGCCACCAGCAGGAAACAAGGTGCGAAAGAAAAATTCCACGACTACTACTTAGACATGGTCAGAATTTTTCGGGGAATGAATGAGCCGTGGGATGAGCGCCGAAAATTCAATTGTCTTTTCCGAAACGCTCGGGAAGATGTGCGAACGGCAATGCTCTCCGCTAAAGTGGAGGACATTCCCACGATGAAAGAGTTTGGGAAAAAGTACGATGCTATTAACTGGCAAACGTACAAAAATCGCGACGTTAGAAGAGATTACAGGAATGCAAATATAGAGGAAATAGAATACGAAAATTATTATCAGTACGGAGAAATCAGCGAGAATTATGAAGATAGAAAAAACATAGAATTTAAAAATCAAGTATCAAATCAAAATCAGAATAGAAATAGAGGGAATAATAGAAACTTCAGGCCAGAACAAAAGAATTACAATGAAAATAAAAAGGATTTTTGGAAAGATAAAGGAGCGAACAGAAATATCTACAAGCCAAGGGATGAAGAAAACCGGAATTCAAACCGCTACGATTCGCAAAATAACTACGAGCCCGTAGCCGGCCCAAGCAGAAACAATGCCTTAGAACGTGTAGTTAATGCGTATATTCCGCTGAAGCGAAATGTATGTTTCAACTGCCACGTTGTAGGGCATTCTTTCGAGACCTGTCGGGAGCAGCTCATACTGTTTTGCAAAACGTGCGGTTTCCCAGGTTTCTCTTCTCCCGAATGTCCCTATTGCCAGGTAAAAAACGGGAAGAAGACTGCTCATTGAGGCGAGCCAGTCTTACCCGAAACTCCACAAGACCTCAAGAAGCCGATGTACCAGAGATTCTTCATAATCTCGGCTATTCACGAGTGAGTGGAGGCGTAGCTGAAGGTGAAGAAATTGCTACGGTGCTCATCACATTAAGCGATGACCCCAGACCATTCGCAAAAGTCGATTTTATGGGAATTTCGGTAATCGGACTTCTAGATAGTGGCGCTGCCAAAACCATATTAGGTGTTGGAGGTTTAAAAATAATATCCATGCTAAAGTTAAAATTAGAACCGTCTAAGTTGAATTTAAAAACCGCTTCGGGAGAAAATTTGAAGATTGCAGGTGAATGTATAGTTCCAATCACATTTAATGGTAAAACAAAACTCTTACCTATAGTGATTGCTCCAGATCTCAACAGGAAATGCATCCTGGGAATTGATTTTTGGCGGAAATTCAACATCAAGCCGACCATTGACAGTCCGGTAGAGGCCGTGGATGATCGAATTCAGGAAACCCTAAAAATAGAAGATGAATTCAGTAAAGAACAGAAAATTGAGCTAGAAAAAGTCAAGAACATGTTTCTGGTAGCAGGGGATGGCCCTTTAGGTAAAACACATTTGTTGGAGCATAAAATTGAGATCAAGGATGAATTTTCAAAAGCAGTTCCTATCCGGAAAAACCCATATCCTTGGAGCCCAACAATTCAGGCAAAAATTTACCGTGCGGTGGACAAAATGCTAGAGGAAGGAGTGATTGAAAAATCGACTTCAGACTGGGCTCTACCCGTAGTTCCAGTTAAAAAGAGGAACACAGAAGAGGTCAGGCTATGCCTCGACGCTCGACTATTGAATGAGCGCACTGTACGTGACGCCTACCCTCTCCCGCATCAGAATCGCATTTTGAGCCACCTAGGCCAATTCAAATACCTTTCAACTATCGATTTGACCCAAGCCTTCTTGCAGGTCCCCCTGGAACACAGTAGTCGAAAATACACCGCGTTTTCGATTCCAGGTAAAGGCTTGTTCCAGTTTTCGTCGCTTCCATTCGGCCTAGTCAATAGCCCCAGTACACTCAGTAAAGTGATGGATATGGTTCTCGGATACGGTGCCCTTGAACCCTTTATTTTTGTATACTTAGACGATATTGTGGTGGCGAGCAACACATTCGAAGAACATATCCAGCGCCTTACTGAGCTGGCACAAAGGTTGAGATCCGCCAACCTAAGCATAAATCTGGGGAAATCGAATTTCTGCTGCAGTGAACTGCCCTATTTGGGCTATATTCTTTCCCGCGAAGGATTGCGACCTAACCCGGATCGCGTTCAAGCGATCCTGGGGTATGAGGTCCCGAAGTCGGTGAGGTCACTGCGTCGATTCCTCGGTATGGTGAACTATTACCGAAGGTTCATCGACAAATTCAGCCAGCTAACGGGACCTCTGACGGATTTGCTAAAAGGTAAACCGAAGAGAGTCCAGTGGAACGATGCAGCAGAGAATTCATTTCAGGCCATCAAGGAGATGCTCATCACAGCTCCTGTGATGGCCAACCCAGATTTTGCTCTCCCTTTTAGTGTCCAGACTGACGCAAGCGACGTCGCTGTAGCTGGAATCCTAACACAAGTTCAGAATGGTGAGGAGCGGGTAATAGCCTACCATTCTGAAAAGTTGAAAGGCGCAGAACTAAATTATCACGCAGCGGAGAAGGAAGGCCTCGCCGCCCTCCGCTGCATAGAGAAATTTCGTGGCTACATAGAAGGAAGGCGATTTACCCTGGTGACTGATTCATCCGCACTTACTTTCATCTTGAAAGCCAAGTGGAAGTCGTCGTCAAGGCTCAGTAGGTGGAGCATCACATTGCAGCAATACGACATGGAGATCAAGCACCGGAAGGGCAAAAAAAATGTCGTTCCGGACGCTTTATCCAGGTCTGTAGAAGCTGTTGATGTGGAGGAAGACAAATGGTATGCAAATCTGTACAAAGTCGTTGAGTCGGATCCGGAAAAGTACATGGACTTTAGAATCCACTCTGCAAAATTGTACAAATTTGTCTCCGCTCGATCGGATGTTCTCGACTACCGATTTGAGTGGAAGGAGTGTGTACCAAAGTCTTCTCGCTCACGTATCATTCGAGAGGAGCATGACGACAACTTCCACATTGGTTATGAAAAGTGCTTAGAAAAGATAAAGCAAAAATTTTACTGGCCAAAAATGCATGCGGATGTCAAACGGTATATAAGTAACTGTATTATGTGTAAAGAAATTAAACATTCGACAGCGGCAACGGCTCCTGAGATGGGAAAGCAGCGCGTGGCCACCCAGCCCTTCCAGATTATCTGCATGGACTACATTCAGTCACTTCCCCGAAGCAAGCATGGAAATGCACATTTATTAGTAGTCATGGACTTATTTTCTAAATATTCCATGCTTGTACCGGTGAAGAAGATTTCTAGTTCTAGTCTATGCAGTATTCTGGAAGAGCAGTGGTTTCGCAAATTTGCTGTTCCCCAGTATGTAATTTCAGACAACGCTTCTACTTTTCTCTCCAAGGAGTTTCAAGAGCTCCTCAGAAAATATGAGGTGCAACACTGGGCTAACGCGCGGCATAGGAGCCAAGCTAATCCGGCCGAGCGTTTGAATCGCACCATAAATGCTATGATTCGGTCTTATGTTAGGTTGGACCAAAGGCTGTGGGACACAAGGATTTCCGAAGTAGAATTTGTGCTGAATAATACAGTACACAGTGCCACAAAATTTACTCCACATCGAACAATCTTTGGTCTTGAAATAACTACGCGGGGCTCGGATTACCGCTTAGATCTGGGTAAGGAAATAGATGAAACAGAGCGCTTGAATAAGTTGAAAGCCATATGCAGTCGCACCTACGGAATTGTAACAGAAAACCTCAAAAAAACTTATGAATGTACAAAAAGACAATATAATCTGCGACACAAACGCTATTCACCTACATTTACAGTCGGACAACGGGTATTCAAACGAGCGTTCCGGCAGTCAGCGGCCACCCAAAATTATAATGCCAAGCTCGGCCCGCAGTACGTACCATGCGTCATAACTTCGAAGCACGGAACTAGCTCATACGGGGTTTCCGATCTAATGGGAAAACCCTTGGGCATTTTTTCTGCTGCCGATTTAAAACCGTAAACATCAACGTTTTCAAAAAAAAAACGGAAAAACGCACTTAAATGCTGGGACGAGCAGGAAAAGATTACAATGTAAACAGTCGATTCAAAACCCTGCTTACGAGTTCGCGTTTCGGTTTAAAAGAACCCCAATTACATACAATTTGTAATTAAATTATGTTTTAAATAATCTATTTGGTTGAACACATTTTCAAATAATTTACAAAATGTTCTCATAATACATCACATAGTAAGTGATATTGCTCGGTTCTAATTGGGAACTAGTTAAATTCTTGTGGTACGTTAAGCAGAATGAGCATAAACCGTCTAACTGTTTTGGTTTTACGTAAAGGTTCAATTGCCGCTAATAATGTTCGAAACAATGCCATAGTAAAAAAGGGTTTACCTGTAAGTGAGCTGCTTCTTAGCAGCATCGGTTTCCTTTGAATTTAGGCGGCGATATTGGCAACACTTCCACGCCCATTGGATCCATGCTTTACATTTATGCGTCCTCACAAATATGTGGCAGCTGCGTTTCGCGTATCTGCATAGCAAACAACATTCGAAGGCCCGGACGGCATCTTCGCCGTATAGGGTTGGCTAAGCCTCAATACTAGAGCGGGGTGCCGGGTCAGGTAAATATTTCTCAGCGTCAGATCTCATCCCTATATCAGCAGCAGACTTCATAGAATTTCTGTCAGATAGCCGGATCCAATTTGGGTGTTACCCATTCAATTGTCCTTGATTTTGCAGGCGGTAAAAATAGCTGAATCATTATCCTACAGGCGTTTTTTGATTCACTCTCCCTCATGACTAAAAGTAAGGATACCTAAAAAAAACAAAAAACAATAATATCATAAACATTTGGAACTATCTGAAGAGCTGCTGAACGGTCCTCAGGGAACAATTGGGAAAAAAAAGGTGCGATTCATTCTTGTGTTAATTTATGCTCAATGGATGCCACAACAGTTGTAGATAATGCATCGCTGCTTACCCACACTTGAAAGTGTTGCTACATGGGTTTGAAAATATGAACGTGACCTTGAATTCAATGGACGCGTCTTTCAAAGAAACCTCAAGCCAGAAAAAAAACTCACGCCACTTTCTCCTTTACACGAATACTTACCATTTTAACTTTTCCTCTGAACGTATAAAAGCTGCGGCTCGGAGTTTGATCGGCGCAACCAGTAGTGAGAAAGAAATCTGGCCAATTTCCTTACTTGAACCCCATCCGGAATGTTCCTCCATGTGCGCACAGATTCTAAAAAAAAATCCGCGTTACAGCTTCGCCGTGATATAAATCCGCAAAGAAAGATTGACGATCCAATTTTCGTCCACTAGTTTGCTCTCTTTACTCGCCACTGACAGATCCAAGCAACCTGTCAAATAATTCCCAATCTAGTTCCCAGAAAAGAAACATTTCACATCAGTAATGAAATATTTCAAAGCGTACTACAATAATAATTTGAATTCACAGTTTACTAGTGTGGCTTAGTTTTAATATTTTTTATTAATTTATTTATTTTAATTTGTTGTTTTGCTTGCGTTAGGTTTAGGGCTTTATATCACTGTTTAATTTATTATGTGCATGAGTATTGTTAAATAAAATGAATGTTGTAGATTTAGATTGGGTAAGAGTGATATTATAAACGTATTTTTGATGAGTCCACGAACTTTGGTCAGTAAGTAGTTGAAATGGGTCGCTGGAGACCGGAGTCGAAGACGTTGATGGTCAGTAACAGGCCGAGGCCTTTAAACAGCGTGGAGTTGACTTAGTCAATGATGATGCCTTATGACCCCGACCCACGTATACACTAAAGAATTGGTTCTCTTCTTGCGTCAACATCTCGGGACTTTTTATAAAACTAGGATAACTTTGAGAACAACTTATCGTTAAAAAAAAACTTGTGCGGTGTCAATTTCGGTCTGTCAAGTGTCTGGTTCAGAGGTACACTTTAGATCGGCGTCTCAGAAAAGTGGTAATATGAAAAAATATTAGCGTGCTAATATTTTTTCAACCCGAGCCGGAGGAGAGTGTAACCAGCATAACCTGTACTGCCTAGTTCAGTAGGGATCGTTGATAAAAGCGCGTACCATGCAAGGAAGCGCCTTAGTGAGCAACGAAGGAGGACCACCTGACATTCCCTAGCGCACCACCAACCAGCGCGATTAGGTCAACGGGAGCGTATTTGGCGGATAGATGGTGCTGTACGCCTTGGTAGCACCATTACCAAAAATGACAAGAGGGCATGATGGGAGGAATCCATGGATGCACCACAAAGCCTATGACCTGGATCGGGGTCAAAGACCGCATGCAAGATCCGCTTCATTTGGATGGAAGATCTCGACGAAGCCACACAATCCTGTGAACGCCATCAACCAGCTGCGAAGAGCGTTCGAACATCCAGGTAGCAATCCGATTCAACCCCGAAAAGGCAAGAATATAACGCTGGTGCAATCCTTTCTCCCATCATGTTCCTACAGGACCCCGATTTTTGGCTTAGAAAACCATCCGCCTTGCCAGTGTCCGTCAACTAGCACTGGCCGTGCTAAGGTTGATTCCGTCGCGCCGCCGTGGAAGCATTTGTCTGCCCGGGTTGGCCGTTCTAGGGCTTGAACCGGTTTGGCCGCATCATCAGCATCCGCCAACTTTGCTGGACGTCATTAGGTCCGTGCTGTGCCTGGCCTAGTCTTCGACCGCCCGTCCCTTAACCGCGGGAATCGACCATTTGCACCTGAATTCCCCCCTCGTGGTGTTCGAAATTAGAACAGTGCGACCAGGCAGCCCTCAACAATCGCCGGCCTAGACGTCATAGGTGGACAAGCAGCGCCGCAGAGACCGTTGATATTAGCTGGGACCGATATTCAAGAGTCCTACCGGCACCCGTCGTCTTGGACAAGCTATTCCGGGGCCCATATGCCACAGCTGTTCCCGCTCGCCGCCTGTAAGACGCAATCACAAGGTAGGACAACCCAATATACCCTAGGGGATGTGCTAGTGGCCAGATTTGTAACCCAAGATAGGGAAATAAAGGTGGGATTTCTTTAACGCGCATTTAAGGTGTTTCCTTGTTCCGAATAAATTATCGAGTGTGCCGACCCTGAGGCTTAGAGGGGGATTTTTGCTCGGCTGAGCAGTCTGGGAAACCGTTGGTTACAAGTTTATATCCTTTGATGAAAGTTTCGGAGATCTGATTTGGATGAGCAAGGGTTTCTTGAAAGGCAAGGATAATAGGTGAAAATTCATTAATCAGTAATGGAATTTCAAGAGCTCGTGCTCTTAGACCTCGTAGGTTCCACTGTAGAGCGAAAGGGGTTTTACGTATTGGAGTGGGAGTTCTGGGGGAAGAGGAATCTGGGACATTGAGGGAGCTTGTTGTTTGGGAATTAAAGTTCAAAGATAGGGCTTCGTGAGAGGGAACGTTATTCTGGAGGGATGTATCTGGAGGATTGATATTTGATGTGTCAGCCATGGTGATAGAATAAGGGGTTTAAACTTACCAAATTTTAGAAGGAAGCCTAGGAGGGTTCTTTACCATGGGGTCGTTCAGTTATGTTAGACTTACTGGTTGGTAGAGCTCGTTTCTTCTTCGGTGTAATGGGTTTTTTCTGGGAATCATCAGATGATTTCTGGGAATCATCAGATGATTTTTGGGAGCCTCGGTTCCGTTTGGTTGTGGATCTGGTTGTAGATGAGGTGTTTTCGCTGGTTTCGGTCACCATGGTGGTGACAGAACTGTCAGAGGATTTGTTGTCGGTTTCGGAGTCAAAATCGGTCATAGGTTGGAGTTCGTTTAGGCGAGCAGTGAGAACGGCAATTTGTTGTTCCAACTGAAGAATGCGGGCATCCTTTTCATCTGCTGTGGCTTTTGGTTTGGTTATTACTAACCGCTGTTGGATTTTACTGGGGACTTTTTGGGCAGAGAGACATCGAGAACGGAATTCCTTAACCGCAGCTGCCTGAGAAATTCCCAGGTCAACCCGGATTCGGACAATTTCTTGCTCTTCTTGTTGTACAGGGCAAGAGCGATCTCTTACGGAATGCGAACCATCGCAATTAACACAGTGGGGAGATTTCGGACAGTCAGTATGAGAGGGAGAATCACCGCAAACAAGGCATATTTCAGGATGTTTGCAACGAAGTTTGGTGTGACCAAATTTGCCGCACTTGAGACACATAAGTGGTCGAGGGTAATATGCCCGAGTTGGAACCCTAACGTACCCAAAATAAACGTGTGTTGGAGGAATTGTTCCTCTAAATGTAAGAACCATAGAATTTGTTGGTTCCTCCTTGCCGTCAACTTTTTTCACAAAACGGTACACTTTTATTACATGTTGGTCAAGTAGATTATCGAGGATTTCCTTATCCGAAAGTCCAAAAACTTCCCGGCACGAAACTACGCGTTGGCAAGTGTTCAATGTAGGATGGGAGCTAACGGTGACGGGGGTTCCGTCAATAAGCTCCGTCATACGTTCCAATTTGCTGAACTGGTCTGGGCTACGCACTTTTAGTAGATAACAGTTACCACTATCGATAGGATTCGCACCTTCGATTTTACCCACCACACGATCGATAGATTTAGCAATTATAAATGGATTAGCTGGAAGCTTCACTTTATCGGCTGGTTTCATCAATAGAAATTGCAAATCTCCATGCATTCCATTTGGATCCATCCATGACGGGAGAGTTCTTCGAAAAGCTTGTCCGGCATCGGTTTGCCCACCCCAAGGTGGGTTTCGAGCCGCCATAACGGCGGGAAATTCAAAAAGAGTTCAATCAGAAGTCAATTTCACAATACACAATGTCACTGAAAAAATGCAGCAAAGTTCTGCGCGACGCGTGGAAAATTTTCAAGTGTTTGGAATGTCGGAAGGATGTCCGTGTTCTAGAAAGACTAGCTAACTATCGTACACCACTTCACGGAGCGAGGAAGAAAATCAACCGTTCGAGAGCGCGGTTTAAGCGAGACTGTGACTGCACTCTCTGCTCTCTACTATACCAGCTTTTTATAGTCGTTTATACTCGGGCAGTTTATCTCGTGCGTCAGGATATCACATCCTCCGCTTGCACAAAAAGCTGTCTAATTGCATTCAGGCATTTTTTAAATACATATCTAGCAAATGTCAAAATATTTCTCTTCAATCAGTTGTTTCCGTCTCCGCTCAATGTATTCATGTATTTCATTGTCTTCTATTATATCAAGTTTTCTCTATTCAGAATTATTCATCACATATGCAATTATCAGTCTTTCTCAAGAGTCGTTGTTATTGTATTTTCTTCCTCAATTTTTCTTTTTTTTTCATTTGTAGTTTAATGATTATCTTTTTCAGCCATTACTATAGTTATATTACTCCTTCCTTATATACACCCATAGAAGAGGTTGCAAAAATCCAATGCCTATTTAGCAAATCTCTGTGCCGATAATGCGCTGAAATGTGCACTGTGCCGAAGACGGTATGTTTGAAAAACCGTAACTGGCATAAGGACTCGGCTCCCAACCAGCGTTGCCACATTTAAATCTGTATTTTCGAGGCAAAAAATCTTTTTAATCTGTATAAAATCTCAAAAATCTGTATTAAAATCTGTATTCAAAATTTTGATTCCGGATACTAACATTGCACTACGGCGACCTTTTTTATAATGCGTGGCGCGCTAATCTAGTTGCCCTCTTTATTATTGCGAACTGCGACATTTGTTCGATCTTTCAAATCAGTTTTAATCCTGTGATTTTGCTACATGCAATCCGCTTTTTGGTTTGTTTGTACAAATAATTGCGACTTCAAAACATTGCACGAAATTATATTTCCAGTACAACGAACAAAATACATATCCACTACCGCTACATGTAAAAAATAAGGTCACACCAACTTTAAAGTGGATATGTTTTGTAAAATGCAACGATCTTTGTCCAACCGGAGTTTAACAATCAGATGGGGAGCCGTTCAGATACCACGTGGACAGAAAAATGAGATTTTTGACCCCCTCCTCCCCCTCCGTGGACAAGCGTGGACATTTGGCAAACCCCTACCCACCTCCCCGGATGTCCACGTGGACAAATTTGAAAAAGTTTTTATTTTAAATACCTATAATTTGACAGTTAGAAAACATCTCTTTTTGCCTTTTTGTTATAGAAATGGCTGATTTTGTAAAACCGAATAAGAATTTCCTGATATGAAAAAAATTAAAAATTTTAATTTCTTTATTATCATATTTATCACTTTCAATTAGCTACTTATTGTTTAAACTTAAACTGGAAAGGTATGCCATTTAAGATTTTGATTTAAACATCTTAATATTCATGCTCCTTTAGAAAATATTTTGAAAGTAAGTATGTCCACGTGGACATGACCCAAATCCCTGCCCCCCTCTCCGTGGACAAGCGTGGACCTTTCCATACCCAACGTTGGATCATCAAAGTTTGTTCTCGATTAACTCAAAGCATAATCAAAATATCATAGTAATTTTTTCATTTGCTGAAAATCTGTATAAAATCTGTATAAATTTCCAATTATCTGTAATCTGTATATACAGATTCTTGGTTTGAAAATTTCAAAAAAATCTGTATGTTCACTGAAAAATCTGTATATGTGGTAACGCTGCTCCCAACCAAAATGATGACCACTACATTCAAGCGAAACAAGAAAAACATTTTATGGGATTTCCTTCCTATTGGATAATTCATCCCAGAAACAAGAAAATAAAAATTTAAAACTACAGCGCTGTAGTGAGAATCGAACTCAAATCACCATTTGTATCGTCTTGCCAGTCCGACATTCTAACCAGTGTACTATTCGAGCTTCATGCAGGGCGAGGTATATTTGTCATAGGCTTTCTGTTACCGATCAATCACAAAAAAAACGTACAACGGCGGCTTCCCGGCGTTTGGCCTCCTTTCAATGCATTCCTTTGTCTTAAGATGGAAACGGGAAAGGGAACGGGAGTGAAGGAACGGGAAACCCATTGAATGAGAACTGTGCTTTGCTTACTGCCTGCTATTACATACACACGCTACATATACACAGCTGCTAAAGCCGGGCAGCTTGGCCGGTGTTGTTTGCCGGTAAATTGAAGGAATGTTTTTGTTGTTGCTTTTGCTACATTCACACGCACAGTGCTCGGTTCGCTGGCTGCCTGATGTTGGCCGGTATTTATTTCCATCCTTCTTCGGCTTGTGATGCGATGGGGAGGGACGCGAAAACGTTTTTATTTTGTTTCATTCAGACATATTATGCAATTCGGTTGCGCTGGAGGTTAATGCCGGTGGGCGCAAATCGAATCAGTGCCGGTCGCGTTATCTTCTTGTACCAATGACGCTATGAAATTGACTACACGCCATTGGCACAGAGGCTGAATTTTGGGTGTAGTTACTTTATATTTCTCCTTCCATAATCTTATTTTTACTACATCATCTTTCTTTTCCCAACATCTACAAATAACGTCATCTTCACTATCATATCCTCCCCTCTCTTCCAGGCTTTATTCAACCTTCACCATCTTCTCGACATTTCTTTGTTTCTTCTCTCATATTATTTTTAATTTATCATCGTATTGTTATCCATCCAAATTACTGGTTGTTTTCTACAATCTCTTATCGTCTCACGTTCTTTTCCACATTTTTTCAGTTGCTTTTCTCATTTCCCCTTTCGTTCTCAATGCCACTACACTTGACCATGAACTTAAACTTGTAATAAGGTTTAAGCTTTCTTTATTTATTTTTTTGCCCATTCTTCACCTGACCATGAGCTTATACTCAGATTCAGGATTTTGGCAATTTATTATTCAACCTGACCTTGAGCCGATACTCGGATTCAGGATTTAACTGTATCTGCCAGATCTTGAGCTGATACTAGAGATTTCTTGTGAACTAGAAATAAAGTATCCGGTCTCTTTGGACTAGGATCCCGTACAAAACAGACGTTATTGTGGACATTGAGAAAAAACCCCTTAGCTTCAACCAGGGGCGGTCCTAGAGCTGGCTCTTGGGGGGGGTGATTTTCCAATTTTTAAAAAAATCAGTCAATATTAAGGAACGTTAATATATAGTGAAAAAACAATCATTTGAGTGAGCGGAAGGAGCGGGGAGGGGTTGCGGGAGGGGGGGGGGGGGTGGTTTGGTCAGTTGCAAATGAGTCTACTGCTCCTCCTTCCCCCATGAATTTCACTGAACAACATGTATTTAAAAAAGTATGAAAAAAGAGATTGATAATGAAAACTTTATCAAAGTTTCTCTATTTACTCATTTAAATATTCTTCTACAAAACTTACACATCCTTTTATTTAACAACTGCGCAAAAATGTTAATATTTTTTTTTAATTTGTAGGTAAATCTGGTGTTTTAAAATTGTCACTTTATGAGCTCTTTAAAGAATTTCTCGTTATGAATGTAATTTTTTCAATGAAAATAATACACACGTTGTTGAGAGATGAAAATGTAGAAACAAAATTTTCAAGCTATCTTTATTTTTTTTCCTGAGCTTCTAAATATTAGCGCTCTGATAATGATTTATAATTTATCGTAATTATTTTACTTTTCACCAATACGGCCGATAAACTAAATGAAAAACATAACTATCGGGAATTAGATTCTTTATCGGAGTGTTTTACTGAATCTTGATTTGGGAATTTAGTATTATTATTTTCAAATTTGGAAACACAATATCAACACTTTCAATATAAATTAAATAGGAAAACCGTTTATCAAAATCAGTTTCTGAATATGAAGTTTCTGAAACCTTATTTTATTTGATTTGCTCTTGAATTTAAAGTTTTCATTCCAAATTTTCAATTTAAATTGTACTACAATAAATAAATTATAAAAAAAAGTGGTTAATCTTTTTTATTGTTCATGAAGGTACCTTCACAGAATTCTTAATTTTTAAATAATTTTGAACTATAAAAAACAGATATGAAATAAAAGGTTAATTCTGAATGTAATACTTTTTTTTAGTAATGAGTCTCAATCATTTGCAATTGAAATGGCCAAGCCTTCTGATTCATAATATCAAACCTTAAGCTACATTTTTTTCTTAAAATTTCAATATTATTGTGTAGATAAGCTGAAAACAGTAACAGTGACATAAATGCTGTGGATCTTTAAATCCAGGAGCGTTGGTTGAAAATCACTAAAAGATCTTCCGACTGTTTAGCATGATGGATTGCCTTGTTGCCGAAGAAATAGTGGAATGATAGGAGGGGGACAGTTTGAATTCACAAGGGAAAAATTAAACGGAGGCAGACTGATTTTGGAAGATTTTTGCGTCTCTAAACTCGATTTTTTTGTCAGATTTTTCCCTTCCTTCTGATTCTCTGGCATTTATTAATTTTAAAATTCAGCAGGTTAGAGTGACATCGATCAATTATAATTGATGAAGTAACTAACCTACATGAACAACAAATAATATGTAAAATCTTTTCATTATCCTGTATTCATTCAACGATACAGATTAGATGGAAGAATGCCAAAATGTAACAAATTCCCGGAAAAAAAACAATACATATTTCGTTAAGATAATCATCGTATTTTACAAAATGGGGAAAGATACTTACTTCTATCATTCTTTCTCATGAAAATTGACCATTAAGTTGAAAACTCTTTTTTTTTAATCCTTTGATATTTTACACTTTTGCTAAAAAGTGCACAAAAATACAAATTTGCATTTAGTGCTTCTAAATAGTTCGAAATCAGTTTTCAAATTCTTTGCACCTCGGAAAATGTGAGTTTTGTTTCCTTGTGTTATAGTTTTGAATGCAGATTTTGGGTTCTGGAGATTAATTTTAATCTCTATCGCCAACACCAATTCCTTCATATTGAACCAGCTTTTATAAATACTTTTTTGTTCCTTTTTGGCTCTAAAAACTCATAGGGAACGCACGTGAGTCATAACACGTGATCTCTTTTTTAGATTTATTGTTGCTGAAATCCCTTGAGAAGATTTTTAAAAATTTAAACTCTTGCTACGAATATTTTATATTCGATTTCTGTTTGGCAGTACTTGAATTTTTTTCATGGTCATCCATAATATGAATGTTTGATGTGATACATTTCAAACACAATTAAATAAAATCTGACCTGAAATTGAAATTTTTGTTTTTGAATTTCATAATATAGATTATTTATTTTAAGTTCATAATTCATATTTCAATGTTGGAAAATTGAGGGTGAAAAAACTAGCGAAAGAGAATCTTTGCTGTGATTCAGAACCTGAATTCTTATGTGAAAATAGAAAGTGAGGTTAGCATTAGACATCTGATATGACCTTATAAAGTTTAAAAATTTTCAATAAACCAGCTGTACACAAAAGAAAAAAACAGATTTTTAAATTCAAATTTATATTTAAATTTCAGGTATGTATTAGCTTTTGTTCTTCAAGAGAAGTTTTATTAAAATGAATTTTCCTGATTCTGAATTGATAATTTTCCTTCGATTTAAAAAATATTTTGAAATACAAAAAAAATCCTAATTGGAAGATTTTCGCTGTTCAAATCTTCATCAAAAATGAATTTAATGCGGCATCAACACTTGTTGTTAATTACGATTGAATTTGTTTAGTGAAATATTGGTGGCTAAAAGACAAAAAGAAAGATTAGAATGTTAGATGGTCAATTGAAGTCATACGTTTCTTAAACCCCTACTGGAAAACTGATCACTCCGATGGATAATTTGACTAAATTTTAAATTTCAATAAAGGTAATTTAACACTTGGAGGCCAAAGGTTAAAGGCCAAATAAAAAAGAAACTGCATATTGAAGGCAATAAATGTATGATGAAAGCAGAACAAATATTTAAAGTATTTCAGTGCTATAACCATATTCACCCCCCTATATGACTTTTTCAAATTTGTCATTTCATTGAAATTCAAAACAAAATCAATAATTTAGAAGCTCTGAATTTGAAGTAAATATAAAATTTATTACGATTTGCTTGTGTTAATTTAGGCATATGACAGAAATAAGTGACAATTTTAAAAAAGTTTTCCCTATATTTCATTAAAAGCACATTTAAAATCAACACTCAACAACACACTTTTGTTTAGTTACTTATCAGCAAAAGTTATTTGGTATAATTCATTCCAGGGAACTGCAAGTAACAGCTGCTTGAGTTTGGTGGACCGACTTTTTTCAATATTCAGCCTTTTATGTGATAAATTAACTTTTTTGAATAAACACCCCCACGGAGTGGAAAATTTTGAAAATTTAAAAGCACATTTACTAAGAAATGTTCAAAATTTTTATAGACATTCTAGCTTTTTCGGGTATTTTATAACGGTTTTTTGCCGCTTGGGGGGGGTGATCACCCCGATCACCCCCCCCATAGGACCGCGCCTGGCTTCAACTTTCACACACGAGATCCGATTTTATCGAAAATATATACTTATTCCAGAAAACACAAGTACTTTTCCCAACTTTTCATGATCCGAATGCTAAATAAAGCTAAAATGTATTGAATGAAGGAGAGAAAATTGAAAAAATTTGTAAACATCAAGTATGTTTTCAGATTTTTATCGCCGTCATAACTATGTTATAATATTTTAATGGCATTTCGGCGAGATGAACTCTAGTAGTATGAAATCGAATGATAGGTGGATAGTTAAAGCTAGGGCGCTTTGGAGAAGAAACATTGAAAGGTGGTTTTGAAAATGTAAGTCTAGGGCATGTGGGAGAAAGCTCAAACTAATCGGTTGAATCTTTGCTCGGCAACGGTTAATTCTGTATGGGAGGCGAAGCAATCGCAGCTCGCATACAGAATCAGAATTTTTTAAATTTTTTTTAAGATCATGGCCACAAGAAATGTAAAAAAAAAAATGTAAAACCCGTTCTTTTCGATCAATCAACCGCCAAAGCTGCCCCAGTTACAGTAGAAAAATTTTCAAAAATGAATTAGAAAGTGGACGTGATTTGTCACATTTTGGCATTTGTCATTTGGATTCTTGAAATACGAAACACAAAATTGATGACTTTTCAAAGGTAGCTGTTTTTCGAACTTTTTATCAATTTGGATTTCCTGAGCTAAATTTAGCTTTGCACTGTATTTTGAGTACGCTAACGTGAGGTTTTAGGTTCCATATGTGTAACATATAGCTTCTAACTTCAGCTTTCTCAGGCACTAAGTGAAATTTTTTTCGAGCTCTTAATAACTGATTTACAGCCTTTTTCCTGAAGCATGTTTTTTCGTATTTTTTTTTTACTTTAAATAACTTCAAAATAACTGATTGTAGTTGAAAATTGTTTGAGAAACATATTTGAGTCACGTTATAAGCTTTACAAAACTATAAATTTTGTAGAAATCGGTTGAGAAATAAGAGCGTTTTAGCGGAAAAGGCGTTAGCAGTCATTTGACCGCTCGCGGTATGAATATGTATACCACATGCGTTATTCAAAAACGACAACACTTAGAAAAATTCATAAAATGCAAAAATACTTGCTTTTAAAAAATACAAATAGTCC